>NC_085051.1:11549101-11857042 GCF_963662255.1 Cinclus cinclus | reverse complement strand
GAAAAAAACATACTAAGGAAAAAAAAGCAGCAATTTGTTCACAGGACTAACCCAGACCCTTTTGATGACTGAGATATTTATTAACAACTGATATTATAATATTGACATACTTAACTAAGAAATCAACATTATCAGAAAAGGTGTGATAATACACAGGTCCCCAAACCAAACAGACAATCTTGCAAGGTCACGTGTGTCCATGCTAGCAGATGCACCTTCAGAAACCTCTTGAAGAATTTCATGAAGGCAGTGATGCAACTTCTACAGCATCAGGGTCTGAATAACTACAGATGAAGATACATTCAAGAATTATGACTATAGAACTTTAATTAAGGGAATTAATTTACTTCGTTAGAGTTTAACTTTGCCTTATTCTAACAGAAAAGCTTGGTTTTCACATTGCTTTGAAACTATTAGAGAAAAGAATGAAAAGCCTGAAGCTGAAAAGTCATGGGTTTTGAACAAAAAGTAGAAACCAGAATATCCAAAATTAATACCTTACAACATATTTTTCTCAGCTGAGACAATTATCTGAGCATGGCTCAAATGAGGTAGACTTTGGTTCCACTTGGTAATGATTTATAACAGAATTCAGAATTGCATACCACAGTAATGCACATTATTCAGTCTCACTTTTAAGTTTGGTATGTGGACGTGTATCTATTTCTGGTTCATTGCATACAATCCATCTGTGATAAGCTGCAAGAGAATGTATCTTAAGGAAAGCAGTGACTGAAATACTTCCACAAAAGCCCTGATAATCCTACATTTCCCATAAAATTTGCTAACAAACCAAGTAAAAACTCCCTGTCCTTCCCTTGTGCTAATCTCTGTTCTGTCAAGAGCCGATATTTACACTCCAGATGTTACTTGAGAGTAAGGATTTTATTTTTCTCCAGTGAGTCATACAAAAGTTTAAGTTCAAGCCTGCTTTGCTGTACTGGCCAGTTAACTGCAGAAAGGGCACAGTAGCAGGCAACAGTTCTTTTTCATAATTCATCTAGTTATTAGCATGTAAGACAAAAAGGTATCCAAAAAAGCAAGCGAGCAGGAATAAGGCTCAGCCTTTCACCCTTGTATAAGGCTGAAACATCAATCCATGAGGATGTCTTCTGCTCCCAGGCAGTGAGCAGGAACAGCACAATAGTGAAATGTCATCCATACTCACACTGGAAAGCTGAGCAGGGCTGGAACATGGCAGGAGAGATGGAAGACCTTGGGGCAGTGATCACAGCACAGCAGCTCTCCTCCATTAAGACACACAGCACAGAAATCCTCATTTTCAATTGGACTGACTTCCTGAGTTACTGGGGATTTTTTCATGCTGGAGATGCCATTGCTGAGCTTCTGATCAACAGATGGAGATTGTATCTGTCCTGCAGCCTGGGAGATGAGAGATCTCTTGTCCTCTGAGTTCTTCTCTTTGGATTTTGATCCTTCAGCTGGACTATCTTTATTTATCTTGAAGGAAGAAAAATCTGGGATCACACAACCATTATTTTCACACATCAGCATAAAGCATCATTGGTTATCTGCAGATAACCAAGTACTTGTACTTGGAAGACACAACTACCAACAATTTTCCAACAAGTGCTTCCAAGTCCCTCTCTGCAGTGAACTCTTCTGGGGAGGGCACTGAGGTTCAGCAGGTCCACCCACACTCTTGGCATTTGCCATTAGTTGGCCAGGCCACCTTGGTCAGGTCATTCCCTCCACATAGCACAGTGTAGTAGCACTGTGAGAGAGCTACACCACAGGTGATAGAAATATGATATTCTAGAATCTCACTTGCAAATTTCATAGTAAACAGCTCAAACCTACCACCATCCCCCCAGAAAAAACCCAGACATAAAAACAGAATAGGTCTTTTTTCTCACCAGAAATTCCTGTTTCCTTCTGTGGAAGGAAGTTCTTACTCAAGACTCCACTGAAGCAATACAATGCAAAGCTTTAAAAAACTATTACACTGTGATTTATGGGATCAGTTCCTATCACTCAAATATATGTTCCGGGCAGTTTTAAGCTATTTATCCTCTGTCTGTAACCAGACAGGTGAGCCAAGTTGTTCCTTAGTATATGAAAACACTGCAGCGTCAAACTTCTCAGAAATGGAAGATGCAGGGAGCTCCATACCAAGCTCAAAGCTGTATTGTCTTTACCACAACCCATCACAGAAGTACCTGAGGGCCAAACAAATCAGCAGACTTTTTTTTTTTTTTTTTTTTTTTTTTTTTACTGTACAATATTCCAGAAACTATGCCCAGAAACCAGTGGGATGAAGGGGAGAAGGCAGGTAAAACCCCATGGCAATCCCACTGACCTTTATAGACATGCTTGAGGACCGTGTCCCACACTCAATTACCAGGAGGAAATTGCCCTCCTGCTCGTTGTCCTGGGGCTGGAGCTTAAACACGGGCAGCGTCCCCACCTCCGAGGCAGATACCTTCAGCCGTTCCAGTCGCACGTAGGGGATCTTCTGCTCCTTCGGGGCAGCTCTAGAGTCAAAAGGACACGTGATTAAATTCATCCACGTTCCACAAAATTCTCCTCCCCGTTCAGTTTCATGCACCGTTTGTTGTTTGTGCTCCTTTTCCTTTCTAACTGTGACTGTGGTGGCCGAACGCCAGAAATTTTGGTATTTTTCATAAACCAATTCTTTAGGAAATGTGAATGTGAGCGCTTTAAATGAATCATATGTGCAAATACATTACTAACTCCTGTTCTAAAGCTTTGCCCTACTCTGTATACCCTTAATTACCGTAATTAAAGTCATATGTTATATTTTCATTGTGTCTGTCTTCAACAGGAACACAGCACATCATCAACTTTACCATCATTATTATCGCAGTAGTGGCTGCATAACAAATTTTATAAAATTGTTGGGGTGATGTTAATCCTGTTCCCATTATATCTTTTAGTTTTCATTGGGGCTGAACTTTTTCTAATCGTCCAAGTGAGATAAGTCTGCAAATATTTATTCGTTCTGCAAAACTACAGAAATACATGAATTTGCCACTTCTTTTCCATTGTTGTTGTCAAGTCTGAGGGCACTTTACAGCTTCCAGAACTATTATCTATAAGGAATCTAGAATTCTTTTTAAGTTGTCCATCATCATTAAGTATGACAAATTTTATAAATATATGTATAAAATTTCACAGCCCATGCTTTTGTATTAAAAAAAAAAGACTCTGCTACCTGACATTCTGATTGCTTTTCATATCCATTTCAAAATGTTCTTTTTCACAGTTATTGGAATCTGGAACAGAAGATAAGAAAATGAATAAAATATTCATAATATCACAGGCAGATTAGGGTAGAAAGTACTTCAATATTCATGTACTTCTGACTGGTGTTTAATATGATATTATAAGTGAATTATGGAATAATTTCATCTATATGTACAGAAAATATGCATGCTATTTTCTGTTCTGGTGCAGAGCCTTTGTCTTTCTTTTCTACTTTTAACCACAGCTTTTGTTCTAAATACAAGAAGCATATATAAAATATTTTGTGGAAATAGTTTCATTCCCAGGGAATTATATATGTACACAGCCATATCAAATACATCTATATACATGGAACAATGTAGGTAATCTCCTTCGCTATACAGCCTTCACTTGAGAAAAACAGACCCAATGAGGTCAGAAACCCCAAGGCTCAGGAAATCTTTGTGGTCTCCTGCTCCATGCTAAGAAGGTTCTGGATAAATTCCAGTTACTTGAAAACAGGGAAAAAGCTGTGTCTCCTATCTGCCACTACAGGACAAAAGTTATAGTATAATTCCTTTCTTTCCTCCAGCCTCTGGAACATATAAACATATGAATTCAAAACTGTCTGCTAGATGAGCATTTAGCTGTAGCTTTATGTAGCTGTATCAGCATATGGCTGTAGTTTTGACTGACATTAAACTTAAATAACAACAGCTCTGGGGAGATGGGCTAGGATAGAGACAAATGTCCCAGTGGATACCCTCAAAAATACAAGTCCACTGAAAAAAAATTTCATAATCTCACCTTCTTTTGTTAGGGATTAGTTTGACATAGCCAGTACACACAAGAAACAAATGCAATATCATGGTTATCGAGAGACAGGAGAGGGCCAAATAAAGATGATCTTTAAAATAAAATCTAACTCAGGTCAACAGTACCTCAGCCATGGCTTGAAAGCAATGTGCCTCTAAGGTACATTCTTTTTCCCAGCCACAGGAAACAATAAAACGAAGACTAACAAGGAAAGGGGTATTTCACATCACACCTAAGGCATTATTCACTTGTGATTTTTGCTCAGGTTTTGCTCAGGGTAGCCTTGTCATGGACAGAATTATTAAAGGGAGACTGCACACCAAGCTGAAGGAGCAGCTCTCATTGTACACTGTCAAAGCAGAGGATGTTCCATTAACCAACATTTCTACCAGCAACTGGGCCCATCAAATAATAGTGCCTATAAAATTTGTGGGAAACACCCAACCAGAAGGGTGGAGAATGTTTCCAGTTAAAAATAGACCTTAGTGCATCAGAGAAAAAAAAACCTCTTAAATCAGTAAGACTGGATTGAGATAACTGTACTATGCTCATGAAGGGTCAGATGAATGTAATCCCAAAGGAAAACAACTGGCTAGGAAAATATTCTTGGAAGGAACTAAGGGTTAAAGTGGGCTTTTCTCTACACAGGAGTCGACCACCTAATGCTGCTGCTGTAGAAGAGAGGAATGCCATCCTGCAGGGTACTGCCAGCTGCAAGGGATGTAACACTCAAGGAGCAGATACCCTGATCCTGCATGGCACCCCAGAGGGCTCAGCTGAGCACTGCATTTGGCCGTGGGCAGCACTCCTTAATTGCAGAGAACCCAAAAATAGCACAGAGGAATGAGGTGGTTTTGAAAAAATATCAAACCCCTGACCCACGAGGAGAGACTGAAACCATCAGATTTGTTTAGTCTAGGAAAGAGAAGAGGAGGGGTGGGTGTTTATGAAAGTCATAGGAAAGAAAAGTGGCCGTAAGAGAGAAAATGATCATGCTTTGTACCATTTTCACCACATCCTGTGTGGCTAGGATAAGAATTGTTTAGTTTTAAACTAAGCTGAAATGTTTAGGTTTGCTATTAGAAAAGGATGAGTCACTGGAGACATACGCCAGAAGGAATGAGGCTTGGCAGCACAGCAATGCTGAAGCCACCAAGTCCTACTGAGAGCCACCAGCAGAGTTAACACTGCCTTTGCAGCAGAATTCATGTTTTACTGTGCACTGGTGACTGTAGCTCCTCAGGTCTCTCCTCACTTAAACACCTCTCACACCCTTAAACACTGACAGGATGGGAACCGCCTGCTCCTGATCTTTCCTCATGAAATGGGACCAGCACTGAGTTCAACACTCAAGGCTTTCCACCCTCTCGCACAACAGGGGTAAAAAACACCATTTTATACCCAGCAAATCCATAGCATCCACTAGTGACAGTGAGAGTCTGAACACTGGGGTGCCTCTGTGTGTGGTGGCACACACCCCACACCAGACCCTACATGGCCGCTCCCCACCAGGACACTTCAGCACGACTGGGCACAGCTTTTTAGGAGTGCTTCTGATTCTTACAACTCACACAAATGATTGTGGCATAATTGCCACGGTTTGGCATAGGACATAGAAGAGAAAACAAATACATTTCCTTGGCTCACTGGGCTAGGCCTCCTTTGTACTAATTAGAATTCTCTGAATAAAAATACAGCACAGAGAGAAATATTAATTCATCCTTTATAGAGAAATGCAGCCAAATATCAGCATAAGTCACGGGATAGCAGCTTGATCCTGCAATCCCTTGTTTGCATGAATAGTCCCATTGACTTTCAGAGTTTGCAGGAATGAGGGTTTACAGTGTAGCATGATGTTGGCAATTTGCCCATGAAAAGAGTTAAGTAAAGTCTAATTCTCCATTAGGGCTGAAGAAATAGGCCTTGGCTGAAGGGATTGTTCCACAGTAGACAGAGCCAAGCAACAGCACATGCTGTGCCATGTGTTAACAAAAATTTGGTATGCTACTGATGTGAAGGACTTGGCAGAAGGCACATTACATTTCAGAAGTAATGTGGGTTTTTTTAATTGAATTTGGACTCTTCAAACCAGCTCTTCAATAGTCATAACTGCAGGTCTCATTAACAGGAGTGCTTCTAAGAGAACTAATACTCCAGGTACTTCACACAGTCACACTCATTTCTGCTTCACAGATGAGGAATGTTACAAATTCAAAGCATATCATTTCCCTGTTTTTCCTCCACAAATGAGATCAAACACACTTTTCCACTGGATTAAGTACTCTGATAACATTTGAAGCTTGGTGGAAAAGTACATTTACATGTAAGTATATTAATAAGCTTACTGCTTTACCATGCTTGCAATGCACAGTGTTAAGAAAGAAAAAACCCAAAACCTAAAGGGAATAATTAAAAGTCAGGTACCTTCTTTGCTTCTAGGTTGTCTCATTCTGGCATTCACAGGCAGGGAAGAAGTGTTGCTGAGCAGTTCAGAAGGAGAAGTGCAATGCTGAGACTTTTTGATTGAAAGATTAATAGGTTCTTCCATCACTTTTTGCATAGAAAGAGTTAATTCATTAACTACCTCTTGCCCAGCAGAAGCCAAGCTGTTTTCTAGAAGACAATCCACAGCACTGAGGTCTTCATTTTCTAGCTGCAGGGCAGGGGGGCAGGGGAGAAAGAAATGCAGAATGCTATTATCAGTTTTCTTTCTTTCCATGTTAAGAAAACCATTTGTAATCAGTCTTCAAATACCAGATAAGGAAGACTCTACTCATTGAAATAGTAATTTATTTTGACTGACTGACCAACAATAACATGCTATAAATGAAAGTGGATTCCCTCTCAGCAGAGGAGTTTGAGAAATCCCTACCTTGCATTTAGTGCCTCCCTGGAGTGCATCACCTGGTGTGAGGCCAGCAGGAGCCCCAGGGTTTGGGTCACTGGGAGCCCTGCCCAGTGCCAGGCTGTAGCTGGGCAGGGACTCAGGTGCAGTGTCACAGTCACAGAGGGCATTTGGGGATGGGCCAAGTGTCACAGCAGCTGCACCTTTAACCTGTGGGTCGGCTGAGCCGGATAACCTTGTTGGAGATAATTCCATTTCTGTGCTGTTTGGAAAGCCCACAAGGCTTAAGGATGCTGAACTCTGGGAAAAGCAAAAAGAAAAAAAAATCCAATATATTAATAAGCTTTTCAGCAGCAAAATACTACTGTTTGCTCTATAATAGATGACATGCTCGGTTTCAGCTTGATATAATCAAACAGTTGTGTCACAAGGGCTGTAAGAATCTATTGTAATCCTATACTATTTTCAAAAGCTTTAGATTCTCCACCATTAAAACTGAAAACTAGAAAAGGACATAACTGGGTTATTCTTGTGGTGCTTACAAAAAATGTTTTCCTTAGATCAATTCAAAGTATTCTGATTTTTAACTGATTTTTCACTCCTACATTTATTGGGAAATCTATGTAGAACACCATACCAATAGGGTTTATGTCGAGGATTAACTTATTTTCCATTAAATTTTCCCAGAAGAAATAAGACTCAAATCAGAGATATTGTCATTTTATTAAAAGATCATCAGATCACTTCATTCAGAAAGAAGATTCAGAAGAAATAAGATTTAACTCTAACACAAGTACGTGAAGTTATTATTCCTGTTAATGATGCTGAAAACTTTATGATAGTGAGTCGCTTCCATTAAAACCTAAAGCATTTCCCCTTTAAATATCATAGATTAAATGCAGAACTATCCTACATGTACTAATGAAGAAACATGTCCAGTTTCCAAAGAAAGGGAATATTTATCAACCTATCAATATGCATTTTTTACTGTGTCATGCTTTGTCATTACCAGACCCACAGAGACACTGTTACACGAAGCAAAGCAAGCCCACTCATCTAGGTGACTTCCCTAAGCTGCCTCAGAGCCTGGAACGTGGGACTGTGCTGAAAACATGGCTCTTCTAGCATCCAGGTGAAGCTAACAGAAGCAATTTTAGGAAGTGTATGGATCTGTGTCACTTGAATGTACAACTTCCCCCTGATTTCACCATGGTTCATTGGTGTTTCACCCTTGACCTTTGACTGACTCTATCCTTTTTGTTTGACTGCAATACAGTAGGTAGCACTCATTTTAATATAAATGTGTCCATTAGAGTTTAAATTTACTGTTGTACGTATTTCTCCTCTTGAGGCCTGTGACTCAGAAGTGAATCTGAGATAGGACACGTTTCCTAAATTTAATTAGTATTTTTCTCAACTTATACTCCATTTGGGATTTTGATACTTTTGCCCATCTTAACCCCACAGTGGTACAGACTGCAGCCTAGACTGAGCTGTCAGATATGTCTGTGTAAATCCTACCTCATGCCATTCTTGGATTTCCCTGCTTGCAACACACAGCAACTCTGTGCTAAGACAACACTGCCCGCTGACATGAATTTCCACCTAACAACAGATGCAACTTAATTTCCTCTCTGTCAATCTGCAATAGATGCTACAACAGGAGCTTTGCCTGAAGAGTGACCACTTAATGCAATGAGACAAAATACGCCTGCGTTTGAGACAGAAAGAGGTCAGCTCTTCTGCAGAGCCAGGGGAGGTTTGTGCCATTCTACCACGCAGCGCTGCAGTGAGCCTGCTGTGAACAGTGCCTCCATGTAGAAGGCACCCCAGAGAGCACTGGGTTCCTGCAGCCAGGGAACTGCTCAATCTCCCCATCCTGAGTCAAATGGACACCCCTGAATCTAAGTTGTCTGAGCCGTAACAACTTTTAGGAAGCAGTTGGAACTGGTCACAGATGTTCTTACCACCTCGAGCTGAAAACTTGAACACAACCAACAAGGAAATGCACCAGAGGAGGCCCAAACTTGTCATAGAGTCTGTCTGATAGGGCATTCCTAAGAATGCTGAGGTTTCAAACCAAAGTTATCTCCATAGGACAGCAAGGAATCCGCTTCTCATGGCCACACATCCTAAAGTCCACAAAGATCAAAAGTGTTTATTTGCCACCACAATTTGCTTGTGACAGGTTCCTGCAATTGTAGTGACAAACAGGACCTACGAAGTACATGTTTTCCTTTTCATTCCATCACTCATTTTTTAACAAGGCTTTTTCAGATGACAAAATTAACATGCGAGTTTTTCCCGTACCACTCACAAAAAAATTAAAAGAAACAAGCAGAATCCATGCTTGAGCTGAAGATGAACTGTAATCAGCCCTTGCATTTTCCCCTTATTTCAAAGTCCATTGTGACCATTAATTAAGCCCCTGTGGGGTAGTTACATATTTATTTAGTTAGGTTCTCCAAAGCATGGAGCATCCACAAATTCCTGAGTCAATGGGAACTACCCTAGAGCTGAACTCCATTGGGAATGGGCATCCTGAGGCATACATATGGCAGGCACACCACCCAAATTTGCTCCCAAGTTAACTGGAGACCTTCAGGCCATTAAGTTCCTCCAATCACTACCCACATCTTCCTTGACTCATTTACAACCATGTGCCATCACCTCACATAGTGAGACCTCACCCTCTGTGTGCAACTCAGGTGAATACTCCCCCTCTTAAGGCAATGTAGGATCACTCCTGGCTCCAGTGAGACAAGTTTATTTACTGAGAGTAGTCACTGGGAAGACTCCCACTGAAGGAAAAAAAAAATAAGGAGATGCACACATAAGATTTGGTTACAGCTATAATTTTCAGAAAGGTGAAATTTAGTTGTATGGCGCGGCTATGTCCTTTTATACTCTTCTAGCTAGCATCAGTTTCTTCAGAGATCTCTTTAGATTTTATAAGCCAGTGTAAAACCTCATTCTTGTTAAAAAGAATAATGAGGCCATCAAACTGCCATCTGTCTTTCCCTTGGGGCAAAAGTTAATTTTGTGGTTATTTTAATGATGAAGCAACATTATGATCTTTCAGTACAAAATATTAAAACTCACAGTTAAGAAAAGACACATTCCATCCTGATCCATGGAGCTGCTGTCAAGTGTGAAGTGAACAATGCACTGGGAACAAGGCTCATTAATAGACTATTAATTCACTCCCTAAAATAATCATTTCTTTTGCCATTAGCAAAAATTTCTCTTTTCCCTTGACAGTTCAGCTAGTTTTTGCAAATGGGATGCCTTTAAAGGATTTATCTGTTATATAAAATCTCTATTGCTCTTGCATTGCAACATTTGAACAACAACAAGCATTAATTATGCTCTTGGGCAGAGGGTGACTTCAGCTGTTGGTTAATTTTGAACTTTTTGACATTTTAATGTACAGTCTGGCACATTGAACTACATCTGTGTCACTAAAAATGGAATTCTCATTGTCTCATAATTAATTTTGGTCTGATGATCCTTATAACATAATGGCAGCATCACCACCCCTAAATGCCTGCTACCACAATTTTCTTAGCTATAGTAGTGAAAATTAAGAAAAAAGAACATGCAAATTGCCTTCAGAGAACAAAAAAATAGACATATGGTTCAGTTCAAATATTTCTTTGATCACTGTTTCATTCAGAAAAGGTCCAGTGTAAACATGCAGCACCAATACAGAAGAATTCTGAGAAGCAAATACTTACCTTGAAACAGTGGGATTAGGATTTGTTAGGATTGTTTTGGCAAAGTCTCAGGGCTGTTGACATTAAGTGCCACTCATAAAGGAAGCTAAAAACTGGGGAGCGCCAATTCTCTTTGCAATGGGAGAAACACCACGCTGCAAATGGTTGCAGAGTAATGAACGGCTGCTATTAAGTGGAGCAATCCCCCTGGCAGCTCATTATGCTGGAAGGTTAAACAAATGTACTACTCCAATCCAGTTACTTAACACAGCAGCACTGATAACACGGGCTGCACATGCTTCCCATTCGCAGCTTCAGAACAGAATCCGAAAGATTTCCTTTCCATTTCCACGAGAAAAAAAAAAAAGAATCCAAATCTTCCTTAATAATTTGTCTGAATAAACTGGAGCGGGCTTAAAGCGGAAGGAAGAAGAGATTGCATGAAGCAAGCAGCATCATGTTTTATTTATCTTCTTTTTTTCAGGTCAAAGGAAAAAGGTTTTGTAAAATTAACGTTCTGAGAAATGTACCTAATTGCATTAAGCATAAAGGCATTCGTGCTATGAAGAGTTCAATTCTATAAAGTAAAAAAACACGGTCTGTTACTTTAGAAATTTATAGTAGCCCAAATTCCAGGCTATTATTTCCTTCATCACAAATTCCTCTAAAATTAATAGTCATTAAGAGAAAAAAAATAGCAACAACAAACCCATTTTGGTCCCAAGCTCAGATATGAAGTTCTAGGGTTAGAGATTAAATTATTATTACTTTCAGTCACTAAGTAATCACAACATGCTCTGTGCAATACTACCATCAAACAAAATCAGAACTCTGTCCTCCAGCCCCCTTCCCACAAATTTCATATATTTTAAAGAAAAAAAACAAGTTCCACCATGAACTGTCACCATATTAGTCTTTCATTAAGTGCTATTACAGCATATATTTGTAATAAAAGAGAAGCCTCTCAGAGTGCTCTGAAGAGTGCGCCTTGGACAGCATGGAATATTTCTCAGGATTTCCCCATTTTAGGTGTTTTATGGTGCTTAAGACAAACAGAGCTCTTCAACTAAGAAGCTGGATCTTGTTTTGAATCAAAAAGAATGCAACAAATATAATGTACCACACAACATATGCACGTGTTTACACTTTCATTACTAATCTTTGTCACTCTGCCTAAAAAATTATTTATCAAAATCACAGAGTATGGGGAAAATGGTCAAATACATGAAGGACCAAATGGCTTCCATGAAAGAAAAACCTAACTCTAGAGAGACAAGTGGTCACTCTTAAGATTCAAAAAGAAACTTTAAAAAATAAATTCAGTGTATGCCTATAAAATACAGATATAATTAATGGGGTGAATACAGAGTGATTATTCACTGTTTTTCCGAACAGAAAAACTAGAAGGTACCTGACTGAACTCTCAGGCAAGAGACTTAAGCAAACATAGAAACTTCTCATGCAGTGCAAAACTCTGTGTAGAATGCTGAGGAGTATTCTACACTAGTATTAATATAGACTCAAAATAGTGAATTAGACAAATTCACAGACAAGGGGTCTATAAAGAGCTCTAAACCACAATGGTCTGGTCAGAAAGTCTTTGAAGTGCTGGCTTTCAGAATGTGGGATAGTGGACCATCAGTTCACATTTGTCTATTTCTGATGCCCTTCCCTAAGGATGTGCTGTTAATTATATTTCTATAGGATCAGATGCAGCTGTTCAGTGATAACTTACTAATGCAGTGCACAATATATTCAGAGATTCACTTGAAGAAGAAGATGAACTAACAGAGGTAAGGGTCTTGCTCCAAATTACAGAAGGGGGTGCACTTTATGGACTGTGAGGAGGAGGAAAAGGGTCCAGCTGGCCCTGCATCAACACCAATGTCTGTTGCAGTGGTGCCTGAGGCTCAAATTACAAATCTGTGCTCTAGATGTACAATAATCATGACATTCCTTCAAAAGCTATATTGAGCAGACCTCTAGCTCATCACAGCCAGAAATTACAATTAGGTACATACAAACAAAACAGAGACTGCATTCCTGTTATTACACCTGAAAACACAATTAAGCCCAAAATATCTTATTATTCTTGCCTTTATTCCAGAATAGGTGACCTCTCTAGTCCTGTGCACAAATTACTAACTTGATATCATACTACGTAAAAACAGCAAGATCATATCATTGCAGAAGGTCAGTAACCCTTTCCACAAAACTGTTAAACTAATTGAGTACTCATTCCTTCACACTACAACTTAGCAATTCCATAGCTTGTGTAAAATCTGTTTGCTAGAGTTTGGCAGAATTCCCTGGAAATGCAGTGCAGGTACGCTAAAAGTTGATCGGAAATTTATTCTCTGTCTTGCTGGCATTCTTACTATAGAGGCTGGATATTTGACAGGCATGGAGACAAAGCAACTCCACAATCCAAACCAGAGGTTCTGGCAATGCAAGGGAAGTATTCTGACAGAAGAAGATGAAGAGAAAACTATATCCATTTACCACATCAACATATAGCTTTCATTCCTAGTGTGACATTCTTAAAAAAGTGCTAATCGAGCCCAGAATTATGCAAAGTGCAACACTTGACTAATATCAATCAATGGTCTAAATACAGAAACATTTATTCTGCACAAAACAATTAATTCACAGAAAAAGAATAGTTAGAGGAATATACAGGAAGACAGAAAGACTGACAAAATATCACCATTACTGTTTCAAAATGAGCAAAACAAATTAAAATTATCCCAAACTATTTAAATCATGTACTATTAAGAGCATCTTCTCTATATTGCTTTACAAATAAATATAATTCTGTTGCAGACAATTAATCTAGTTATCAGTCTATAATATCAAATTCCTACCATAAACATGCTTAAAATTAATGCACAGAGGTTTAATTACATGAGCAATCAGGCCTTGCTGCACTCCAAAATAAAGGGAAACCACTGAGCTAATGAAAGCTTTTATTTCTGTATTTTTTGGACAGATCTTGACAATCATTTAATTAAACAGTTAATTCAGGTGCACACATTCTCTAATGAAAGAATCTCAGCAGACAGGGAATTATGTACTCCACTAGGAATTCTGTGCCCAGATGAAAACTGTCAGAGTTCAGTAGAAATGCACCACAAGGCCAAGGAGTCCAACAGCAATTTTTCTCCACAAGACAGAACAGCAGAACTTCTTCAGGCAGCAGGTTTATCTATTTTCTTTACAATTTCCCCTAGCATATTTTTCAAGTATTTCAGACTTGTCCACATTTGTTTTCTCCATATCTTCCAAGACGATCTTGTGAGAGATGAAATGTTCTGAATATAGGCCATGTGAGAGCACATGGACAAACACCTATGCAGACATTTTTGACTGGAAATGAGTGTGAAAACATTTAATCAGGTGAACCAGATGAGAATGAACAGACATTGTTCTTAAACAAGAACCAATCTACCATTTAAAATGAGATTTAATCCAGCAAAAGCACCCAGACATCTTCAACAAGCATTCATGAAGGATATACTTCAAGGGTTTACTTGCTGTGCTTTTCCCCTTCATCGTTTTTAATTTGTCATTGCCAGAGCTGTCAGTATCTTCATCCCACCCAGATGTCTTCATCCCAAACAGCTCATTAGAAGAGATGAATACAAGCAAAGATATGGTTCTGTTAAACATTCTCACTTCTTGAAAAGGTACCAGGCACCTCAAAAAAAACCAGACACTCCTGTGCTTCCTGTACAAGAGCATACACTTCCCAGCACCATTAGGAAAAAATACTTTTGCTTTTCCCTGGAAGTATCCTTCTTTTGCCACTTTTTCAACTTCTCCAGTAACAAACCAGCCCTTTCTCCTTTATTACTCCTGCTTTTCCCATCAGACTACACTAGTCTCTCTTCTCCCTGGCACATCTGCTTCCATTTTCTTTCCTCTGTCTGACGTTTCTTGCTTAAGCTGTTGGGAATAGCCTTCCATTACAGGTCCATAAAACAGATTTCTTTGTGGCTTTCAAATCTGATTTGCATGCTGTTTCCAGGCCTGTATCTCTGCAACTCCCAAAGAGATCTCCAGCAATTCTCTGGATGGGTATTGCATCATAAATATGTTGCATCAACAAAGTTACATACAAAAGAAGGAAAAATAACTTGCTTTTTGAGGATAGAAAGACAGGTACGTCCACAATATTCCACAGACAAATTCCAAGAAAAAAAAAATCATTGAAGTCTCCTACATGGCACACAAAGTGAGTCATGCACTGAAGTAACAGATTTGAAAAACTAAAATATGATGTCTTGCTTAGAGTGTTTTGAACAAACTGTACAGAGAAGTAAAAGGCATCTTCTCTGCTTCAAAAGCACAGGTGATGTCCAGAGCCAGCAAGGGTCTACTGACAACCAGTGGCTTTTCTGGTCGCGTTCATGCTGCTTCTTCAATGGTCAAAGCCTCACAGTAGGTGGGAAGATCAAAACCTGCCTCCATTGTGTATTAAAATATTCTAGATATACAGAAATTGTGATTTTTCTCCTTATAAACAATGAGAAAAAGTATAACAGAATTTAATGCACCTCACCTCACCTCCAGCAGTAATTAGTGGCACTGTTTCTGAGGTAACTATTCTAAAGAATGCTTCTCAGGCCTGATTTCATCAGCACCTCTGACTCCTGCTTTATTTATTTTTTTCCAAATTAACTGCTTCTGGTACAGTAGTTAGCAAGTCCTAGTAATTAAATCCCTAGGCATAGGAGCCAGACAGAATTTAAGTAGTGGAGAAAAAGAGCTTCTATTTAATTGCCAGTTCACGTCTAACAGTCATGCCAGCCAGACCTAAGCACTATCCTGGCACCTTGCTGGGAGACAACACACAAGGTTAGGCTGTGACTGTCTCCTAAAACTTACAAGCCACTTGGCTGACTTTTACTGCGTTTTAATTTTTTCCACCTGATTGCAAATGCCAATGCCACACATTCAATATTATCAAACCATGTTTTCCCTTTAATTTTTTTTTAAAGAAGTTCTTTATACCTTTCTCACTGGATGGAAAGTTGATTGTTGCAGTGTGCTCTCAGGGGAGTGGCTCCTGACACTGGCTTCTTCATCTAATGGTTGTGACAGGGAGGGGCTGTCACTTTTGTCCAGAGGAATGACAGGCTTCTGGGCATCAGCTTCTGTGGAGCTCTCACAGACCTACAAATCACAAATGAGAATTTGTCTTCTCAACATCTCAGAAAGAAAAATGGTAACAAATTTGCATAAACTCAAACCATTATGACATGACGAAAGGCCCAAAAAGACTAAAACAGAGATGTTCAAGGCAACCCTAAGCAGAGAGATATATGGAGAAAGATTTCTCTCAAATACTAATGAATTAAAAAAAAAAAAGAAAAAAAACTCAATAAAGCTGCTGAAATGTACAGCTACACCAAAAGCCTGCAGTCTGCCCTTGCAGGTAATCTGCTTTGAGAATTATTCAAGGTGGCACCTCCACAGAATTTACCCAATGGGAAGTCCGAGCCCCCTTCCTACTGTTTTACATGAATTTCCAAGCCACTTTATTCTGCAGCTGATCTTCCCTGTAGTTTGGATGCTAACTACCAAGCACTGTCCCTCTTTCAAAAGGATTCTTACCAACAGAGGAAAAGAGAAGAAACTAGACCTGCTGACAAAACTGTAGCACAACGGCATGTGTGGATAATGATAATCTTAAATTACATGATGCAGCAGCAAGAGAATGGGAAATAACCCTCAGACCAAGAAATTGTCTTCACTCTCTTCAAAAATAATTCTGAATCTAATGTTTTTTAAGGACTCAGTGCTTAATGTTTCCAGTAAAAAAAAAAAAAAAAAAAAAAAAAAGTTGAAATGCAGAGTGAAACTACTGCAGTCCTCCAGCCACCTCTTTACAAAGGAGGAGTGATGGTGCTTTTATTCTCCCACGTTGCTCCTCACCTTCTCCGTGGAGGGATTCAGGTCTTTGGCATCCAGGATGATTATATAGCACTTTACAGAAAATTTTTGGCCCAATCTGCACGAGGCATGAAGCCTCCCTGCTGCATACATAGACAAGATACCAACAGAAAGTTCAGAGAAATACATGAAATCTCAAAGGTGTGTCCAATTTCTAAACTTACGCTGACCAAATACAGTAGGAAATTACTTTGAGAGAACATACTTGTGCTTCATCTTGGACTTGCTGCTGTGCTGGAGCTGGCTGCCTCACTATGTAGTTGATCTGACCAACTATAGTCTGCTGAACGTGCTGAGGTGGCTTGGCTTGGTTCATCTGCAAGCTGGACTGTCCCTGGGCTTGCAGGAGAAGCTCCAGATCCTTCTTCATCTCCTCCAGCTCAAACTGGTGGTGCATGATGTCCAGGCTCTGCTGGATGACTTGCTTGTGGGTGCTCTCATCGTGCCCGGGCGAGGGGGATGCCAGCGGCAGCTGCGCGGGTGGCTGCAGCACATGGCTGGATTTTATCTTCTGAAGATGGCCCAGCTGCACTCCCACAGCTGAAGTCTGCAGAGAAGCCTGGGGGTGGATGGTGTGAGCCTGCTGAGCTTCGTGGGGCCCACCAGCACAACCCTGGTGCAGCTGCTGGGGTGGGAAGGGCTTTCCCACCTTCCCGGACACGTTCTCCGGCTCTGAGCGTGGCTGATGCTCCAGCTCAGCCTGCAGCAGCTTTCCGGGCTGGGGGGCACCCCGTGGCTCCCTGTCCTGGTGCTGCAGGCTGTACTGCAGAGGGAAGTGCTGCTGGTGAAGTGCAGGAGGCTGGTGGAAGCTCTTGTGGTGGTTCATGTCTTGGTAAGAAGGCTGGGCTTTGTTTGGGTGAGGGATGCTGAGGCAGTGGGAGCAGCACAGGGGTGCAGAACACTGGATCGCAGGTGGGAACTGGTGTGGCTGGCTGCTCTCCAGCTGTGGGGCTGGGGAGTGGTGCCCATGGTACAGAGAGGGCTGCAACCCTTGAATATTTCCACAAAGTAGCACATCTGGGTGAGAAATGTGTCCACCTTCCACTGTGAAACCCCCTGGGAAAAAAAAATATCCAGCAAATTTACTCCCTCCTATGGTCTTGAAAAATTTACACAAAAATTGTACACAAGGAAATGGCCATAATTCACATTTCAAATATAAAACATATTTAAATATCCTATCCAAACAGTCTGCCAACATACACTCAAGACAAATTTTCCAATATTTATCTAGTTATTTCAACTCACACCAAACTCCCACTGATGCCAGTCGAAGTCACAGTTGAATTACCCAACAAACACTTTGAAAAATTGACCTTATTTTATCTTAACTGATGGATATGGCTCGGACTTTCATTTTTTACTGAAGTATGAGTTTATCTTCTCATCCGTAAGCACAGGTATAAAAGACAGCTTCCAGGGTGCAAGTGACAAAAATAAAAGAGATTGATGTTATGTAGGTGAGGCTCATAAAAGCTGGAAATAGAAGTGACCTATGAAATTATGCTGTCCATGCTTTTCATCAAGAGATTACTCCCTGCAACACTTCTGCTAGTGTTTTACCCCTTTTAGGTTTTAATACCGTAAAATGGGAAGAGAAGTGGTCTTTTAGATCAGTATTTGCAGTATAAACCCATTGCACTTGGGAAATCTGTAGCTGCTGGGAAACAAAGTCGCAGTATGGAACATTTGTTATATAGGTAACACTGTAATTATTGCACAGTGGGTGTCTTGTCTATGTCAATTCCAAGTGTCAACACTGCTCAGCTCATCTGGCCACTAAGAGAGTGAAAGCAGCAGACATCTCAATGGTCTTCTGGTAAATGGATATAAATGGATAGAAAAGCAGGGAAGTTCAGCCACACTCGCTTTTCTTCAGAACACAGAAAGAGTTTCAAAACTGGATGTCAAAACCAAAGAGAGGAGTGCTTTAGGGGAGGTACTGTATTGTCTAAATCTGTCTAGCCTAGCTTTGGGCATTTGCCTATTACAGGTTCCTTACCCAAATTGGAGAGTTGCTTAGTCCAGTAGGAGGGATCCCAAGTGAATCTGATCTTCAGAGGAGGGCCCGTGTCTGTGTTACAGTTCGTCTCCAGCAAGCGCTGGATCTGAAACACAATCTGGCAACACATCAAAGGACAATGATTTTACTCACCACTCTAAGATCGTGAAAAACATTCTATTTGAGCAACATCAAATCCTTTAACCATTACTGCACAACAAGCATTAATCTTACCAGTTCCTTGCTGAAGAGAAACGGGATGGTTTTTTTACTACACACAGCCCAGCTGATGAAGTTCTGGACATGTTCTACCTGTCTGCCTAAAACCACAACACCTTGCAGCTGCTGTTCCAGCCTCTGCTTCCTCTCGCTGGTGATCTTCTGTTAATAACAGGAATCAGTAGAAAAGGGCTGTCATTCTTCAGACACACACACATAATAGATGCAGTCATTGGCACTACATTATGCAGTATTTGCAGCAATACTGCTCATCACCACCTCTTTAAGACACTGATCACAGAAAGGAAGCAAATCCAGCTCGGGAGATAAGTCTGAATTGAGGAAGAGCAATGACTTCCCCAGGAGCAAAGAATCTGCATCATTCTGGCCTTGGTTTAACAGAATAACATAACCCCAGAAAGCTGTAGAGGTTGGATCAAATTTGCACCTGGGCCATTTTCTCATCTGGAAATTCTAATCAGCAGATTTTCTCCTCAGCATATTTCAAAATAAAATCTTATATACTTCAACTGAAAAAAAAAAATCCAAAAACCGAAGAGTCAACCATCAAAAAGTTCTGTTACAGAAATTAGACCAAAGAATCATTTCTGAAACAGGGTATTAATTGTGCTGCTAATGGGCTCCTACAAATTAAACACTGAAAGCAGGAGCTGGTTTGTTTTCCAAGTACTCAAAAGCTGCACACATGTTCTCTGCAAATGCATTGGAAACTGGGGTTAACTCATGATAAGGAAACATTTTGCCACTTCACCTTAAATCTTTGTCAACCATTGATTCCACATAAAATTCTGCAGGAAAAAAAAACCCAAATATTTGAAAATATAAGGAAAAGGACAATAGCTCCCACAGTCTATATTCTTTCCACTGGCACTGGGATTAAATTTAATTTAGTTTGACTTCCCAAAGTATCAAATAAACTAGCCTTACTTACTTCCAGTTGTTCAAGGAGAATATTTGTCCGTTTATCAATTTCATTCATCAGCACCATCTTGGCCATTTTTATTTGATTTTCCACCTTCTTGTACAGATGTTTTACTTCAAGCAACCTATGGGTAAGAGGTACATACCCCTGGATGAGCCAGCTGTGTGTCATTTATTCACTGCCCAGCAGCTATTTGCTACAAGAACTGATCTGTCTGCTGACAGAACTGCAGTGAAAGTTGTGTCATTTCTCATCATTTCTCTGAACCCTGACCACCCCTCTCTGGATTGTGACATGCTAATACTGATGGATTCTCTTAAACATCATGCCAAGAACAGTCTTGAGCTCTTTTTCAACAAATATATACATAATATACCCAAAACTTCCAGTTTATACTAGATTATAAACAGCATAAATAGATTTGTACTCTTGAAAAGGTTTTATTTATGCAGAAGAGAGATCCAACAGCTACTAAATGCATAATCAGTAGCTGAAATCCAGTTTAAAAATTTAATTATTTTCATTTTTATATTCATCTTGACTGAAATTGCATCTTGTTTTGAGGTTTCTTGAAGAAAGAACACATCTTACATTTTATCCTTATACTGTGAAATTCTAGTACAGAAACAGATTATACAAAGAAATCTCGACTCTGAAGTCAGCTGTCACATGCCTTACAAAGAGTATGGAATGATGTATTACAACACCATGACTTGTCAGCGCCACTTAAACATGAATTTGATATTTTTAATCTTCCTATTCTTTTCTACCCTCCAAGAAAAAAAAAAACAGCAGCTGCATTTAATTCTGTTAACCTACACTTAGCGAAAATACTATTTTTATCACCTACTCTCATGGGAGGGGGAAAAAAACAAAACAACAAAAAAAGTAGCAATTACCTGTCTTCAATCTGTTTAGCTGAAACCTGAATCCCATTTTTTTTCTCCTCCACCTTAGTTACGACATTCTCCAGGATAATTCTCTGATGTTGCAAAGCTTCATCAAGGTGCCTGAACCTGTGGGAGAAGGGGAAATGCTCAGCCCCTGGTTTTCCATGTTCACCAGCGAGCAGGCGAGAGCAGGAAGGGTTTCTGTGAGGGTGGTGTTAAATCACTCGTGGGCGAGACAACTGAACTGAGTTTGCTGTGGCTTTTACACTGAGAGCAGCCTGCAGCTCCAGCTGGAAAACACGGGTGGGAAGAGTGAGACCTGGGTGAGCTCTGTTGGCAGTGAGGTACCTGTGCTCCTTGTGCTCTGCCAGGAGGCAGCTGCGGCAGGTCAGGGTGTCACAGGTCTCACAAAACACTCTCAGTGCCTCTTGAGGGTGAGCCAGGCAAAGCAAGGAAAACTCCCTTGGTTCATCTTCAGCTGCTGAGGAATGCAAGGCAAAGGTGTCATTGGCAAGGAGGAGAGCTCAGAAAAAGAATAGCCAAAGTCAGAATTTCTTGGAAAGTCTCAGTGACATTTTTTAAAGGCACAGAACCTGGAACCATCTGATTATCTGAGGCTGGGTTTGTTTGTACTTTTTTTTCCCTTACACACCCTACAAACTGAGCACACCAGAGGGGCTCAGGAGCAAACCATCTCAACAAACCATACTGTCCCCTAAACTCTTGTGAGTTTAAAGTATCATGATTTGGAGCACCTGCCTCATGACTTTACATGCCCTGGTCTGGCATTTAAAACCATTTAAAACAAACCACTCAACAAAACCATTTTAAAACGTAGAGTAGCAAATGTAGCAAATAAACTTGCAGTCACGGTGGAAGGAAAGAAATCCTTTGTTCTGAAAAAGTCACACGAGCACTTGTTTTCCAAATTTTTGTTTGTTGCAATGCAGTTCATAAACTTCAGCAGCCGGGGCTGGCAGGACCTGAAATCTCCTCTTAAAAGGATTTTCTAAAGAGCAATGTGATAAAGAGTAAGGATGGACAGTGGGCATGCAAAGCAGAAACATAATTTCTGTACAGTCTATTCCTGCCTTTTTTCTGAATGGTAAAATTGTTTAAGAAAGAGGGAATACTGTCAACAAAAGATGCCAGAAAAAGACAAAGATAAGCCATGACAAAGCCAACCCTCTACCCCCAAAGAAGCTCAATAGCTTCCTCACAGTACGCCAACAAAGACACTATCCCATCATTCTTTACTAACACATGAGAAATTAAACAAAACAATCATTCTTAGATAATACATGCTGATAAAATTTAAATTGTGTTAAGGCATTAAAAATTTATACATCATTATATGCTCATATGAAATAAATATTTCCATTTTCCCACACCAAACCTCTTATCTATACATTTTTTTAAAAAACCCAACCTGGGCCAGAGGCCATGATCTCAACCTGTAGCAAAATGAAGCCTTTTATAGATTCAGAAGTGATAACTACTGCAGTAACACAGACCCACAGAGTACAGCATCCTATACTGGCTCAGTCACTTCATTTTTGAATTGTAACATTCACAAAAGAGCACTAGAAAGGCTAAGGAAGTCTCATGGCTAACAATGGTAATGCAAATGGGGAGAAAAAAATCCATGCTACTCTAAAAAACAAGCGTCAAATTGCCCAGTTTTTAGATTGCTATCTACTCCAAATATTTCTGAGGAGCTTGATTTATTTCCTCCCATTCAATTGACTTCCATTCCGCCTTCATAACAATGTAAAAAAATAATTTGTGACAAATTAGGCCAAGACATCATGTAACAGCCTCACATAGTTTACATTGTTATGAATTATTTACTGCAGTATCATGCTTTTTTCTTCAGGGAAGTTTATTGGTTTATGTCATTATTGAATTAAATGCTAATAGATAACATTAATAAAGGAGGAAATTAGATTAGTTGTTTTTTTTTTTTTAATATTGGAAAACATTCCAATATTTTCTTACCAGAAAGGATCAAACTGAATTCACCTTGACAGCAAATTTTTTCTGATTGTATTGCAAATATGCACTTTTGTATTAATACCTTCAGCTGACAAGCAAATAACAAGGTTGTACAACCAATATATATCCAACAAAGTTGTAAAAGATCATCCCATAGGTGTTCAGATTTTATATCTTCAAAGGAAAAAAGAAAAAACTACCCTAACTTACTGAAGGTTTATGGACTGGAAAAGACTTTCAAAGGGTTCAGCATCCGTAGAGCATAGAAGCTGTTTTTCTGTAAACTCAAGATCAAGTTTCCTATATTAAACTCAAACTTCTAATTAGATGTGGTCTTTAAGGTCCATGTATCATGAAGTCACAATCACAATCCATAAAAGGATTTCCCTCTTTTTCTCTCTCTGCAGGGTTCTTTAGCTTTTGGGTGATTGCAATCATCCCAGAGAATTCTTTGGGGTTTTTTAACACCATGTCAGATTTAAGAGACAAGCAGACTTCAAACGCAAACTAAGAATAAAATCAGTATTATCTAATTGCAGTACAGACCCACAGCCTCAGTAATCCCCTGACTCAATTGACATATCAGTGAGAGCTGCCACTGAGCCATGGTATTCTTGACCTACTTTTTACTCACCTCAGAGCAACACTTTCCAGTTTTGAAATAAGTTGAATACTTAGAAATCAGGTACTAAACAAGAAAACAACCCTGTTTTTTTTTCTAGAAGCAAATATCTAACCGCAACTACCCATTTAAGCTTCCTAAAAAGAACCTCCCTTGGTGACAAAAGAAAGCTCAGCTGCCCTAAATTCTGATAATTCATCATTTGAGTCACCGTCTTCTACACAGCCTCTATTTTTTTTTTTTTATCTCAGGTGGATCTCTTGAATAATTAACAAAGTTTTAAATCTCTGCCCCTCTGATCAGTTGATGTCAACTTTGGAAAAGCAATTTCAGCCAATAAAAGTTCTGCCTCCACTTGCATAATCCACAGTGACTCGGATTTTGGTTTTACAGGCTCATGCTTTATTTTGAAAGAACACAACAGCATAGCAGAAAGGCTTCCCAGGGGAGCTAGGCTCCTCTAGCTCTGACACTCAAGAAATAGTTTATTAAAATTAATAGAAATAGGAAGGATTTAATGTGTTTGGTGATGGTGTTTCATTTCTGACCCAAGGAATGTAACACTGAAAAAAGGTCTGGCACTTACAAGGGAAATGGCAAAAGATGGAACAAATTAAAAGTTCAAAAGCAGTTTCTTAGCAGTCCAAAAGTGCATGATTTCTTAATAGTTCCAAGGGCTTACAGAGAAGGTGGCTGTTTTCAGAACACCCTGCACAGACTGATGATGGTGTGTGTTTCTTTCCAGAAATAAAAAAAAAAACTACAAACAACAGTCTGAGTTCTAGTATATCCTAGTATTTGCTTTCTTTGAACTGCTCTGAAGGGACATCGGTCATAAATAGATAAAACATACATAAATCATAAAAATAATACAAAAACACAAATAACATTCCAAATAATTTCTGTATTAACTAGTCTACATGTGAACTACCAGGCTCCTTGTTCGTGTTTTGTTCAGCACATGGAATTAAGTACGAAACTAAAATTCTCTCTCATGTTCTTATGTGTCTGCATCTTTTTATTTATATAGCACACTCAAACCCACAGCTAAGCCACACATATAAATTTCTTACCAGTATTTGTCAACAATATGAGCTGGTACTCTCATCTTAAGTGACATGAAATTATAAATTGTTGGAGCCTCAAAACCACAATCCTTATCTTGTCATCAGCATGAGAAAAAAAACATATTGTCCATCTAATCAGGACATTTGAGGGGGGACTTCAGTTTATGTTATTCTCTAGAAAAGACCCAAAAAACATTTAAATGTAATTTGTGCTTTTTTAACATTACTATTCTTATGGGCTTCTTTTGCTTACACTCTACTCGGCAGTGGCATATTTTGTCTCAAGTGCCTCAAACTATTTGAGATGAACACCCAGTACTTAAAATCCCCATCCATGGAAAGTACAGACTTCTACAAGAAAAATCCTAAAAGGAAAAAAAAAATAAAATAAAAAGAATAATCAGTAGGCTATTTTTATTCCTTTTTCTGTCCCTCATCTTCCTTATGAAGAAGAATAAGCATGCAGCACAAATTCTTAGTTTTAGCTAAAAATTGCCTATATAAGTTGTCATACTCTGCAGCAGATTTCTGACATATAAGAAAATAATGAGTAATAATAGGAGATGGTAATACTTTGTGTAGATCACCAATGTATAGGGATGAAACATATTTGCCATTGGGTTTCATTTGTGCTTGTTCATATACACTCAGGAGACATTTCTCATTCCAGGCTTAGGAAAGGAACATCCTGCAGTGACCACAGCCTTTTGCTGTCTGTGACTCCCTCACACACCTTGTCCATATGCACAGGAATTGCTTTGTCACAGTTTCCTCAATAAAATGACCCAAATCTGGGACAGAAATACCAAAAGGACAAGGCCTGCTGCTATTGTAGCCCTTCTAACCCTGTCCCATCACTCCATAGATTGGAAAGGCAGGTGGAGAAAATCCTATCTGTGAAACACAAATATCCAATTTTTTTCCCAATACAGTGGAATGCTGACTGTGGCAATAGCTCTAAAGTTGGAGAAAAATCACATAATCTCTTGTTGGCTCATACAGAACCTTCTGAGTCACACAGAGCCTGGTGTCTGTGGCACAGAGCTGCAACTGCTCCTTTTGCAACTGAATAACTGATGGGAGAAGGAAGAAAGAAAATTCCAGCGTGTCCACAGTACCTGTGCAGCCTTTCAGGGATGCAGACAGGAAGCAGTCTCCAGGTTCCTTGCCATGTCTGTGTTCCTCGGTACATGAGCTGCACAACCATTTATTGCATCTTGTGCAGAGACTGTGGGCAGGTCTCTTCTCTTTGCACATGGAGCAGCTCTAAGGACAAAAAGTACAATTACACACACACAAAACAAATCATCTGTACAAACTGTCCACTTTAACAGACTATAATTCAGGTTGGTGAGCTTAATTGTGGTGGATTTTTTTTTTTCCTGTCCTCAGACTAAAGCAATTCAAGTTGTTTTAAGAGTCTGGCTCTGACTGTGCAACATTCTGAAAAACACATAAAACATCCTAATGGTGAGACAATCTAGAAAACAACGTGGGGACACCCACATACTATTAACGAAAAACTTAGTTCCTATCCTCTAAAGAGTTGACCAGAAATTAGTTCAGTTTTTATCCTTATATCACATGTGGTGAACCGGAAACACAAGGCACAGGATCACGAGAAGACCTGAAAGCCTTAATTAAGTATTCTCTCTGTTGATCCAACAATTTAGGGAATGCCCTTTGCTATATAGGCCATGCTGCCTGGACATGTCACTATGGGGGAAAATGAACTGAGCAGCAGAGAAATGAAGTGGGTTATTCAACATCTGGTATCCAGAATGAACTCAAGAGTAATTTCAAGGCAGCTACAATGGTAATTCTTTTGGAAAGGATTTGCTCTAGACATAAGACATCTTGTTTCAAAACTCCTGATGTTCATGTATTGGACTCGTCACAGCCACAGATAGGTACTAATGGGCAGAGTGAGCACAGTCATGTAAATTTACCATCATCAAAGCATAAAGGAGCATTTACCACCACTTCATTAAACTGAAGCCTTTCCCTCAAGATTACAAAATATCTACTACAGCTATGTACACACACATCTCCTCAGTATTGCTTCTACTCAGGGCTACTCAAGCAAATAGGAATAGATGGCAAAAATCACTTCCTACAGTGTCCTTTCTTCTGGGCATCATCTTATCTTCAGTTCTGCTGGGAATTGAATATTGCATCCCAACCATTTGATGGGAAACATGAAGAGAAGGATACAGCAGCCTTTGCTCAGCTCATAACCCCTGATGCAAGTTCTGGTGAGTTTAAGGGAAGGGTTCCTCTTCATGGTGGCTCAGAAAATAGCCTAAAGGAAGAACTCTTGCAGTTCCTGGCTGGTTATCTCAGTTTTAAATCACATCTTTAACATCTAGTGGAACATCAATATCCACCTGAATTTGGAGACACAAGTGAGTCAAGCTCTGACTCACTTCAGCACAAGAAGAAAAATCTTTGTTCCGCTAAAATGAATTTGATTTTTATCACTTCCTTCCATTGGTCTTGCATTCCACAACAGGTCTCTTATCAGACCATTACTCTAGCGATTTTAAATATTCATTTGCAAACAGACTGGCCAATTCTTGACAGCAAGACAACAAAGCAAACTTTTAAATGGGTTTAATTGTCTAGAGAGGGAACTGTTTGTGCAAGCCAATATACTATTTTAGGCATCTGCTTATCAGCAATGTTTTCCAAAAGGTATATACAATAATTTAAATAAGGAGCCTAATAAAACTTACACAACCAAAATGCAAGAACATTTAATTTGGGGGGGAAAGACTGTTATAGAAAATGAAGTGACCAATCTAAAATGTACCCACCTAGGTCCAGCTTAGGAAAAAGCTGAGGCATGCTCTGCCCTCTCTGCCAAAACTGCTGAAGCACAGGTTTACCTGTAACACTTCAGCTGTCAGTCTGACTGGAATTTATATTGACACTGTACTGTGTCTACATCACTTTTAAGTTGCAGAGGCTTCCCAGAGTTACATTATTTATAATGTGGAAATGGGCTTTTGGGCAAGAGATTCTGAACTGTGTATTTTTGAAACTGCTGCTGTTGGCATGCAGCAAATTCTGTCATTCATGCTTCACACTCACACACTGAGAGACATCTTGCTGCTTCCAAAAACCTTGTTACAAGCCTTGGCAGACTCCCATTTGAGCAGATAAGGAAAACTAAGACAATGATGGCAGCTCAGCTGTTCTCAGGTGAATGATCTGGTGCTTCTCCCTTTCATGACACTGGTGGTGAAACTGTGGCTTTAATTTGGGGTGTGATGGTAGTGGTTAAAGATAGCAAACAAGCAAAGCTACATTATTTGACTTCATAAAAAGGGACATGTAAACTATGAAGGTTCACAAGTTGCTCTAGGGTACTCCTATGCTCCAGTGAGAAATCTGCGTTTCTGAACTGCTCTTAGGACTCCTGAGGGATTGCAGAAAAGAAAAACCTTCTTTTAAGTATGGTTTGAAAAAATAACCTAACGCTTTTGAAGACATTAGATATTCTCATTTGATTTCCTTTCTACACAAATTCTCCTTGAAAAGTAAATTATGCAAGTCACAGTAATTAACAAGTCCCAGTATAGTAAGTGCATTTTCAAAACTCAGCAGTATCTTATGAATTTTCTTCCTCTCTTTGGAGAGTGCATGTGAATACACCCCTTCTTGGTTTAGAGCAAATTATGTTTCACTCAGCAAGCAATGTACACCTGAAGATGGCAATACAGTTTGTTTGCCTTAATTATTTTTTTTCCCAGAACACTCTGTGGATTAGGTTACACATTCTTTACTTTTTAACAACACCAAACTTTCTCTGCCCCTCCTCTCCACCCAAACTAGCAGCTACTACGAAGCTGTCAGAATAGTCCTGCCTGCTCACTGGGTATATAACAGAAGTGAAATCCACCTATGTACAATGCAAATTCAAGGTAAAAGTAGCAGCCCAATACCTTCCTTTGAATCCATTCCCCAGTGGGAAACTGCAGTATGTGACTTTTTTCACCATTAAAACAGATAAATCACAAAACTATAACTGCTCACATGACCTCCAAAGAGCCCTTCTAACCCTGACAATTCCACAATTGTTTACTTGGACGTGAGAGCAGAAAGAGAACAACGAGGAATCCAAGATATTCAGTACCTTCCTAATATGTTGATAATCATGGATACATTAGTATCAATATTTTTAATGGACTATTTATAATACAGAGAGCAAAACTCATTCTTCACCTAAAGTTCAAAAATCACTATGAAGGCAGTACGTTCATCTCTGGTAATGAAGTAATTACAGAACTGCATAAGCAAACTAGAAGAGAGTCTTTGCTGTTCAAAAGGAGATTTGCTCTGTTTTCAGTGTTCATCTGGCAGTGTTTCAACAAGCCACAACTTAGTGGCTTTCACTTACCTTTGCCATAGCTGAATCACCACTGGGAAAGTCCTTGAGGAAGAAATTCTCAACTACATCCCTTGCAAAGCAGGTCTGTTTGCACACAGGGCAGGAAAGGATACCTGAATTTAAAAAAAATAAAATAAAAAAAGAAAACCACCACAAAATAAAGCAATGTACACCAGCCATGCGAGCCAGGAAATTATATAAACCACACTTCAGTGTTGTGGCATTTTTGTATCACATGGCAGTTCCAGGAAACTGAGGCATCCTTCAAGCCCTAAGCGGCTAGACCTGGTTCAATATATAGAAAAGAGAAACAAAGCAACAAAATTCCTAGAAAAAACACCATATTTCAGTTGATTTATTTCCGTGTCTATTGATGATATCTGCACGTCCAAATTCTCACCTGGCTGGGAGATGACTAAAACTGAGCTGCACTTTTAGCTTGTTACAGATCTACTTGTGCTTTCTGAGATTTCCTGTGGTTCTGGACCAGCTTTGCCCCACCAGAGGTGTACCCAAGCATAAAACACACCCTCCTTAATAGCAGCTTTACAGTGCAGGATGCAATCCGAGTGAAGTGATGGGGGAGTAACATGCTGCTGGCAGAAGCAACAAGTCAGGAAAAAGACAAAGGATAAAAAAAAAGTTTCACAAGGAAAATTATTGTAGTAAATCCAGAGATGGCAAAACAATCTCCCCTAAAGCAAAGCAAAGTGAGCAGCAGAACCTGGCTCCATTAATTACCCTCATTAATAACTGAGCACAACTGGGGTGAATCTCAGTGCACCTGCATTTTTGCACCTCTGATATTTCATTCCTTGATTTCTTGGGCTAGGAGCTCTATTATATTTGGCTGTGTTGGTTTGGGGTTTTTTGTGAAAGGACACTGCATTTATCTGGCCACATTCCTGCAAACTACTGTAGATGTAGAAGAAGGTGGTGGTGTGTCAGTCTATTTCACCTTATCAAGGTGCATCATTGTTTTTTTTTTTTTAATCCACGGTTTTTTTTTTCTGTCAAGAACATAATTTCCATGCTATGCTCACCCTGCCAAGCCATCTCTTTATGGTAACTAACAACAGTTATCTTTCCATGACTAACTGGTTTAAACTCACCTAAAGCAAAGTTTTAAAGCAAGATCAATGACAACATTCTACTGTTCAATTGCTTTTTTCCCTTAACTCAAAATTATTTTTGCACATGGAGAGTTAATTAAACCTAAAGTTATCTATCACTCTTCAGACTACACCATTATCAGAGACTCTCCTGTTTTCCAGGTGCTTGGTATTACCTCTCCCTTGGGACAGGGCTCCTGCAGTCCCTGACCAGGGGCAGAATACTAATGCTGAATGTCCCAAATTTCAGAGCCGGGCCACTGTAACTTTAACAGCAGCATTTCATATTGACAGGGCCCCCAAAACATTCCTACATTTCCATTTCTGACAAAAGCACTACTCAGATGTGTGAACAGGTTCACTTCCATTCACAAGTGCTTTGAAGAAACTTGGAGTTCTGGTACATCTCCTTTGAAGAATATCCTTAACTAAGAACCACTACCATTAGACCTTTTTTAGCCCAAATCTTGTATAAAACCCAAAGCATAACTTTTTTCCATTTTTCAAGGTTGCATTTACCACAGAGCTGTGATTTTGGAGCCCAAGTAGCAGACCACAATCTGCCTGAACTCTTCATTTTACTGTGCATTTCACACAACCCTGAGAGTTCATGCAGCCATGAGAAGGAGCAGGCTGTGCCCACGGGTGACTGTGCTACTCAGCCACAAGTCACCCCAGGGGAAAGGGTAACACGAGCAATTTCCAGTGCTTTGCTCATCAGGAGTGTAAACTGAGCATTGGTTAGGGGTGTTTGCTGGCAGGGGTTACAAAGGGTTTTAAAAATTATCTGATAAAGATGCCCAGGATGGCACAAAGCTGAAGTCCTGTTAACAATTCCTCTGCTTTGCATCCTTCCTATAAGGCCTGCAGCTGAAAAAGTATCTGAATTACCTACAATTTTTGTAATTAATCACGTTTTCACAACACAGTCCTTTTATACTGGTGGCACTGAAACCTCTCCATGCTTTCCCAAAGCACAGAGTAAGAGACGTTTAGGTGCCTGCCAGCAGCTCTGTCCTCTGGAGACATGTAAAAACAGGAGGAGGTCAGACAAGCTGTGTTACACTGACACTGCCTCCTGCTCCTTGTAAATGGTGCTCAATACAACCTCTGGTGAATTTTTGCAGTGCTAATTCCTGGGAGCTGAAACGCTCCTCAAGTTTCCCTGCCAGCTCTGTAAAAAGTGGCACAGCTGGAGGAATAAAAGGACAGATACATTCTGATTGATAAGCTAGGAAGCAAGATAACTACTCTGCAAGCAGCTTCTCAAATAAGTCTCAGGGGACATGCTCTAATTCTGGTGAGAAACCAGCTCCTGACTTCATAGAGCCCTTGGAGACTTGGAGCCAGCTCCTTTCTCCCATAACAGCATTGGCAGCTCTTGATCTGGCTAACACTGAGAGAAAACCTCCATCCTGAGGCTACACAGTACTCTGCAGATGGACCAAAAGGGAAACAGCCAACAGGTGACTTTCTGGGGTAAGAAACCCATGGCTCTCACAGTTACCCTCATTTATGTGCCTTGTGGGTGAGCACACACAAAACATTTCTGGGAATAGCTGCTTAATGGGAAACAAAGGCTTTGTCCCAACAAGGACAACTTCCAACACAGCACACAAGGTAAAAAAGGTTACTATTGAAGTTACTATTTTTATTATGTCCCAACACTATTCTGTTAGTGCAGAATGTTAAATTAAATTAAATCAATTGAATGATACTTCATGGAGTGCTTATGGCCTCAGGCACGTGCATGTGTGCTTTAAATTCTGCTAACTTTTTACAAACCAGCAAAGTACAGAATACAGCATAATTAGGATGCATTCATTTGACAAAGAGCAAGACAATCTTTATAGTGTTTTCAAATTAAAATAAAAAAAAAAGAAAACTTATATAACTTTCACACTTAAAAACACAAATCATGCATGGATTTCAGTTCCACAAAAAACCTCCCCTATATATGTGCTGAGAAACACAATCAACAGTTTGAAGGTAAATGCCATTACTGCTGATTAATATTAAGGGACATCAAATGTGATGCCCTGGATGGCACAGCACAATTTTCTCCCAGGTTTTAGACCCATGTTACGCCACTAAAATCAGTGTTGTTCCAGAGATACACATGGAGCAAGGTCAGAGCTTTGTTTTAGACCACAGATCACCAAGTACAGCTTTTATTGTGCAAATGTCAGAGTGTGTCTTAAATATCCAAGTAACTGTAAATGATAATGATTTCAAATCTAAAACTCCTTTGAGATGAACATAAGGCAGAGTCATCAGCTTAACTAAAAAAAAAAAAAAATAAAAAAAATTATATTCTTCAAAAAGAGTAGTTAAGAGGAAAAATAAAGGGGTCATCACAGCAATAGAATATTGGAAGTCATTTCCTACTCACATTAGGTAGGCTAATCAAAATCACCTAATAGTGAATCCTATGGGTAAAACATTAATAAAAACATGGGATATAAATTTGCATCTTGCTAAAAGATTTCCTGAGCATGATGGCTTTGGAGATCACACTTGTTCAGCTAATTGGGCTTGATACTTTTTCCACTTAATAAAAACCTGTGCTCTCTAGAAATGCCCCATCTTTTTCAATATGAATTCCCTAAAGAATCAAAAGTTAGCTTGGCATAATAAATACGCTACAACATGAACTGTGGAGCAATTAACCTGAAATTGAGCTAATAATTACACACATATTTACAAACAGCCACAAGCAGCATCAGGCTGTGCTCAGAGTGCAAACCACCAGTAAGGCACATTTTCCTGGAAACCCCTTACCTGTGCTCTGGATAGAGAGCCAGAGAGCTGCCCAGAGTCACCTGTTTTGGGGAATAAGGTGGGTGGTAAAAACTGCACACACAGGAATTCCCTGGATCAGGCAGTGCTGTGGTGCAGACTGAAGTCACTACACCTCTCCCTGGGGCTGCTCCCTCTTCTTTGGCCAGGAATTGTGGCAAATCAGCAGGGAAGAGAGGTGTACTGAGTCACTACAAGGTGCACAGGTTTTTTCCTCTTGCCTTCTTTCTTCCCTCCAGGATTCATTCATGCCTCTGAAAGCTTGCCTTGGTTGTAATTTTTCCCAAATAAAAACCCCATAGTCAAAACGCACAGCAGCATCCTACTTCCTTTCTTGACTGGGTCTTCACTCCATCCTCAGTCTGGAGCAGAAGAGCAAAACAAAGAGATTTTCCAAACCCAGGTAGCAGCAGGTCCTACAACAACACTCACGCCCACAGTACTTTTTGGAGAACATAACCTAAATATTTTTCTTGCCTTCCTACCTTACCACTGCCTCCAAACAACACTGTTAATCTGTTTTAAGAACCTGCACTTTGCAGACAGCTCATTTAAATATATCATTATCAGAGCACTGTGGGTGAAGGGAAGAGTAGTGAGAAGCCCTGGAGACTCGCTGTTTGTATGTATGAGAATGATGCAATTTCTGGATCTAAACAGCAACTCAACAAGGAATTACAGGACTCAAACAACAGTTTACATATTAGGAGATCAGACACAATCATGATGCCTAAAGGGAGGCCAGTATTGACATCCAAACCTATAGAAGTAGCAAAAAGTTGACAGAGATGTTGACACATTCTATTTTTGCATGGAAATTAAATTGGTAGGAAGGAGGTAGGAACATTTGCATAAATTATCTTTTAGAAGTTCAGTGCCTCCTGCTGCTTAGCACTTAAAATTGTTATTTATCATATCCCATTTCACTGCTAAAGAGATGACCATCAATTTAGAAAGGATCCTAATGCTGGATTTAAGCCCTACTTGAGAATTACATGCAGGTTAAAACACATTATTAGTGGCTAGCTTCTTTTTTCCTCTGCCTTCAGTCAGAGTTGGGATTGAAGCACGAGAGACAGGATTTTTGTGTTCAGACTCGGTTGTTTATTAATTCTTATCCATAGCACAGTGGGTGCTACAGCACGTCTAGCTAACAAGCCAAAAGTAAAAAAGTGGAGCTGGATCTCGTTCATTACAAGGTCTTTTAAAGCCAAACACTCCAATTAAAAACTAATATCTGTATTATTTATACTTTTGACCCAATGGCCAAACACCTGTGACCCACAGTGTGGGATTTTCTATCCAACCAAAAACTGCTTCCTAAAACCAAGAAGAAGGAGCAAGAAGGAAGAAAAAGCCACCGCCCTGAAACCTTCCACCTGTCCCATAGCTATTACTATATTCTAAAACCCCAAATTCCAAACCCTTCCCCATGTGATATCACACACTTCTATTCAAACTACACAGCAGTGACTCCAACTCTATCACTCAGTTTTGGAAGCCTTCTCAAAGGCCTCAGGTGAGAAGCAGTGTTCTCCTGGGGGTGAGTGTCAGAGAGCACAGAAAGTTCACAACTCCCAGGCTTTAGGGTCCCAAGACATATATAAGATATTCTTAGTGCATTTGAGTTCTCAGCTGCTGAAGACCCTCTGGAGGAATCTCCACACTGAATTGAACAGATTGCTACCAAGTGTCAGCACATGAGGGATGTGGAGGAACAGTCCTACATCTAAATCCTTCCAGAGCCCCACTGCTTCTCTCACCCCCATCCCCACCACAAAAGGCACCAGCACCAGAGAGGTGTGTAACTCTGCGTGTGGCTGTGCTTGTACAGGCACCTCTGAGCCCTGGAAAGCTTAAGCAGCAGATATTAACTTGGCTGGATTAGTTTGTAGCCCTTTTTCAGCAGCCACCATGGTTATTTCCATTCTCACATTCCCATCAGCCAGAGTAACTCAACAGAAGGTTGGGGGAAAATGGAATTTCAGAGGCAATGGACCTGTTAGACACAGATGCCCAGTCTGGACACTCCAACTCCACACCTGGGATATCCAAAATTGGCTTTCAGGAAAACAACAAGGTTCTGCCTTATCTTGTTCAAGCCCAGCTCCCCACAGGTTGGATCTCTCACATCCACAGCACTTTCCCTGTTAATGGAAGCTGCTACACTGCATTGGACCCAGCAATAACAACAGACAGTGTCCCTTTGTAAAAGTGCAAATAAAGAAAGAAATAGAATTTCTGAGTGGTTACAAGGTTTTTACTCCACCTATACTACAGCAATCTAAGCAACAGAGCTCTGGATCATTTACAGAAATGATCTCTAAAGTACCAGATGTAACCTCTCCACCACCCATGGACACCAAGTACAGGAAAAGCCACAGCTCAGTTTTGTTTCCAGATCTTCCAGTCTGGTCAGGGTTAAATAGAAAGAAACTTCAAGCTATCTGCCTCAGAAATAAATCAATGCAGATAATTTACTTAATATTGTCATGAGGACTGATTAGCATAAACAAACAAACAACGGAGCTACTACACACCACATTTGTTCTTGCTGTCCACATGTTGCACCTATTCCTCTGCTCTTTTTCCTCCAACAACCAACAGAATAATTATTCTCAGAGAGCATTAACTACAGCTCAAGCTGCAGGCATAACTTACATTTCCTTGGAGACCCAATTATAGGTTATAGGAAAGAGCTCTGCAGACAACCTCCCACTCCACATTTTCATATTTATATAACTAAACCCCTCATTGTTTCATTTGCCTTTTGGATCTGACAGCCAAACAGCACAGTGCAAAGGGCTGAGTAGCTTCAAACCCATTTTAAGTTGACTAAAATTATACATTATGATCAGTCTCTTTCTTCAGAATAAACTTTCTACTTCCCTTTGTAGAGGTAAAACATGCACCTGATTCTAAGTGGCTCTAATTAAAGCAAAAGGGTGTTCTCCTTCAGAGTTAATAGATCATTGCACTGCATCACTTCTCTTAAATGAGTGCATCAAAACAAAGTTATTGGGTATCCTGGAGATACCACAAGGCAGCTAAATGTGTGACTGTGAACTAAACTGCGCTCTAAAGAACTCTGTAGATGTTTCTGTTTGTCTGTTTATTTTTATTATTTAAATGCAGGCTGAATACAAGCTAAGGCACTGTTTGTTGACACCTGGAGTCTCCTGAAACCAGCGTTCCACACTTCCTGTGCCAAAACTTCATGCTGAAAGTGAGCCTAGAGCCAAAGCAGCCCTAGAGCTCAGTCCTTTTCCTGAAATAAACCCTGACCAACACCTTGCTGACATTTGGATGTGCCTTACTAACAAGTGTTCACAATTAAGGATCCACAGTCATATACATATGTATGGCACCCATGATACAAGCTAAAAAAACCTGTTTATTTTCAGCAGGAAATAATAAAATGCAGCAAGTGGACATCTGCCAATAGTTGAAGGCACATTTGCTCTTCCTGGTTTTCCCCAATCTGTTTGCATTTCTCTGACGCATAGCCCTCTTAGATTTCATGGCATTAAGTTAACACAACACAAGCATGGACAGTTTTTGAGTTATGCAGAGAACAGGAGTAAAAATTTTGCCTCCATTTTTCAGGATTTTTTTTATCCAACCCAGAGAAACACAAAGGGGCAAAAGAAATCTTTAAATCAAATTGCAGAAAAATAATAGTTCAACACACAAGTTCAATACAAAAACATAATACAATTAAATCCACCATTTCACAAAGCAATTTACAAAGGTGAGCAACTACTACTAACATTTCACTTTACAAGTTATGCTAATTACACAATTTACACAAAAGATTAAGAATTTCAGGGCTTATATCAGCTAGCAGAAATCTGCAAGGTGTTTCAGTACACCTTTTCTGATCTGCCTTGTTCTCAGTGGTCCTAACCATGATTGAGCAGCAATTACCTGTGATTTTTCTTTAATGAAAAAAAAAAGGAAAACCTACAAAAAAAAAAAAAAACCCTTTAGCTGAGACCGTCCTGCAAAAACATTAATTTCTCCCACCAGTGCCCTTCCACTGGTCCTCATTTGACTACTTTTGGAATCAATGCGTTGCTGATATTTAAGGCACTTAATCAACTTACATCATTGAACATCTTACAGAGAGGAAGATTTGCAGATGTGGGGTAATTTATTTTGGCATCCACTTCCAGGCCAGGATAGAGAAATAAAGATAGGAACCTTTATGAATCTGGTTTTGAATGTATTTAGATCTCCATGAGAAAGAGGTAGACCCAAGAAAGCAAGAGTCAACATTTCCACCTTAAGAGGTGAGAACATTCTCTTTTTCTTACTCAAGCCCTCTCCTGAAAATTATTCTTTCCCATGCAGTAAATTGACTGGAAACACATAACATGCAGATCTGCAGAGAAGGAGAATGTGGATTCTCTGTTACAGGAAGACAAGAAATAAAAAAAGGAAAGCAGCACTGGCTAAAAGAAAAAAAGACTCAGAAACTTAAAGCCCCCTTCATAGAAAAAGCATACGTAGGAGCCAAACTCACAAAGATAACTTCCTTTTCCCACTCCAATTACTCCCAAACTCTCAGTTCTCACAGCTATAGAGAAAGTCTGATGGCTATGCAGCTTTTCCACAGGAGCTCTGGCTGCTACCTCAGGCCTTTTATTCATGAGTCACCTCAAACACGCACAAGAATGAAAGTTCCAACACCAACCCCCATCAAATGTGATCTTACCTCCAGCTTCTCAGCAGCTTCAATATAAAACAAGAAACTAGAAAAGAGTTTTATGTTAGCAGAGGACTACTTGTAGTAAAGCATACAGAATCCTGTACATTCAAATATTCTTTTTGTGGCAAATGTCAGAATGACTTCACTTGAAAATACATTTATTTTTTCCATTCTTGAATTTTGCTTGAGAAATTCATAGTGAATAAGAAGCACATTTCTCTTAGAGACAATATTTTACATTTACTCAGTTAAAATAGTTTAGCACTTACAGTTTACCACTGGCACCTGCATATAATCAGACTTAAAGATGACACTGAAAACTGCAATTGTGCTACTCATAAATCAGTGCAAATAAGACAAGCAACATTTAACATCACACCACCAGAAGAGTTCACAAATTTATCCTGTCTGACCTATGGTGGCTACAGCTTCAGCGATTGGCCTAATTAAGAGACACAGATGTTTTGGTTTTGCTGCTTTCCTTGCTCATAGATTAACTGAGTCTCTGCACCTGGTGTCTCACTTCATTTACTGGGTTATCACCGTTCATTATTTCTTTCCTCTGGTCTTGCTCTTTCCCACAGAAGTTCCCTATCTACAAATGAATGAAGAAGTAAACAGAGAAACTTCAGGAATACAGAAATAAACTAGTATTTATTTTGTTTTGCTATAGGCAAACAATTCCTGATCCACCTTAAAGAAATATCCAGTATTTTAACAACTCAGGAGAACCTGTAGCTGCACTTCATCCAAGATCAGCAAGTGCTAGAAATTCACTTTTCCACTTAGTAAACAGAAAGAAGAGGGAGAGCAATGGCTGAGATGTCAAATGAGGATACATGGGACTGGAGTGCTTTGTTCAACAGTATTTCCCTACAGAGAGGTCCCTCAGACTTCAGGCCTACTATGACCAAGCATAAACATCTTTAAGGAGATATTACTTGCAGTGACTGCCTTGTTCTCTTCCTCTCCTTCTCCTACTTTCATATCTTTTTCTGTCTGTGCCCCACACATGCATAGCCTTCTTCCTTTGCCTTTTCCTTAGACTTTTGTGTTTTGCCAGCCTTCCAACAGTGACCTCTTAACACTGATTCCATTTGTTCTCAAACCTGACCTAGTCTAGTTTGTGCCATCTCACCAATTGTGATCACTCCCACCTCAGGGAAGGTATTTTCTTTTCCTACATGTTTCTAACATCTGCTACAGAAGAGATAATAAGTGATGCCTCCTACTCAATTAAAGTTCAAAGCCGGTGAAAATACAAGTTATCTATATAAGCCTTTGCTCTTCTTGTAAATTAATAATGAGTCTGGAATACTTCTCCACAGCAATTAAGACTCATTCAGGTAAAATTACTATATTCTGTCATCTAGATTTTATTTTTTAAAAAAGTTACACATTTTCTATTGACATCACAACTGAAAATTGCACAAAAAAACTCCAAGATTTCAAAAAGCACAGCCAAAAAATGCTTCTTATCCTCACTAGTTTACTCAGCTTGTTAGGGTGAGTTACAGCCACAAGGGTTAAGGTAGAGAGAAACAACACTCACAATGAGATAAGAGTTTCAGTACACCAGAATACACATACTACAGTTTATTATTATTATTATTATTATTATTATTATTATTATTATTATTATTATTATTACTACCTCTGTTAGCAACAAAGAACTGGGTGTTTTGTGTTGTTGGGGAGGCACTGAAGGAGAGGATAAAGGAAAAACAAAACTATCACTGCAACCAATATCATAGAAAGGTCCAGCATGTGAAAAAGATTGCAAAAAAAATTTGCTCTGGCAGCTATCTTGTAGCATTTATTCATTTATCAAACTAAGAAAATCAAATATTCATAATGTCAACTTGGTAAATGGAACATTCAGCCCATTCTGAAACATGTTAAAATCTTGCCTGTGTCATTTCTCTTCAAAACACTGCTTTTGGATGAAAAACATAACGAAGGTGGCTTGTTCCCAACCCACTCTCACACAAATCTTTACTCTCAATTTTGCTCACACAAATCTTTACTCTCCTAGTTTATCAATTTTAAATAGTGCTGTAGAAGAATAGGCTTCAAAATGTACTTCTCTTTCTATAATACCATATTGCAAAGAGCACAAGCCAGAGATTTTGAAATATTACCTTCACAGAGAACCTCATACTCAGTGGGAATACAGCTGTATCCTTGAATCAAATCTGGAAGGCAGTCCTTACAGAAGGAATGGAGGCAGGGGAGCATCCTGGGTTCCCTCCTCCGCAGCTCCCACCTGCACACCAAACAATTCCTCAGCAGATCCAGGGTCTCCATCCCTGCTGGCTGAAGTCTGGCCCCGAAAACATGAAGAGTCACAAAATGGCTCATGACAAGCCCTGCACTTCACAGAACACTTGATCGCCCAAGCACAAACCAGAGGGCAACACGGGATGCACGACCAAATAAACAACATTCATGTAGCCCCTGTGAAAAAAGAAGTTCCTTGCAGCTGAAAATCACATACCTGCTTTACAGAGGAGAGTATCTTTGCAGATTGTTGTGCAGGAAAGTGTGGTTTAAGGTTTACAAACCATGATCCCACTATCTCTTTAGTATTTGCAACTTCTGTAAAAACTGAACTAATCTGTTCTATCGATCTACTTACAAAGCTGAATTGTCACACGCTGTACATTTCCTGCTAGAAGCACTGAAACTGTGCAATAAAATGATGAGATTCTCTGACTGCTTTTATAATTTCACTCAAATATTTTACAGTTTCCAGTAAAGAAAATAATACCCATACATCCATCATTTCAGCAATGCATGTTAGAAAGCTGCATTGAAAAATGTACAGCACCTTCTGACAGTCTTCTTTATAGAAAATTCACTTTGCAGTAATCAATCTTTAGCTATCAAGATGACCAGAGATCAGATTATAGACCAAACCCGAGTTTCCCCAATGTTCCTCCTGCCAACCTAAGCTCCCCAAGGTCAACTGAGAGTTTTACAGTTCATGTTTCATCCTCAGTTCTGAGACTTCCAGAGATGTTGATCAGATCCAGACTGCAGAGGGCAACTCCTGCAAGTTGTATCAGAGGAGAAAAAGCAGATTAAGCCTCATTTCCTCTGGAGTCACTCTTCCAGCTGAGCCAGAGCTGACCAGAGTCCCATGTAGCTGCTGATTGCCCTGGCACAGTGGCCCTGCTACCAGCAGGATGCAACTGAAACTACAGTCTCCAGATTCCTCCAGCACAGAAGAGTAGCAGCTCTAATTTTAGGACTACCTATACTCCTGAGAGATTCTCTCTGCTGGTAGATTCCAGTGGAAATCGTTAGGAAGCAGATCTGGGTTTGGGTTTTTATTCTGCAATGCAAAAAAATTAAGAATGTCTCAAATTAACAAGGGGTAGATTTTTTTTTTTTAAATCATTGCATCCTGAATTCATCAGTATTTAAAATATTTTAGAAGAAAAATGGACCCTATGTTAAAGTCTGCATCTTATTTCATATCCAAGACCCATGCAACTAGGTAGACAACCAACCTGACTGATAAATTACTTAGATAAATAGATAAAGCTGTACCTGTGGTTTAACTAACATTTTGTCAGTGCCTATTACATGAGCCAATTTTTTATAGTGCATCTTCATCCACCATCTTCTACCAGAGGCAAATGTCACTAAAGGAGCACAGCCTCTCAGCTCACTTCACCTCTGTCATTTCTTGCAGCTCCTGTGGCTAAGAAGACAAAGTTGCAAAAATATGCAATGTCTGCAGTAGGAAGTTGAGGTCTGAAAGTACCACATTGTTGACACAGAGAAACCACAGCCCAAAGTATCCATGCACAGAGAATCAGTGCAAACAAAGCCCGATACTGGGAAATGCTCTGTCACCCTAGAAGCCAAATCTGGGGCCGGATGAGCAGAAGCAGGTTACTGAAATATTCAATGTATGCCTTTTGAACAACATACAAAACTGAGTAGAATTCTCTGGTAAGAGTGAAAAAAATGTGTTAAAAATTTTGTTCTGAGGCAGGTATGCAAAGTCAGGCAGCTGGAGGAGGCTGATGCATGTAATGAGCTACAAGCAGGCCCAGAAAGAGAATCCAGGGAATTACATGCCTGACCTTGGAGCTGGGGAAAGTCCTGGTGCAGATCATCTCCAGCACCATCAAGTGGCACTTGAGCAATAACCAGGGCATCAGACCAAGTCAGTGTGGGTCTATGGAAGGCAGGTCCTGTTTGACCAACCTGAGCTCCTCTGACAAGGTGACCCACTCGGTGGATGAGGGAAATGCTGTAGCTGCTGTCTGTCTGTCTGTCTGGTCTGCAGGAAGGCCTTAAGACACCATTTCCCACACATTCTCCTGGAGAAACTGGCTGCTCATGGCCTGGAGGGGCGCTCTGGTCACTGGATGAAGAGCTGGTGGGATGGCTGGGGCCAGGGAGTGGCAGATGGAGCTACATCCAGCATCACATATATGGGAACAGCAGTCCCAGCAGCCAGGGAGAGTCAGTTCCCAAACTCCTCTGTGGTTTGGAACAAACTGTCCATTTATGACATAGCTACTCACAAGTAGCAGTACCACAGGCTAAGATGAAGAATTTGTAAGGGGAATGCACATCAACCTCACCCCAAAAGCCCTCTAAATTTGTTACCAAACGCTAGGTTAGAAGTTAATTCACTACGGTTCTATCACACGTACAAAAAGCTAATTTGCATCAAACATTAAATAAGTTACAGTGTTTAGAGGCTTTTGGTCTTACATGTGAGAAACAGCTGACTGAGCGTAGTGGTTTGATTTTTTTTTACCATTAAATCCTGCTTTGGCACGCAGGGTCAAGTCTTGCAGACACCAGAAGCCCTCATTTGATGTTACAACCAAGCAAGGACGTTTCAGGTAGTCATTTTAAAGCCAGTACACCAGAACTTCACACACAGTAGTTTCAGAGCTGTGCCATTGCTTTGCCAGCTTTAAGGAATGTTGAGGATAGCTGGCACCAACTATGTCCCACAGGTAGGAACTGCAGGAATTCATACCCACGCTGGGGAGGGCAGAAATTGCAAATGTTAAATAAGTTACTGGTACACTACTGCCACATTGCATTTCTTTGTCCACACTCTTGCTATTCCATTCCCACAGGCCAGGGAACCATCCCCACAGATTCCCCCTGAATGTCATTTTAGTGCTCAAGAATCCCCACCAAAAGCAAAAAGACAAAACATGAGGAGTCTGCATATGGCAGGTACTGAACACTGTAGTCAGGCAATTTCAAAATGAAGTGAGAAGCAGTCAAAGCACTGATTAAAAAATTATGCAGGTAAGATTAAAGTGTCAACTGCCTCTGGACAAGTCAGGAAAGAAAAATCAGAACTACGCAAACTTCTGTAAATCAGCTCATTTTATGCATTGTTTATTCAAAAAATTTGAATAAAACAAAAATTTTTATGCCACAAGCACACAGGCACCACCAACTTCTTTGATCTTCTCCTCTGCTCTTCTACTGAAGAACTTTGCTTTCACAATGACAGGCTGCTTGGGCAGCTTCCCCTTGCCCAGCACTTTGTAGTAGCCCTAAAAAGTTTTAAAACAGAAGTTCAGTGCTTGTAACCAGCTTCCAGGCTCCCACATTCACGCCTGTTAGCATACACCACTTAAAAACAAAACTAACTCATCCAGTCAATTAATTACATTTTAAGGACAATCATGACATGAAGACAATTAACAAAACAGCTACCGAAGTCACTGGAGGTGAGAAGTGTGCCCCAAGTGACCAACAGGGAGGCAGAAGATCAGCACCTGGCAGAGCAGTGTCTCTGATTCGGTGGCTGGCTGAGACACAGGACATCAGAGCCAGTGAATATGGATCAGATGTTTCTGTCCGAGAACTATAGCACACCAAGACAACCAAACATGTGGAGATGTGACTCTAGTCTCGAGGGTGGACAGGTGACATGGTGTGAGACCGGCTCCACCATGGCTTTGTTCCTTCAGGAACATTTCAAACAAGCCATCTTTCACTGCCTAGCCAAAGGAGAGCAGTGCCTGTCCACAAACACATACCAGTAGGAGAAAAGTTCTTACAGGGAAAAACGTAACAGCCAAAGTGCTTCTGTAATCAGAGCCCATGGATTTGTCTGGTGAACCTCTGAGCATGCTGAAGCTTATCCACAGCTCAGCCTTTCCCCAGGGGGACAGGCACAGCTCAGGCACTCATGGCAGAGCGGGGATGCCAGGGCTGGGTCCCAGCAGGAACTTACCGAGCGCACAACGTCGATGACCGGGGCCAGTCCGGCCTCGTTCTTGGCATAGTTGAGCCTCGTCTGTTCACTGACCAGTGTCCACAGCTTGTCCAAGTTGACAGTGGGACAGAACTTCTGGTTTCTCTTCAAGTGATAGTGCCTCATGCCTACTTTCCCAAAGTAACCAGGGTGACTGTGGAAGAAACGCACTCTGCATTAGATCACATTTTTAATTCATCCTGAACAAGCAGAACTCTAAACTAACACTGAAACAAGCATCTTATGAAACCCAAGTATCCAAAATAGCACATTACACCTCTTTTCATACTGATGCGTAGAATTTAGGTGTAATAATGACTAGTATCCAAACCAAGGAAAAATTACATTCTCTGTGTTTCTTCTCCCTTGAACTCACAACTCAATCTCCCTCAACTGCTGAGTATGTATTACCAGGGAAACTCCACCTCCAGGATCCTAGGCAGGGCTGCCCTGCCTGGGAAGTTTTGGCACTGCTGTCACTAACTCGGTGACTGACTGAGCCAGGGAGGGCACAGCCAGTGAATAGAGATTAGTGGTTCCTGTCCGAGGACTCCAGCACACCAGGACCACAGGCAGGGCCCAGATGTGACTCTATAGTCTCGGGAATCAGACAACATCCCTCACCTTCACCTGATGCAGCCAACAGGATGCAGTCTGGATTTAATATCACATTCTGAATGTGCTCTGTGAGCCCTGCTAAGCAAGGACCATACTGTAGCAGGCAAACTTGGTCAGCTCTACCTAATGCTACACTGAACTCTCCAAGATGCCAAGTGAAAACGCCTTTGATTTTAGGGTAAGTGGGGACGTGAGCAGCTATAATGCCACACTTCCCATTAAAGGAAAAACAATCGTTTTGCAGGAAATTTTGTTTATTCACATATAAAAGTCAGTTGCAGGCACATGCATGTTGGCAGTAAACGTTGGCTTACTATTTATCAAAGTTAATCCTGTGATGGTGCAAACCACCGGCATTACCACGTCCTCCAGGATGCTTCCTGTGTTTGCCTGTGAAGAAAAAAAATAAGCTTGTTACATTACACATAATACTTACAAGTACTTTCAATGTCAACTTACACTAATTATTTTATCTCGTGGTGTGATAAGGCTGGAATGGAGAGATTTGAAAGGGAGACTGCACTGCCCTGTAAGTTTAGGATGTCGCATACCCAGTACTGATCGGCTGAGCAGCACTTCAGTTTTAAACGCAGGGAGTCTAAGACGTGCAAGACTTGATCAGCCATCACCGTGGCAGCTGCCCCCGCATGCCGCGGCCTTCCCTCAGCAGTGCTCGCTACTTCCCACGGTGCCGGCGGGCCCCTGCACCCACAGCCCCATTTCTGTGGGATCCGGGAAGAGCAGCAGCAGCATCCCCTCAGCGCTGGGGAAGACCCGGCGGGGCCGCTCCGCCCAAGGCAGTGGCGCACCCGCGGCCTCCTCTGCACTCACCCACGCGGCCGTGGCCGTGGCTGACGTGTCCTCTCAGCTTCCGGGTCTTCCTTAGCCTGGAAGGCTGCGGGGAATGGGGAGAGCAGCCGTGAGCGAGGCGGGCGGCGAGCGCCAAGACAATCCCTTGCCCGTCCCGGGGCCCGCGCAGCCGGGCGCCATGGCGGACCGGCCTCACCGCACCTCTCCCGCCCGCCGCGGGCTCGGAGCCGCGCCTTCCTACCCCCCTCCGCTACTCCGCAGTCCCGTCCGGCCGCGGGAGCGAGGGGCGGCTGCCGCGGGGTCCCGGTCCCCATCCCGTCCCGATCCCCATCCCATCGCATCCCCTCCCGGCCCGGACCCTGCTCCCACCATCTTGCCGGCGTGCGCGAGGGAGAGAAAGGGCGTGGCTCTCGCGAGAGCGAGCAAAGGCGCGGGGGCGGGGCAGAGATCTCGCGAGGCTTCGCGGGGGGCGTGGCCGAGATCTCGCGAGGCTTCGCTGGGCCGTGAGGGGCGGGCTGAGGGCCCTGTCGGTCCCTGCGCGGAAAGCGGCGTTTCCGTCGCGCTTTAGGAACGTTTGCAAGTTCGGTCACTTTCAACAGTGGGAAAATGAACACTACGTCCTTAAACACAATTATTTGCCGCACTGGACTGTGAATTCGTGGAGTGTTACTGTTTCTTAAGCGTGGTTTCTAGGGGTTTTTTAAATGGGTTTTATACTGTTAAGATCTTAAAACTTTTCAGATTTTAAACACAGGCTTCAGCGGTGGACTTATTTTTCTTTAGAATTTTCCTAGTGCTGTTAAAATGTTCCATGCTCAGGAACACCCTTAGTTTCAACTAATTGAATAGGGAAAATAATGAACTCCTTGTTTTTTGTTCATCTGGTCCCTTCAAACACAGACCTCCAGGTACCACAAGGATTGTTTTACACAGCTGCAGTCTGAAAAAGGCACTTACAGATTTTTTTGGGCCATCGTCTCACCTTGTCCAGTAGTATCCTCTCATTAACATTAGAAAAGCAGGAACATGTTGACGGTAATACAATGTTTAAAAGCACCCTCCTTTAATTTTCAAAGTGCAAATGGAGGAAAGCAGCTTTGGCGCAGGAGGTGGGTTTTACAGCATCATGTTCTTGGACATCGGCATTCGTGGCTTTGTGTTGCCTTTGCATTAACTCCACAGCACATCCTGATAGTGTTTTATCCATCCTTTTCTTAAAAGAGGAAATATGTATTTCCCCCTACATTTAACTAGCAGCTTATAAGAAGGCCAGAAGCCACCTGTACAAATGACGTTATTCCTTCCACTCTCAAGAATTACATCTAGGAATCATTCTGGAACTTGGAGCAGAACTAAAAGACTAATGGAACTTATCATTTGTGGTGACATTTGCCCTAAATCAAAAGCACCCGGTATTTTACAGACATTTTACGTACACTTAAGAAGCTCTGGTGTACTTTCGAGTGTGAGGGAGGTAATTGAAAAAGGAAACGACTTCACCTTTTTAGTGACTAGCCCCTCGAATTTGCTGTATGAGGCTGATAGCAAACCAGAACCACTCTCAGGTTAGGAACTGCGCGAGCCTCAAAGCCACTCTAACTACAGCAACCACGCTGCAAATGATGAAAACCGGAGCATGGTGGGTTTACTTTAAAGGGAAGAGGCTTTAGCTAATTTTCATTAGCTGTCAGACTTGCAACACATTGAAGCACTTTATATATATATATATATTTTTTTTTTTTATTTTCTTTTTCAGACTATGGGAAAACTTACAGAACCTCAACAGGAGTTCTGTTTCCAGATCAAGGAAGAATGTGACACTTGAACACGATGCACAAAATACCATAGGTCAGGACCAGTATCTCTGATACAACAATAACATTATTTGCAGCTAATCCATGAAAAAAAAATGTTTTAACAGATGCTTCTGTTAGGATAAAATTTGTTAAAAAGGGGTATAAAATGCCTTGTCTCAGCCCTGGTGAAAAACACTGGAGAAAACCCCAAACTACATGTTGTGAAATAGCAAACCTACCAAAAAGAAAGGTTCATAATTACCACTTTACATTTTAATTACAAATTCATTTAAAAATCACAGGCAAGTTGCTGGGTGTGTACCTGTTCCACACGAGGAAGTGCAGAGGTTTGCAATGAATATAAACAAACAGGTCTATTTACAGAGTTTATTAGGATCCATACATACATACATTAGGAAAGGCTGTACTGTACCTACTCGCTGCAGCTTGCATGTCAGAGAGCCGAAATCCCCCCAGGCTTAGCAGTCTTAGTGCAGAATGGGCTATAAGGAGTTTACTGACCAGAGTTCAAACCAAGTGGAGGCTTTGTAATGTGAGCCAAGTACCTTATTATCAAGTTACTTTGTTATTTCTGCTTTAAGATTAATTTGAAGGGAACAAGCAGCCAGACAAGCGCCTGTGCCCTGGTGTGTACAACCTCTCCCATGTACCCGAGCTCATTCACCCCGCAGTGTTCAGGCATCAAACATCCCTTGAAGTCAGTGGTTCTGCCGAGACAGTCAGCTGCACATAATCAGCTACTCGTTTTTTTTTTTGCACCAAGCATAACTCAACTCATACTAAAGAAAAAAAAAAATCAAGCACCTGGTATTCTCAGGAATATACAAATATTTACCACAAGTTTTCTCGCTCATTACAAAATCAGTCACAAAAGCTTACAGCACATTATGTACAAACTCCACCGAAATGCACGGAGGAGCCATCACGTGGCACAGTGGCACAGCATCCATGGGCCATGGCCTGGAGCTGCCATCAGCTCGCTCCTCTCTCCTCCCGCAGGTGTCCCCCGCAGTGCCATCAATAAACAGGCTTTGGGCTGGTGTTCCAGCAGGAAGGAGCTAGTTCTTCTTGTGGAGGAATTTCATTTTGTTACCTGCAGGAAGCACACCCACCGTCAGTCTCCAGCAGATATGGGAAGTCAATCAGAAGTGACAGCGAACGGGTCTAAGCTGTAATTGCTGTGGGGTGACTCTTGCACCCAGCAGCAGCAGGGAGAGCTGAGTCACCGAACACCGACTGCTCCCACACCTTCCTGTTCCGCTCCTCCATCATGGCTCGGTTCCCCCGTCCCCACGTGAAAATAAAAGCGTTAACAAGCACCGTAATTAAATCCGATTTTATCACCTTTAACTATGTTTTCACTTTTTCCTTTTTTGTAATTCCCATCACGCTGAAACCAACTGACAACCTCATTTCACCTCGAGTACGGCTTTTTCAAATTAAAAAAAAAAAAAAAACAAAAAAAAACCTCCACCACCATGAAAACTCATTTCAGAAATACTTCTATAGATTTTCCTCACCGAGGCCTCGCAGGAACTTGTTCACTCCACTTTGTTCCGTGTCCGGCAGCTCTTCCAAATACTGTTCGACCCTCTGCTCGAAGAGCCCTGCGGCGGACGGAGACAGGAACCGGGGTGAGCCGTGCCCGGCGGATCCCGCTCCCGACTCCCGGCCCCGGCAGCCTCCGCTCCCAGCGACCTTCCGGTAACCGGGCAGCATTTTAGGGATGTGTTTCCGCTTTACCGGGGAGCCCACGTTGCCGCAATCCGAGCGAAACCCGCAGGGGAGACACCCACTCTTACCTTTAGCCCTGCATTTCCTCAGCTCTCTGTCCTGGATGAAGCCAGCGAACATTTGGGATTCCATGAAAACTTCCAAGAAGCGGCGGATACTCTTGGAAGCCACAGATTTACGGAAAGCCTCCCTTTGGAAGGCACGCTCTCCTTTTTCATTCTGGGTTAGGAACAGGGAATAATGGCCAACTGTCTCCACAAAGAATCGGATAAAAACCTCAGACACTAATCCATTCAGGGTGTTACATTCTGCAAAATAAGGCGGCAATAAGACACCACAATCAGCTGCTACCAGAGCTGTCAGCATTATCCCCGCAGGGCCAGGCTGTGCATGTCCCGGTTCCCTGATCTGGCAGGAGTTGCAGCGGCTCCCTGCACACCTGCATGCAGGTGGAGAGGGTGGCAGTGCCATAACCACGAGTGCCAGTCTGCAGAATTGGTGTTCTGGGACCAAGAGCCAGGCATTACAAATCCTCAGGAAACAGCTCAGAAAATTAAATATTTGATGGGTGTTTCATCAAAATCAGACTTCCGATTTTTACTCCTGAGCAAGTTCTCTTCAGAAACTTCTGAATGACTGACTCAGCATGAAAATATTTCTCCCTAAGGATAATAAGCCTGTACCAAAAACTGGTCAAAAATGGTCTGTTGTAGAATTTGGGTTTTCATTGTTTCTGAGATGTTAAATCAGTCTTTTATATGTAATACATTTGACTAGAAATAAATTTCAAAAACTGAATAGGGGCCTGTTTCATGCCTTTTAACCACAGGCATCTCAATTCACCCTGGGCTGTTTTTTTATCACTGCTGAAGAGAAATATGAACCTTCAGAGACAACCCAACCCCTCCTGGACTAAAATTCTTTTCTGGTGGTACCTGCTTCTCTCCCCTGAAAATAATGAGTGCCAAGAGCAACTCCAAACTCAGACGTACCCCTAAGGCTGGAGATATCTGGATTGAGTTCAGGCCAAGTTAACTGCAAACCTCTGTTTGAGCAAAGGTTCAGAAGGACCCAGGGGAGTCCATGTCATTTACAAAGAAATTAAAATAAATCTTGGGGGAGGTATCACTGTGGGCTGATACCGTCAGTCTCATTCCCTGTTTGCTCAGAGACAGCCTTTGATGTCACCAAGGGTATTTGAGACTTCAAGTCCCATCTTTGTTTCTCCTGCATGGAAAGTCACAATTCTACCTACATTGGTTTTATTACATAAATTTCTGTTTCCAAATGAACTTACCATCATCTGAATCACTATCTGAATCCTGATTTATCAGTTCATTCTTTCTCTCTAGAGCCTGCTCCAGAGCAGCTTGCAATTTTCTAGGTAATAGTGTGTCTTCATCATCCATCTGATAGAGGGGAAAAAAAAATTTAAGCCACAATAATCTATGTAGGAACTACAGCAAATACTTCCAAATGGTTTAGAATTCAGATGAAAAATACTTGTATCTGCTACTGTCATGACTACATAAATAAAAGAATAAGAATCTATGTGCAACTAACAAATACTTCTAAACAAAATTTCTTGTCACTCTTAATAAAATTAAAGTCAGGAATGATAATCCAAAGAGCAGGTAAACACAGAAATGTGAAATCAGCTCTTTACATGACAAAGAGTCCAAACAGTTGTGTTTAACTAAATATACATCATGTGAAGCCTTGCTAGGTGTACACACAGCTGCTGTAGTTGGTTTTAGGCAGCTCCTTTGGCCCTTGACAGTTGTTCTTACTGTTTTGTAGCCTGTCTTGTTTTCTGGGTCTTGCCCCATTGCTCTCTTCATCTTATTTTATGCTTTTTCAGCAGAAGCCAAGTAGGTACAGAAGCATTAGCGCTGCAGCCACTGTTCACCAGCCAGGGAATCAAACACAAAAGTTTCCTCATCCAACCTGCAGATTGTTGGTTTGCAATTATTTAGTGCCACATGACTGTCAGGAGATGGTGATCCCTCATCTCCTTGTTTACAAGGCTCCTGCTTTTCCTATCACATTAATATTCATATTCTCCACTTTTGTGGTCTCACTCGGTAATTTTCTTTGCTATTTTTGTGCTTTTCACCTCCAACAGTTTTCTTGCTAAGGTGATGTGATTATCTTTGGATTTTCTTTCCACTCTTTTGTTTCCACTGCGAATAGAGTTCTTGATTCCTTCTGACATTCGCAGCCTCAATCCCTTCTGTATACCTGAGAAGTTCTTATTTGCAGGTGGAACAGAAAATGAAAACTCTTCTTTTTTCATTCATCGTTTTCCCTTTGCACACACAATTCCTGCCAAATCCCTCTGATCAAAGAAACCCAGTCATACTCTAAGAGTAAACAGCTTGCTAGACTGCATGGCAGCATTCTGAGCTGTGCTTTACCTGTCTGATGAATCGATCAGATCCCAGGTTAACCATCAAAGCCTAGAGAAAAGAAAACACTGCAGTGAAATGTATCTGAAGATACAGAAAAACATTCATTTGTACATTGCTTTTTAATAGCAAAAGATCATCTGCTGAACAAGCCTCAGCATGATTCAAATTCCTATTGTGAAACAAGAGGTTGTGTGCTTTGTGAAACAACATGAAGGTTTTCTTCAGAGCTACAAGTCTAATTTAACATAGACACAACAGATCTCATACTAGATTAATATATTAAAAAAAGCTAAAAGGGTTTTTTCTTAAATTTATGCAAGTTATAACTAATCATTTTTGTTAACGTGCAATTGGAAAGTGTTTCAGCGGGGTTTAAAGAAAGCAGTGTGGAGGCAATGGGGATTCCACGGGGTAAGGGTGTGAAATATTCATGATAACAAAGCAGCAAAGCTGAGAGATGGAGCTGGGAAGATTTGGAAGAGCAACGTTAGGAAAGCAGAAGGAAAACAGCAGAGATTTATGTCGGCCAGAGACACATAGGGCCTTGGAAGCAAGCACAAAAAAATTCCTTTGAAAAAATGACAGGAAACAAAAAGGAGCAAGACAGAAGAGAGTGTGTCCTTGAGTATTTTTGTTGTATTTCACTGGAAGAGGTGATGAAGTGCAACTCTCATTTGATTTCCAATATAGTATCAGCAGAGTCTTAGAAGTTAAAATTGTTAAAGGTTTTTTTTTTTTCCTGTGTGGACTATGGCTTCATGCACGGCTTCCATAAAGGTTAAGAAATGTCACAGCAGATGGCTTCCTCTTGTTCCAGAACAAAGCAACATATTTACACCCTACTTACTGGTGACCAGGTAAATATTCACTTGTCTCTGACAAGGTGCCAGGTATGGAAGAGGGGCAGAATAAAAGAGAAGAATAAAGCTACTGCTGCAGTTTTGCCAAGAAGCAGTTGCCAATGAGAACCAGGCAGAGAAGAAACAAAGAGGTAGATTAAAAATTAAACGTGAGGATTTATGTCCCAGTGGCCACCCTCTCCTAGGAGAGGCCAGCTTTACTCCAGGCAAACAGCTGTGGTGCCGGCTCCTACCTCCTCTACGGGCAGGTCCTTGAGTTTGGGCAGGGAGCTGGAGAGCAGTCCCACCAGGAAGGGGGTAGGGCAGCACACGATGTCAATCATGGATGAGGGCAGGACGGGAATGAAGGTGTGCTGCCAGGAGAAGGGGTACAGCAGGGCCACTACAGCATGGGAGCAGCTCGACAGGGTGCTGGGGAGAGAGGAACAACCAGATTAGCAAAGGCTTTTCTTGGCTCACAACACCTTCCACCTGCTGAGAAACTCAGCCTGTTGAAATACAAGTGCCCCGGGTGCTGCCTCTCCAGCACTTGTGACTTCAGGCAGCCTTGGTCCCCTTCTAGTCCCTACCCTCTCTGTACTGTGCAGTGTGGCAGTTCACAGCAGACTTCAAATTAAAGGTACAAAACCAGAATCTCTTTGTTTCAAACTGGAATCCATGTGTTGTATAGCAGTCAGGGAATGGTTTGATTTAGAAGTCAAGATTCAATGTTCCCAAAAGCACTCAAAAGCAGCCACTTTGAGCAATGCTTAAAACCCAAAAGCAACTTCAGATCTTGGCTGTTACGACCACATCAGTAGTAATCATAAAAATGTGTAACAGCAATGTTCTTAAGTCAAGCACTAATGCATGAACAAAGGAAAATGAAAACTAAAATAAAATTGAAAAAAAAAAATCCTTAAGGAAAACTGTACCAAATCAGATATAAAAAGCCCCCAACAATCAGAACTTATTCCAAAGGAAAGCTGATGAAAGCAACATTTTATTCAAAGATTGTGTATTTTTTTGACGACAGCATATTTTTATTATAATACATTTTAAAGGGCATTATAATACATTTTATTAACCAGCTTCAGTGATAAAGGTATTGATCCTGCTCAGCAGAGTACTCTAAAACACAGGTTGGTATCTCCTAAAGTTTAAGGCTTGATATTATGGAAAATGTCATGCATATGTTGTCCTTCCATCTACTGAATCTGATTTCCTTTTGCAGTCACATGGTTTCCAAATGTTAAAAATTAAGGAATATCATTACCAAGTGAGTTTTAACATCAGGGGTATAAAGACAAGCTCTCCGTATCACAGCTACAACGTCTGCCTCTTGCAAGCTGAGATGACAGAAATTTGGATCCAACATGCCTGAACTAATTTTCTTGCATTGCAAACTTCTGCTGTGTTTATTGTAGCCACAAAGAACTATAAATAACAACTGCAGAGCTGTTACTGCTTTAAAATGCTGGGGGGAGATGCTCATTTCTTCTGCTGCAAGGCTTGATGGAGACTTTAGGTGGCATCAGACCTCCACCAGAACAACCTTCATGAGCCTTTTCTTACTTCAGTTGTGGATTGTTCCAAGATCAGAGAAAAGGTTTCACCTGTTTGTTCCTGTCAGTGATTTACATTCAAAGTTTGCTGAATGAGAAAAGTGAGAAATAGGAAACAAAGAGAGAAAAAGTTGGGGAAGAAGAAATCCTTGTGTTTTACTGTAAATAATCTGCTAGCTTGGTTTTAATTGACACTTCCTTTAAGATCAGACAATTCCAGCATGGGTTTATAACATATGTTGCCTGACACAAGGTTCTTGTAAAATGATGCATTTCTCTAATTTATATTTTTATATATAACTGGCAATGGTGCTGCCATTGCCTCATATTTTGGTCTCAAGCATCTACCATAACAAGCACAGCGGTGTGTTTTGGAAGAGCCATGGAATGCGGTACAGATTCCCACCACTTTCTCAAGATCACTTCGGTGACTCCCTGGCATTTTCACCTACTACAAATCTTAGCTGAGCAACTAAAAAAAGAGCCATGTTAAGCTAAAAGCAGGAAGACAAAGATTCTTCTGCTCTTCAGTGAGTATTTTTTTTCCTTTCTATAAAATGCCCTTTTGTAACATGTTGTTTTACACGCAGTGCTGTGACGTCAATCAGCCCCTACATCCTCTTGTGCGTGCTATTCCCACACTAGGGGAGGCTTCAGGCTCCAGCCCAGGACACTGGAATCTCTTCCCGAGCTTTCCTGGAAGCTGGCTGGGGCAAGGCATGGCAGAGCACAGGGAGCAGCCCTGGTGGGGGTGTCCTGTGGCAGCACCCAGCTCTGCCCTGCCAGCACCCCACAAGTCACGCCAGCACCCAGTCAACACCTCAGCATCTTCACTTCGGGATTCTGCACACAGCTCTTCAATTTCAGCCTCAGAAAATCCTTCCTTGTGGAACATCTCAACCCCATGAAACATTCCCTCTGAGCTGTCAGCCCCTAAAACCTCATGCTGCCATTCCTCCTGGACTCCCACCACTGTCACCAAACTCCTGCTTGCACAAAGTGCCCGTGTCTCTCTGCCCAGGGCTGGAAAAACTTATATTTAGAACGGATACACACCTTTCACTTCAGTGAAATTTCACAGTTTGTAAGATAAAATTCAGAGGTGATGGGTGTAAAAGAACCTCCAGCCTAAATCTCTAAAATACAGATCAGAACCTTTTAAAGGGATATTATTGATGAGAACCAGTAAAGTAAAAAAGAAAGGCCTACCCTGGGAAACCAAGTCTGCTCCAGTTTTTCCTTTTAAAAATGTGCAACCCACACATTATCCAACTATTCTTGTTTATGAGAATTAAGCAGTAAGGTCAGATAGATTGTTTATTTTTTTAAGGTGTGTGAAGCACACAAAGTAAAGCAATAGAAAAGTCAAAGATTTTTCAAAATATTTTCTCTTAATTCTCTAGGGCAGTTCTAGAGAGCTGGTTTGGAGAATGGGCTTTTCCATTTGGTCTGTGCAGCTTTACATGAATGCTGCATAATATTCTAGCTGTTGTTCTACCGGAAAACACTTCTCTGTTTCCATGGTTGTCATCTTGTAAAAAAGTTATTTGGAATTTGCCAAGGTTTTGAGTCTCTCTATGCCTTTTATTTACTAGATGAAAAAAAAAAAAACAACAAAACCCTCAGTGTTTGATCTTGTTCTAGTAATACAAGATTATACAAGTATATTGAGATGTTTCTTAATGACAAATTTCTCTTGAAGAGATCCTTTATCATGTTACAGGCAAAACATAGCATTGCTTTCCCACTCAAAGTTGATTTATGTTCCTCTGGGATATTTTGTTCCCCAAAATTTTCTCGTGATAGCACGTGGAACATTTTTCTTGTTGTGTTTCTGGCTGGGGAGACACAAGTTCAGACTAAGAGCTGAGGCACCAGAATTTCAGACATAGCTGTGACTCAGCTGAATTTTGGAGGCTGCTTATGAACACAGTGTAAGTCTACATGAAAGAGCAAATCACTGTGACTTAACAAGAACCTTTTCTGTCCTTTAGATAGGGAGAATGTCTGGTTGCAATTTCTGGGTTGGCCAACCAACAAATAACCCCAAGCCTAGACTGTATCTGTATCTTTCACAGCACAATTAGCACACTCTGAGAAGGACAAGCTGTCAAGCAAGGGATGGACACTGCCCTGGCTGGGATACTGGTGCTGGCTGTGTTTGTTTCAAGGACTGTGGCTTGTTGGACACTGCAAGTCACCAACTCCCTCAAATCGCTAAAGTCATATTCAGTTACACCTTCTACTCACAATAGAAATATTCCACAAATACCCTTGATAACTCTCTTTTCTTTCTAAAAATAGTCAACAGTCATATTCCTTCCTGCTTCTCCCTCCACACCTAGAACTTATCCCAGGCCTAAGGGAGCATCACACACTGAGTATCTCCCAAATCCATAATTTAGCCTCCAGCACAGACAACCACTTGCTGATTTGGCTCCCTGGTGCCACCTTACTATTCACATGCATCTCCTCAGTCAGTTTGGCATTTCCATTGAAGGAGAAGCCAAGAATATCCCTTCCCTTCCTCTACTTTCCCTGAGGGACAGACAAGCTTCCTCAGCCTGGAGAGGAGGGAGGCCACCCCTTACAGGCATGGCCAAGCCACACAGCAGCTCTGTCACCTGGGGCTGGTGCCAGCTCTGTGCTGTGCCAGTGCTCTGGACTGTGCCCTGGACTGGGACCAACTCACCAAATCTGGGCTCCCTGCTTCCTCACATTGAGAAACCTAGCCAAAAATGTAAATTCACAAAAAAGTGTTTCCACTGTTTACTTTTCCACAACCTTTATTTGTTCCTCATTTCTCCCTGCTGATGAAATGTTGTTGCTCTGTCCACATTTGCAGAAGTCTTTCATCTGCCCTGTTGACACATTCATGCTCCAGCCCACAACCACTTTGAGACTGCGTTACTTCGCTGACACACATCCCTTGACTGCTCAGGAGAGTTTCCTCCCACTGGATGTTGGAGTCTGGAGGCTCTGTCCTTCCCAGGTGTAATCCCTTGACCCACATGGGTATTACACACCCAGATGTCTCCTCGTCACAGGCCATGGCTCTGCTTTTGTGCTCCTACCCTTGGGTGCTGATGAACTGCATGACAAAACCAGATCACTGACACTTCCCTCCTGCACCCTTCCATGCCTCTCCTAATCCTGGATTAACTCCACTCTCTGACAGAGGTCAGTGACAGCTCTGCAAGATAAAATAGTCTGAGAGGTCTGCAGAGGACTCTGGGGAAAGGCTACAGGCCAAGGACTCAGCCCATCTGCCCTCCAACACGTACAAGCTGCAGAGGTGGAAAGGACGAAGTAGAAAACTTGAAAAGCATCAAGTGAAGGACAAGTGGAAGTAAGAACTGTGCAGACTGATACACTTTGGGTGGAGATGGAGTGCTGGCAGCACTGCTGTTGCTGTGCTGGCAGTAATTCGGAGCAGTGCTGTGCTGTGCCAGACACAATGCACTCTAAGACTCTGAAAAAATAATGGTTTCTCTGGGTGCCTGGGAATAAATTATTAATCAGCATTATTAATCAGGTTGATAAGACTAAGTAATAACATCAGGGACAAGATGCTGAATGAAAACTTCTAAGTGTCAGAAGTGACAGTCTCCCAACTCCAGCTGTCTACAATGAGCTCCTGCAGCATTCCTGCAGGTCAGCTTCTGAAGGAAGCCCTGGAGGATCCCTGGCCCTGGAAAAGCTGGCTGACAATGGGGACATGTTCCTGGTTTCTCCCTGCTCCAAATGGTGGGTGCTCAGCTCCAGGACTCCCCCTGATCCCCAGGTGCTCTGCTCCTGAGTCCCCCTGAGCCCCCACATCAATAATTTGTCCTTCATTCCCGGCGTTCTGTGCTGTGAAAGTACATTTTTTGTTAACCCATATACCACCAACTCACTAAAAAGGGCAGAGAGGAAGAAAATAAGAATCCAAGAGTTCATTTGCTATAATGGTGCAGGATGTCTCCAGTTTTCCAGCCAGTATAAAACTATCAGACATGATAGTGTTTCTTCCTATACAAAATTACTGCTGTTTCTGTGTTACCACTTCTAGGATTTTTAAAAGGGAAAAAATCTTCAATTCCTGTCTTTTGACTCAAAATGAAGAAATTGCATGTTTTTGCAGCTTTTTGAACACGAAGAATTACCCCATAAGGCAATTCCTGATGGCTCTGAGATGCCTCCCCATTTGTAGGATTGCTTGCATTTGTAAGGCACTATTTTTACATTATATGGATTCAAAATTTGACTTGTTTTCACTGATGTTTTTGAGCTTGTATGTCTGCCTCTGGATAATAATTTTGGTTTCCAACTTAAAGCAAAGCTATATAGAATCAAAGTAATTCAGATAGGAAGAAGCCTCAGGAGATCAACTGATGCAATTCCCCCTTGCTTGACGGCAGATCAGTTTGCTTTCAAAACCAAATGAAATTATACATTATTTTGTTATATTAAACATCTTTGCTGCACTTTTTTTTGTGAAGGAGGGAGTGCCCTGTGTGCCAAGGACTCCTACGTAGTGATGTCTAAACTCACTCTGATTTGGCTATGTTAGAAGCCATCTTAAAATAATATTTCTTGTGCATAATAAAAAGAGACTTATTTAGCTTATTAGCTGCTAAATTCTTCAGAATAAATTGTTAGCACTAAACAAGACCTCCCTCTGTAGCCTTGGGCTACACTGAGAAATGAAAGCTCCTCTGGGAGAAAGGGATCATCATCTTCCTGCAGGGAACCTGAGGGAAGGGAAGAGAAGAAAAGGAAAGGAAAGCAGGGAAAAGACTGAATGAAATGCAAGAAGGTAAAATGAAGATCTGGAAGGTAGAACTGGGAAGGGAGGGAGACAAAACGAGCCTGATGAACAGGTGAAAAGGAAACTGAGGGCAAAGGGGCCAGGATGTAAAATTAAGGGACAAGACAGTGACTGTCTGGGCTGAACAATACAAGGATCAGGGAAAACCATTTAATATAAACATGACTAAAGCTATCACACACACACACAGCCAAATTATTAGGTCCCAAGGTGAAACTCGTTCCTCCCTTTTGCTATAGGCAGATGGAAGGACATGAGGCTGTCTGATGCCAATTTCCCCTCTTCTGTCAGTACCAGAGGTGCTGAGAGGGGCTGCAGCTGCAGGAGGGAAGGTCACACACCAGGACAGCTGAAGGTGACAGAAGCTCAAAGCCCACTGGTGGCACAGATGGAAATCAAATATAACCAGTGCTCTACACTTCAGCCACTGCTGCTAAGCAGACAGAAACAAACCACAGTTTTACCAGGAATAATTCCCAAACTGAGAAGTTTCCTCCACAACAAGTATATTTACCTGTACCTGAGAGGAAAAATATGATGACCAAAACAAACATCAGAATTTGGGCTTAACGTATTGTTGTTTGACCCAAATTAATTCTAATCCAGTAAATTATCTGAGCACTAATAAAATAATTATTTCCAATGATTACAGAGCAGCAGGAGTTACAATCAGTTCATGTCTCGCCTCACCAATTAAAGCATGAGGGGACATGCAAATCACTGTTTTAGGCTTTGATCCAACACAGTATTTCAGCAGAAGTTTCAGCCTTAATTTACTTTCATTGTGCTGAAATACTTTGCTGGAATGAAGCCTCAAAGACCTTTATTCTCCTGCTTCTGTGTTAATCAGACCAGCCCTCAAGACATGATAACACCTTCTGAACCACGAGTTCCATGACTGCTGTGGGAGAGGCTGCTGCAAAGGCAGCTTCTCATCAGCAAGACATGTTGAAGCTTTGGAAATTTGAATAATTTTTTACTTTTCTAGAAGCCCTTCAGGGGCTGGGCAAACTACAGAGATTCCTTCAAGCCTTTCTAAGGTGGTTTCGAATTAGAGAGTGTAATTTTTGAAGCTAATAAATATTGTAGTTTCATGTTAATGTATTATTAATAAAATTTTTAATTTTAAGAATATAAGTTATTTTTTAAGTCAAATAATTAGACTTTAACATCCTGGATTGAAAATTCCCTGTGGCAGAATCCTTCTGTAAAGGGTCCAACTTTATGTAGGGGTGCACAGGGTGCACTGCTGCTGCTAAGCACTTCTCCTCACCTGACCTTCAAGTGAATCTGTGAAAATTTGGGTGTCTGCAGGAAGTTTAGGATGGAGTGGTTGCATATGTGACCTAAAAGAGCGTTCTGAAGTTGCTGAATTTCCTGTTAATAAATCTGATTTCTCTAGACTAATCAATAAGATGTTTAAAATCAAAATAGTGGGTTCATATTACATGAAAAATTGCATGAGTTTGGGCTGTAAAAGCCAGAGTAATATTTTGCATTGTGATTTATTTTATACAGCAAACAATAAGAGGTGAACTAAGAGTCACTACATGAGGTCTTTAGTAGTTGGCCTAAACTAAGCAGCTACTACTGTATCTCTGATCAGCACCCAATATCCTTCTTTTCAGGAAACAGAGACAATATTTTTGTGCATATTTTAGGTTACTTTTTCTCTTGATGGCACAGGAAACCTGCCAATGGAAGGCTCTGCTCCTAGAGTTTGAGTAAAATTAGGAATTCTCCAGTGTAAATATGATGATAGATGGGAACAGGTACAATTCCTGTGAGGATCACAGTGAGCCCGTGATCACCATTTGGCTCATCTCAAATTCAGCGGCCAGTTCTGAACATTTCACAACTTAATCATCATACACACCGCAAGAATTGTTGCTACAGTCAACCTCTGGCACTGGGTAAAGAGCTCCCTAAAGCACAATCAACAGATCTCCCCTGTCTGTTCGGGGCTGAAACATCTGTTACCCAGAATCACATATATATTCACATGTATTACCAGCAGTGAGGTAACAACTCAGTACAGCAGCAGGTGAAAATCCTGCACTCTGCCCAGGAGCTTGACAAAGCAAGAACCTTGCTCAACAAGTGAACGCTTCCTAGGGTGGGTGATTGCTCTGAAAACCCAGCAGCACTGCCATTGTACCCTGTGCCCTAAGCCTCCAGGTCATCCACTCCACCCAAGCCAGGCTTCCCGAACCTGGCAAGCAGCAGCCTGATGCAGAAGTGAGAACCAAACTTTGCTTCTGCCTGGGGTGAAGGGCAGAGTCCAACCACAGTGGCTCCCCTAATTTGAATGCTGACATATTTGCTGCAAGTGACCTTTGTGATATCTCATGGAATGCAAACAAGTGATAACACTGGCAGGGAGAGAGGGGCACTGAGTCTGAAGAGGAAATGCATATTTTCCACATCACATCAGCCCAATTATCAGTTATTGTCCTTTGCAAAATCTTTTAACTATACTTACAGCTCAAAGAGTGAAGCTGTTTAAGCTTCACGCGGCTTTACTGGTTGTTTTGGCCCATGAAAAGGAGCTAAACCCAAAGCTAAGCCTTCTTTTACAAGTAACAAGTCACACTTCAGCCTTTATCTGGTGGTTTCTACAGGGCAGCAGAACAGCCAAGGTTGTAAAATTCTCATAAAGGAATCCAACTATGTCCTCACCTGTCTGGCAGAAGCAGTGCTGCAGTTCCTTATCAGTGGGGCACCAGTGACGCACTTAATTTTGGGAGAGGTCCAGTGACTACTGAAGGTGAGTTATGGAGAGCACAGGCAGCAATGCCTTTGTGCCACTGATGATTCCTAGTAGGAGATTTTTTATGATGAACCAAAGGTTACAACCCTGTTTCTGGAATTGTTTTCCCTGACTTTGATTCGTGGAGCCATGGTTTACCTCACTGCAGTGATAACAAGCACAGTTCACAGAGCAGACTTGCCCAATGTTTTGTGTCATCATCTGTGTTCCTTTTCTGGTTCCCCATCCTCATATTTGATAGAAGACTGAGTGGGCAGCATCTTCATTGATAAACTCTTCTCTGGCCACATCCCCTTCAGCTTTAGGTGTGCAACATCCTCTCCTGGCTTGTGCTGTTTTACCCTACCAGCATCCATCACTGACACTGACTGAACACATTCCCACAGCTTAACAGAGATGGACAGCATGAAAGATGATGTGCCCTCCGAGGTTCTTTTTTATTAAAGCAAATGGATTTTTCAGTCACATAAAGCAATTCATATTTTCAAAGTTTCATAATTAAACAACTCATTAGGACATATCAAAGAAGTGAGTGCAAGTTCATTCTGACTATACAGGAGGCTTTCTTTTTTGTTCTCATCCAAATTTTGCAACAATCTCCAAAAATTACATCATTTGCCACATTTTAGCTCAGTAAGAGCTGCATTTTCACAACCAGCCCCCACCTTTTGGGAACACCCAAGTGACAAGTGTGGGGTCCCACAGAGAATCTGTAAAGCACAACCCTAGTTCGTGCAAAGATCAAGGCTGCATCCCATGGAGTTGAGAGCTGCAGAGCAGAGAACACTGTTAGAAAAGCTCGCTCTCTCTCAGAGAGTAGCTTTGAAATACTTAATTTAAAAGAAAGCAGAGAACAGATGATTAAAGGGGAATGTGGTATTAACAAAGCCATTATTTTTTACCCCTGTAATACTTGTGTGTAAGCGAGGCACATGAAAGCCCCTGGAGAAAGAGACATGCAAAGTGTCCCATCCCACAGAATGAGGACTTGCCTTTTCAAGAAAATGGGATCTGGGGGGAAAAGCCATTGCTTTGTCACATCAGCTACCTGCCAAAGTTTTATCAGGTGGTTGCAAGAAAACACAGACCCGACATTTCCAAGTGTGAAGTTACCCTTTGTATACGCAGAGTTATCCAATCCCTTTCCTGCGGGACAATTTGTTAGCAGGAATCCCGAACAAAGGTGGTCTCTGCACAGATGCTCCAGAGGAGAGTTAACTCCTTCTTCTTTCCACACTGGGACCTTTGCTCCCACTAGTCCCTGCTCACACTGGGAGTTTCAGATTCCCAGGCCATTGCCCCACTGTTAACAGCAGGACAGCTGTAGAGCAGGATGAAGTATTTTTCTAGGTAGTAACCAATGAGGAGAGGAATAATCTCTCCCTAATCTGTCTCATTCAAAAGATGCAAAGAGGGAATCTAAATCCTCTTGCAAGGAGCAAAAAGTCAAGTTGGGACGATGTTGCAATTTACTGCCATATTGTTCCAATAAGCAATCCTAAAGGGAATTATCAAGCAGCATGGTGGTTGTCTTCCTATCCCATTTCCTTTCATTGGGAAGGGAGAGAGAATTTTTTTACACAAATTGGAAGTGGAAAAATTATGTTTTCCCAGTGTAGAACATTGGCCAAGGCCTGGAGTGACATAAATAAATACCAATGAAAAGTAGGAGTGGAGGGAAGAAAGAAAAGGAAAATTATACAAGCTCTACCCTTCTTGGGACATGGCATATTAAAAATGCCATTGGAGTTAACTGCACATTAAAAATGTCACTATTAGGTTGTTTTCTCTGGGACTGTGGAATATTAAACAAGCCAGAGACTTTGAATGTTCATTTTGTTTCTTGGTCTGTCCCTTTTTCCTGACACACATTTTCCTACTGTCCATGTACAGCTGCTTTGTTGGCATCAGCCATCACACAATCTAAGTGCTGGAGAAAGTAATCCAAGTGGTACAAAATTTAATTATCTCTTGAGAAGAAGGAGTAAAGTGCAAAATTTTTCTCAAGAATCTCTGCTAGCCCCCTCAACAGGGGCTGGTCTGGCTCTCACTGGAGGAAACAGAAACTCTCTGGTTACGTACATGAGAAATGGATGTTTTTAGTGTAGAATAAATTCTGTCTACTAGGCATAAATGTATTTTGGATAATTATATAAGGGCTCATTCCTTCCACTGCAGGAATTAACAAAACAAATTCTCTAGCTTAACTTCAGCATATCAGACCAGACAAGCACAATAATCCTGATAGTGTTAAGATAGCACTTCAAGTTCTTTGGATAAAAATACCAGAAGAAATGTCAGCCATCCATACTTCTCCTGGGTTTAGACAGAAGATCTATGAGCTATTACACATTCCACAGGTGCAGTAATTTTCATCTCCAAATATCATCTTTAATGCACAGTTGATAATTGAAAAGCTACCAAGACCCTGTAGCCTGTGCTCAGAAATGGTACAGATCAGTCAGAGACTGGCAGCAGTAAATTCTCCCTCTCAAGCTGGTTCCTAGCATGTATTTGTTGTCAAATTTCTCTCACCTTTCCTTTTCTGGAGGTTTTTGTGATGGGGAAAGTAAAGGAAGTCTTTATTGCTGGCCAAAGCTCACATCTGTGTACCAAGCATACTTCTCTCTGTGCTAATACATGTTTTCACCTTTTAAGCTGCGAGTTGTCAGACTTTATAAGCTTTACAAGATGACAGCTACTGGAAAGGAGCATTCCCAGGCAGTTGGTAAAACTGTTCAGACCTGTCTCATGGCCATGATTTGTTTAATCATTCGTTTAATTCGTAAGAATTAAATCCTACTTTTGTTAATAAAAAAGGAACAATAAGGAAATAGAGAATGAGCTTGCAGTTTAGTAATCTGCCCCAGAGTTTAGCTATTCTTGCTTTTCCACTTGACCTTGCTACTGGACTGAGGAGCAATGATTTACTACTAAAACATTGCCACTTATCTCTTATTTAAATTTGCATGTTTAAACTTGAGCTACAAGATCATGCTATGATTTTGGCCACTAGGTTAAAGGATGTTTTTGAGATAGGCACTAAGAAATGGGGACCAGGCTACCTCTCACCTCTTGCTGCCACTTTCCAGCATGGCCCCAAAACAACAGATTCAAACATGAGGAGAAGCATCACCACTCCTTGAGCATCCTGGGCATAGCACAGACAGCCCTGAGCTGCATCTGTGCATGAGAATAGGGAAACACTGCTGTGTGTTCTGAAAGCCCTTGCCCTTGAAGGCAAGTACACTCTGCTCCTCTTCTGCTCCAGAGTTAACCGAGACATGCCTGTGGGTTGACTTCCCCACTATTTACATATTTATGCTCTGTCCTGTATTAGTCAGTGTTTCTGTCTCCAGCCTGTAACCTTTGGTCAGGTCTGGGATCCACTTGGACTTTCTACAGCTGTGCTGGAAGACAGATTCCTCCTGCAGTGCAAAATACCATGGGGAGGAGTAGGGTTAGGGTTTTTTCCCTGAGGCCTGTGCTCCTGCTTCACTGAGAAGTAGCTGAAATAGCTCATATAAAACCAAAATTCACAGCAATGAAAAGTTGTTTTTTTTTTTTTCTAAAGAGCAGGGTCTCTCTGGAAACATTTCACAGCCCCAAAAGTTTTCTAAAGGTCACAGAGAGGAATACTGGAGGATTTGGATCCATAGCAAAAAACAAGCCTCATCCAAACACTCCCACTGACTGTGGCTGGCACTGGACTGGACCCATATGTGAAATGTAAGCAAAATATCCTCAGAGTCCTTCCCAATATAGTGGATTACAGCAGGAGTGTTTTTTATTTACAAAAAATGGGGTTATAACAAAAGGGCATTGCTATGTCCAGGGCTTTTCTTTTCCCTCTCCAAACATGCAGAAGACAAAGAGACTGTTCTCACACACATGGATACAACATCACCTCCTCAGCAAACACGTCCAAAGATTTGTTTCCCTAGCATAAAACTAAAATAAGCAGAGAAATATTTTTCTTCCAGTGTTTGCTTTCTATTTATTTTCTGTTGCTACCTTTGTGCCTGCAGCAGGGTCAATGGTGAAAGCCCCATTGGTTCAATGGGTCAAAGCCCCATTGGTTTTGCATCTGCTGCCTTTCAGACCCCAGAGGATGGCACTAGAGCAGCTTCCCCTTTGCAGTGGGCAGGCACAGGACTGTTCCAGAGTTGGGGTGAACAGGCAGAATGTTGGGAACATAAACAGGGATTCCCAGTGAGAGAGTGATTAGAGCTGGGATGAGGTAGACCACGTCAGCTGTGCTTTCAGCAGATTTTTAAGGAATTGGAGCCTTAAGTTACCTCTTTAATAGTGGTGATATTATTATTATTATTATTATTATTATTATTAATCCAAGTTTCTTTATCATTATTTTTGTTTCCCTGTTTTCTTCTTCACTGTTCACAGAAAGCAAAATTCTGAAAGATCACATTCATTTTTGAAGGTGAGCAAATAGCTGCAGGGATTTACTCACCCAATTTCAAGCAGAAAAAGTACATAATCAACTTACTGGGGGGAAAAATACCCAAACCTATCTGCACATATCTAACCAGGCCGACCTCATGGTGCTGTTATTTAGAACTTTGCTGTTGTTTCCTCACTACTTGGGAGCATCACTCTCTGTGTTGACAAACCATCTCTTCCTGCAAAGATCAAGGACTTTAAATTTTGGCACATTCTGTGCACTATAAGAACCATAAATAACAACTTGTTGAGTGAATCTCACTTCACTAGGCATAACTTACCCAGACTTGTACAATGTGTGAAATCATTTCTTGCTGGGAGACCCATGAAAAAGGCAGCCACAAAAGCCCATTGCATCTTATTATTTGAAGCCTAAACCTCAACGTCATTTATTTCTAAGCTAGTTTTTGGGTGCATACAGAAATCAAACCCTTGTAAAATCATTTTAATTTCCTGCTCTTTGTTCTTTGGGCACAGAGTGGACCTGTAAGATATTTCACTTCTCTTTTTTTTTTTTTTTTTTCTTCACATTACTGGTAAACTCCAGTTTCAGCCAGGATGCCCATAAACAAAACTCATGTCAGACAAGGCCAAGGTTCCAAGAAGACAATTACTAGCTCAAAGCCAGAGTGTTTCATTTTAGACTTCATCCCTATTTAAACCATGAAAATCTCAGTAAGTATTGAATTTAAATCCACTGTCACTTTCTCCAGGCTCTTGTCAAAGGACTCATTATTAGTTTCTGGTTTACAGTACCTCCTAGATCCCCATGCTGAGAGGGACCACACTGCATGAAGCAGAGCTGCTGCACACACAAAGCAGGAAGTGGTCTCCATCCCAGAATGTTTGGGATCCCAGACAGACCAGACCAAAGATAAGAAAGAGTGCTATGTTTCCAGCATGTGACACTCAGCAGGTCAGAGGGTTCAGAAGGATAGCTCAGGATCCACAAGTCCGCATGCAGAACCTTATCTACCACATCAGATTTTGTCATCCTCTTACCAAATGAAACCAAGTATATATGTACAATAAAGGGCACATGTGGATGTAGTAAAGCATATGAACATAAGCACTTTTTGTAAGAAAGGTTCTGTCCCTTCTTACAGGAGCAACTGCAAAACCCCCCAAGCCTCTCGGATCTGTCTGAATCCCCCCTTTTCTCCTGTGTTATGGCACTTATCCTTTGGCCCCCTCTCACACAGAAACAACAGCTCACTGCGCAGGACAGCACAATGTAGGGATAAGTGCTTCCCAAAAGGGATCTTTATAATTTCTGTTTCCTGTTGGTCCTGGTGCCTTATTTCTGTGTGCCAAAAGGGAGAGCATCACGCTGCCTGTAAGCAGAAATCTTATTCCATGCTCCAAGGCCTGTGGGACTAGGCAGCTACCAAGAGAAAGGTAATTGCAGAGACAAGCCTGAACTTCCAGCCAGGGCTGCAATGTGTATAATGCAATGTGGCTACCTGATGAAGTCCTGGGTTTCCAGAAGTCCTCATTATCAGCAACACAACTGTTTCCATGCCAAGCTACCTTGACCCTGTCAAAGTAGGTTTAATTGTTGATTTTCTCTGCACAGTGCCCAGAGCATTATATGACATTGGCTAGGCCAGCTGTCCCAGGGAAATGCTGTCTGTCTCATCCCTCATGGCTGAGGATCTTTCCCACAGTAAGCCATCCTTGCAGGATGGTGTCTGTGGTCCACAGAACTCTACAGAGGAGCAACTGAGAACTCCAGAGCAGAGCAGCAGTTGGCAGCAGCACAGCAGAGCCCTCACTTCTGCTATACCATTTCTGTGAGTTTCCACTCAGGTAACTGCGCCCTTGGAAGAAATGCAGATCTGAAATGTGTCAAACTGAATTACAGTCAGACTTGTGGGTGCTGAAAGAATAGTAAAACAGAAACAAACAGAATAAGGTGAGTAAACATGATGCAGAAGAAGTCAGAAGGAACACATCAACAGTATTTCTAAAGTTACCTGCCCCAATATTCATGGCGTGATTCATATATCAACTAAAGTACTGCAGAAACCCTGGACTAGTTACACAGTTTTCATCACAGACTTATGTGAAATTAAGTCATCCTACATGGTCATTCAAACCAAGGGTTACTGACAAGAGAAGGATGACATAAAATGTTCCTGTAGTTCTAGACACAAAAAAGACTGCTAAGGAAGTAATTTTATAACTTGAGAAGGGTCTGCAGCTTTAAGAAATTCTCCCCTAAAGGTTGTAAAGCTTTTACTATGCAAAGTATTTTTGCTATTATATACACTGGCGACCACTAAGTGCAGCTATTGTTTCTGGCAGTCATTCAGAGGAGGTCAGGACTGATAAAGTGTTTAGCAGAGTTTGTTTGGGTAGATCCATCTGTGTTTTTAACCTCCCATAGAGTCTCTGGTGTCCTTTTAAAAGATGCTGGATGTTCCTGAGTCTAATAAATGACAGTCTTTATTTTTATTTGCCATTTTTTATTATGTGTCATGCCACAGAAAATAATGTCTTCTTTACATTACCCACTCTTTTCTGTATGGATTACGGAAGCATCTAAAAAATAGGACGTTTCTTTGCTGTGGGGCAGGGGTGCAGCTTACACAGAGCTCCCATTTCCTTGGGAAAGGCCACATGGAGCTGTGGCCTGGTGCTCTCACTCCTTACACCTTGGGCTCAGTTCATGCTTCAGAGGAACAAAGAGGGGAGACTGCAATCAAAGGGTAAGGAAGCAAAAGGTGTGTTGAAAGGTTCTAGCAAGGAACCCAAGATGGAGATTACAAAAGGAAATGTTTTCAGGTCACATGAGCACCAGGAAAAGTATCCTAAATAGTTGGGAAGGACTGTGATAGCAGTTTAACACTCCCACTGGATGGGTCTGGCAAAGCAGGAATTGAATCATAGCTCCACCATAAAATCTCAGCACTGCACAGAGCAAATCAGGGGAGCTCTCAGCACCCCACTTCTCTGCCTGGCTGCACTGCATGAGCACAAGATGAAGCACCTCAGTGACAACTTCTGCTGCTCTTTATGAATACTCCATGGCCAAAACCCGAAAGAAACACTGCTGGCACTACCTTGCATCAAAAGGCTGCACAAACACTTGCTGACTGTGAAGGTGAGAAGTTGTATCGCCATTTTAGAGATGGGAAAGAAAGACAGAACATCCATGGGTGTAAAAAGACATTTAAATCCTCCAATGAGAACATCCTCACATCTGAAAACCATTCTGCACGTTTGCTGAAGCCTTTTGCATCCAGAGACAGCACCGTGTGCTTCAGGTGCCTGCAGCACTTACCTGAGCTTGTCTGCCACGAAGATGACGCGGCGCTCCAGCAGCAGGGAGGCGAAGATGCGGATGATCTGCCTCACGCTGAGGCACCTGAAGAGGCACTCGAAGTCCACGTGTTCCAGGCGGGAGTCCATGGGCCTCCGCAGCTCAATGACCTGCACACACCCAACACACAGCGGTCAGCATCGCTGGCAAGGCTGGCGGGGCAGGGCAGAGTGCCTGCAAGTGCCAGCACTGCCCCGTGCTGCACACAGAATGAATGAATGAATGAATGAATGAATGAATGAATGAACCCCAGCCCCTCGCGCAAACTGAGGCTGCAGGCACAGCGCTCCAGAAAAACGGTGTATTGCACAATTCCTGTCATGCCATTCTTCCCAGAATACAGCTGTGTGCACTGTCTGCTGTCATCTCCAAGGGAAGCATAATTCTCCCTTCCAAACATTCTGTAAGAGATGTAAAGCTTGGCTGAGTCAAGAGTATGAAGCAAGTAACAATCAAACACTGGAGCTGGAAGCTTACAGGGTTGAAACAGCCATAAAGTCAAGGTAAATTGGGTTCTAAGCTTGGCTAACATTTCATATTAACATCTAGATAGAAGCCTGGCTCAAATATATTGTGGAATATGCTCTGGGGTGGGTAACAATCAAGTAGTGCATCCTTTCAGGTAAAATTCTTTTAGCTGCTGTGATTTCAGGAGCAGTTTGCCTGCTCCTTAAAGATGTTCACTTCCAGCTACCTGCTTCAATACTTCAATACAATACCAGCACATCTGATGACACTCTTAGCAAAAGATATTTTGAGTTCAGGAAGCTGCTGCATTGCTTTACAGAGTCTTCAGGAGAGGTATTTAATTTTATTCCTGTCTTGCATATAATTCATGTAATACAAAGAGTTTTACAGTCAGTCAAACTGAGGTAATATGACTTAAACCACTCACAAAGGAAGGTGTTTCAACTCAACTCAGCTAAAAGGCCAGGAAGACTTTAAACCAAATTTACTTCATTTCCACTCTTCTGTGATGTGTAATTCACTAGATGATGTTTAAAACCTTTCTCTTTTCACATAAGGATATGTACATATATATATATATATATATATACTTAACTGGGGAGTCAGGACAAGTTCTTAGATGGTGAGTTGTGACATCCCTTTACAGTCTAATTTTCATACTTCATCCATGACCTCAGGCCCTCTCCTTCCTTTTCTCAAATGCCTTTTCCTTGATTCTTTTATTATATCTTCCTTTCACTCTGCAACTGACATGTTCAGATGTGGAACTTGAAGGCAGAGGACAGAAAAAAGAGAAGGGAAAAATAACGTGAAGAAGAGAGTAACAGAAGGAGAAAAATATGAAGCACAAGACAGCAAATGATGGACTATTGAGGAATTTGAGGAAACAGAAGGGAAAGGGAAAAAGTTGGGCAACTTAAAGATCTGCTGAAATCTCTGAATATTAATTAACAGGAACATGCATACGTCATCTCCTTTCCATATGTCCAAAAATCACCATCACTTTATTGCTTTAGACTAGTTTTATGTTTTCATGCACATGACACCACATTCCACAAGCAGACAGGATCAGGTTTTGACTGGAGTAGCCCTTACAAAATTCCTCATATACATCGCTTTAAGGATATGCTCAAGATCACAGGATACTGTAAACAAAATAAGTTTCTATTAGTTTAATTGTGATATTGTTTGTGATCAGTAACACACAAATATAAAAAGAAAGCCACTCTTAGAACAGTATGTATCAAATTAAATAGATTTGACTTTTTAAAGCCTGAAATACAGGAACAGTGTGAGGTATAGACACCCATCACTCAGCTGCTGCCCCAAAGAGCAGTAAGAAACAAATTGTGGAGTGACTGTACCAGGAATGGCTCCTTGGAAATGCTGTCTAACTCCTCATCACAGCCAGCAAAGGTGCCCACTTCCATTCCTTAGCACTGGGATTGCAAGCTCAAATCAAGTCTGTGTGCCAAATCATGAGGAGCTGATTCTACTGCAAACCTGCCAACACGAAAATCTTGCTGCAGGGTAGGATGCAATGCAAGTTATGGCAGCTTTTACAAATACCAGGGATGTTTTCTGCTGCCTGGCAAAGCCTGCTGCCTCAGTCTGCTCATCACAAAGAAATACACTGTCTGCTTCCCAATTAATCACCATCTTTGTTTAGGCAAGAGGAGCCACAATGGAAGGACAAGATTCTGTTCCTAATTAAGCCAGTGCATTCCATTTAAACAACGAGTTTGTACTAGCACAACAGAGAGCAAAGCTCAGCCAGAAGAGAGTTGTTTGTTTGTTGGAATTATCTCAATATTTTTCTCTGGGAGAGTTCGGAAGCTTGAGCAGAGGATAGAGACATTGCAGATCCATGGCTCCCAGTTACATTCCCACAGAAAAAGCACGGTCAGATCTTTTCCCTGTTATGCCAATCACCCTTTCAGATGTTGCCTCTCCAGAAGAAAATGCAGGTGCCTTTAAAACACCTTGCAAGTCACTAATACAAGGAACCCCTTACATTTCATACCATACATTACAGCCCATTCCATTGAAGTCAGTGGCATTACATTTAGATTCAATGCAAAAATAAAGGCATTGTAAAACCAGCCCTAAGGAGTGTAAAATAACCCTGAAGGAGAGGGTTTTTTTCTCTCTGCTTTCCCTAACTGGGCCAAATTCTATTCCTATCTTCAGTAATGTATCCCCTCATATGCTTGCCCAGCTGAGTGGAGCTACTGTATTCTTCTTACATAGGGGCATGCAGAGAAGAGAATTTGACACCATGAATGGCTGGCCAGCCCCAAGTTGCAAAAGGCTTTTAATCAATACTGCCATTTTCCAGTAAGGCACATGTCTAATGCTGAGCTTCTAGCTACTTGGGTCAGGAATAAAAAGAAATTATATCTATTATATGTGTGCACACACACAAAAGTTTTACATTATGTGCTTTCCTTTGAAAGCTAGTTAAAAGGTATTTATTACCAAAGAGAGCAATTTAAATGCTGCTGGTCACTCCTACCATGGCCAGGATGAGGAATAACAAGGCTTGAAATAACACGCAGCTGCTGAAGTGCTCAGACAGCATGGGAAACTCACACTTGCCTGTTATCACTGTGATAAAGGCCAGAAATGCTGTAGTCTCTGAACTGTACTAGGCCAGGCACACTGGGACATTTGTGTTGGCTGCTTTTCTTACACACATCTTATTAATAAACATAAAATAATAAATACATAATCATAAACTGGATTGTAATCATCAAGGGAAACTAGCATTAGCATGTCCACAGTGGTGCAGCTCATGCTCTGCTCATTTTGAGTGTTTGCCACCCCACATCCCTGCAGCATCTCTTTGCCTCCTCCTGTTTTTGCTTTTGCTGATTTGATACCGGTGTGGTAAAGGGTAAAGCTCTGACTTATAATGTTTGCAGTTGCTTTTTACCTCATTTCCAGCTCCAGGCAGGAAGGTTTTGACTTTGATTGTCTTTCCAGGTGCAGGGAAGGGAGATTCCATCAGACTTCTCATAAATGGATAAACCAGGGCAGCAGATATTCCCCTTCTCCTTTCAACCTCATCCAGGATCTGGTCCATTAGTAAGACATAAGTGAGAGAGACAGAACATGTCAGCATCACATAGACTTTTGAAGCATCCTTTGACCCATGTGTGCTTAAACACATGGTAGATCTAAGTTTATGTCTCCTCTGCCGTGTATTTCTTCATTACCATCAATCCACATTTTTTGGTTACAAAACAAAGCCTGTTTGTGAATGTAATTAACACAGAGGCAAAGAAGAATTAACAAATCTGGAAAATAGGAAGAAGACTCAATATGACTAAAGGGAACTATATATTGAAGGGATTATGCCTGAACAACAGGGTGAGCTGAAGGAGAAAGGCGAAGAGAAATCCCCTTTTCACAGCCCAGGTCAGCATCACGTCTCAGTGGTACATTTTGAAATTTGTATCAAGGAGAAACTTTCTTATGCACAGAGCATCTCTTCCATTTCAACTGAGAGAGCAGGAAAAAGCCAGAGTAGCAAAGAAACAATGCTGCCACTATGATAGCAGGACAGAGCTCTTGAAAGGGTCTCAGCAGTGACTGTCAAGTCAGAGTCTGCTAGCTGGGGACCATGAGGCACCTCTGCAGCACACCCACTGGTGGCTGCATTAAGGTCATTTTCTCTTGATGAAACAGCGGGCAATCTAGTCCTGAAATAACCAGATGTAACTTCTTAAAGATAGAGGATACCATTATTTTCTTTTCCCTTTGGTCACATGGGGCAACATAAATTAAATCACAGCTAAGTTTTCCCACATTAGACAGAGCATATAGATGATCAAGCTAAAGAAGACAGAAAGCAAGGTTCAAAGCAGTTAGTGGGTTGACCTGCAATGGTGATCTTTTAACCACCACTCCAGAGCAAAAGGCCATACAAGAGTTAGTGGGCCTGAGCCAGGCATTTTCTCTTGTTTCTCTTGGAAATTATTTTCACTGAAGCAGAACATTAAAAGACACTTAAGCACAGGCTGGTGACCTGTAACGAGAGCTGGTGACACCAAATTCCAGCAGAGGCATTCACTGGTGCAGTTTCCCCTTCCTCCCTGTGACATAATGAAGGTTTAACTAAAGCAAAGCTGCCCCTGTATACATAACTTGCATTCCAGTCCTTGGAAGTGGCAGATAACCATAAAAGAGGACATGGATTTCACTCTTGATGTAATTTGCAGCACAGTCATCCTCAGCAGACAAAACCAGCTGCCCAAGTGGGAAGCAGCAATGATGCAGGGCTGTGCCCCAGGTCCCTTGGTGCTCCTGCACACTGCCAGTGTTCCTGCAGACGCAGGATTTGTTATTTGATGCTTTTGGTTGCAGGAGTTGGGGTCATGTGTGTGGCATATGCCTGGCTCCAAGGACCTTCACAGTGCAAATAAAATGAGCATTTAAACCAAATAAAAGTTGAACAGAGATCCCAAGAGATAAAATGGTCAGAAGCATCTGTTGAAACCACAACCAAAGGAACTGGCTAAAAGTTAAAATATCTGTGGTTCTCGAATCAGTCTCAGCGATTGGTATTACTACACTGAGTGAGCAGGAAATGCTTTGTGGAAGACAAAATTAAAGCAAGTTATCAGAAATATTTTAACATTTAAAACATTTCAACATTTTAAACCAGAGGAATCTTTTTGCTTTTGTGATAAATAATACCCAAGGTTTAATATCCCATGGTCTTTCATTGTTCACGGTGTAAGGTGGAGACAGCTATTCATTGTATTGAAGGCCAGTTGTCTGACCTTATACCTCAGCTGCAGTGATACTTGGTTGTAAGGAAGATAATTTTTTTTCCTTCTCCCAAGTCTTGCTTTGAAAAATAGAGCGCTACTGAAATTAGATAAAAACAAAATAGCAAACAAAGAGCCTCAGGAGTCCTGTCCACACCACAAATGTGGTGAGCTGGGTGATCCTCCCAGAACAATGCATTCCCTTTCACTCACAGATATCTGTGCTTAGATACATAGTATGTCTAAGAGGCACTGTTATAAACCCCTGATTTCAGACCTTTATGAAAAACGCAAGAAGCAAAACTGCAATTAACTATTTGCAACCCAAATGCTGCTCTTCACATAAGGTTTGTGTTAAACAAAGTTTTATCTAGAAAAACTTGAAACCTGCTTTAAAGGTAATATTCTGTATGATCATTAGATCATATGATCAATATAAATGCTATGACTTTTATTAACATCAGCGATTTACATGCTCTTTTCAACTTTATTCCTATGAAAATTAACAAGTAAAATCTGTGAAAGTTCTGAGAGACTTCCCATATCTGAAGTGAAAACCTCTGGTAAATTAAAATACAATCAATTAAAGTTGAGCCAATTAAAAGATCATCTGTGCTTTATCGTAGATTCCTAGGGTGAAAAAAAAAGGTGTCACTAGTGTTAAGTGTATAGAATTCACATGTCAAATAATCTTCTTTTCTCAACCTCATCATTCCACAGAGTGTTGGAGTAAAAGTGGTACTGGCCTATCATCCAAACTATGAATGCCAAGAATTACAGCTCGGCACAGAACGGCTGTAGAAAACAATGGAAAAAACTTCTGTCAGCCAGATCATACAGACACCCAGATGTTTTCTGAATCAATTTCTGCCTCAGTCACAGAAATAATAAGACATTCTCTGATGAATCAAATAATAGGGATGGAATATCCAAAACAGCAACTGTAAAATAGTTATCTCCCATCAAAGGAAGGAATTCTTCCAATCTGGTTCATCACTGCAGATATGTCTCAGTAAACAATCAAATTAAAAAGCAATATTAAAAAAGATGTCCTTACCTTGGAAAATAAGTCAAAGCACCCCAGGCGGCTGATGACACAGTAAACTTCAGGTAGGCGTGGGCCTTTTCCATTGGGCTGATAACAGCAAAGAGGAGATGGGAATTACATATTAATGTGGAGCCATGAGGAAATACACTTCTTTCTCTGACCACACAGTTGGCCATCATTTGACATCTCTCACTATCTGCTTCTCCAACAAATAGCTGCTCTTGGAAAAGCATCATATTTCTTCCATGAGACAGGAGACCAAAACGCACAGATAGAGCTTATCCTCTTTGGAAATCACAGCATGTTGGAGCTGTATCCCAATGTCACTCCTGCTTGCAGCCATAAAAGCACATGGAACCAGGGCTGGAACTCATGCCTCTGCTATCTCTGTGCCCTGCTCCTGCTGCAGCACGAGGAGTGGGGCCACCCTGGGCCCATGAGCTGCAAGAGGAGAACTGCAACACTAAGGGAAGCCTAAAGCCATGATGGCTTTAAGTCCCCACTCCCTCACTCCATGGTGTTCAAAGAGAGCTCAGCCTACTGAAAGCAAGCTCACGACCTAAACAAAGGCAGGCTGCATGAGCAAATCGTTAAAATTACTCAGACCAACTCATGATAAACATGAAACTCACATAACTTTAATGGTGGCAAGTATTAATCAATGATACACATCCCTGTTACCCCCTCCCCAAGAGAAACTGTAAAAGACCATCCTCTATAACCATCCTATATAAGATTGGTCCTGGAGAAGCAAATGGTACTTCCTCAGCATACTGGACTCAGCTATCCTGCTTGTTCCACATATTGTTGTCTCTTTGTTGGACTCTATTGGTGCAGCGATCAACTTCCCTGTGGAGTGTTTGAAATTCACATGCCACAGAGATGATAATCAAGAGAAACTGAGAGGCAGCTGTGCTTTTTAAACCTGAATATTGCACTCTAGACTTGGACAGTCAGCAGGTGCATGCCTGTTATAATAAAGATCACAAAAAAAATACCAAAGCTAAGTGAATACAGATGAGTCTATTTCTGGATCCAAACCTGCTCGCTACGCGTCACATCTCTGAAAAAGCAGAGCCCTTTTTTGCCCATATTAGGTATAAAATCCTTTCTAAAGGCACAGAGTGATTATATCAAGCATGTGGGATTTTGGTTAAAATCATTGTGTCAAATCTGCAGGAATGCCGAAGCCATGCCAGGAGCTTTGGACAGTTCCCAACCAAGAGCTGTCTCACTGAGTGCCAGTAAAAACATCACATTCCTGGGTCATCTATAAGACCAGAAACAATAACTGCTTAGCATTTATTCCAAGTTACTCGTTTATGAAATATCATTGCTTTCAAATATCTTAAAGGCTACATGTCTGTGGCAGCTGGGATTCTTCCCTCCCTGCTCTCACTGTGTAGGACATCCTTTTTTGTTATCTCAGAGACCTTTTCCTGCAAAGAGCACAACCTCACAGATGCACACACATCAGCTGTAAGAGCAGCAAGCAAAAGCCTCAAGCAGAACCATTCTGAGGGGTAGAACTTCTCAAATTTATAGCACTGGCAACCCTCGATATAACTTCTCCCCTCAGCCATCAGTTTAGACTTCTCTTTAGATTGATCTAAAAAACCTATTGTGCTTTAGTTTGCTTCTTTCCTGGGAAAGGACATCCTGTGGCACGTGACACTCCTGCCTGGACTCCTGCCTTGTCACTAGGGGAAACTTGGGCTCTGGGTGTGCCCATCAGTACCAGTGTAACCTCCTCTCTTCACAAAAGGGAGCTCTCCCAAGTTGCAGGCTGTGCTCTGAAAGGTAGCCACACAGTCTTGGAGTCATGTCCTCCATCCAAGGCTCAATTCCTACACACAAAAAAATAGGTCCAGATGAGGAAAGCAAAAGGATAAATAGCCCAGCTGAGAGGCACCCAAGTGACTCTGACTTGGTGCACTGCACTGCTCCTGAAAGGAGAGAGATGGAGGGGATGATGTTTTGAGTTTGATTTGTTTTGTTTTTGTGGAGCCCAGGGTATTTTCAGCCTTAGTCCAGTATCAGAGAATTAAAATGCTAATGAGTTTTGATGATAACAAGACAGTTTCCCAAAATGATTAACATAAACTGACAAGAACTAGGCTGAGATGGAGAAGATGAGCTCTGCATCCGTGCTGGTCCACACACGGCTCAGCACAATCTTTTTTATAGTGAGTTTAATCTGAATATTACTGACAAAAGCCGACTCCAAAATCTTCGGCAAGAGAAACAGGAGGTTTTGCTCCAAAAACTAAGCCTGCCATTTTTCTCTTTCAAATTCCACCTCCCTGTGCCTGGATTCTATGGAGCCTTCAGAGATCTCCTCTCAGTCTGCCATAGCCCTGAGCTGTGTGAGGGAAGTGGCCTTTGCGAAGCACATGCACTAGCCAGCATATCCAGAAACAGAGATATGCCTTAGTGATGCCAGGAATCAGAACAATTCAAACACTGGGAGGCTAAAGTGAACAGTCAGTCACAAAACAGTTTTCGGTGGAGGCTCTTGATTCCTTGTTAGGGCCAATCCAAATTCTGACCATGAGAAAACTGTGGGTGTTGTAAACCCAAAAGCACTTCTTAAAGACTTCTTGTTCTGAGAAACATGAACTTTGGGTGCCAGAGCACTCAGTGTACACAGGGCTGTCAAACTGCTCGGGCAAGGGCAGGATGGAAGGGACCAAGGAGAAAAAAGGGTTTTCCAATGAGCTTTTTGCAGCTCCATAAACAGTCTGCACCCCACAAAAGTTGCTTTCACACATTAATGAATGCCCTTCTCCTGCCTCCAGGAAATGCAGGATGTCAGGTTAGTCCCACCTAACAACTGCTTTCCATGTTTTCAGGTGCACAGTTCACATTCAGGCATCTGCTCCTCCATAGACTCCTGGGGCTGGCTTGTCTTAGCCCAGAAAAGTGGTGCAGGATCAAATTTTATGTGAGAGGGAAGAAAGGCGTAGGATGAAACAGCCCCTGCAAGGGTGCCCAAGTCATCTCTGCTGCTGACATGTGCACTCACTAGAAAAGTTGTTGCAGGATTGCCTTGGAGGTATCAAGATGTAACTGGAAAATTTCATGCTATCTATGGAAATGCAGACTGTCTGCTGTGGGACAATAGGTTACATTCCATTCTAATCCTGTTCCAAAATGAAACAAAACAATACAAATACATTTAAAGGGGATACTGTACAGGATTTGTTGAACAAACAAAACATAATTGTCACTGTATCCCTTGAGGTAGTTTTGGCACACAGACCCCCCAAAAAATTCTTGAAGAATCTGAGATCTGAAGGGAAAAAAAAGGGGAACAGTTTGTTCATATCACAACATGCCAAAGGAGAGCAAGGCTGACAAAACACAATTGTTCCCTAAATGCAGGAATCTGTACATCAGACCCTGCAGAAGAGCAGCCAGCCATCCTCACAGGATCAGGCTGCCTGGCCCAGCCAGCCATGGAGCTTATGCCAAGGAGGCTGCCAATTGCATCAGAAGGTGTGAGACACCTCTTGCTGGGTATGACAAGAGCATCCCTCACCAGGACAGCTGGGGAACATTTTCTAAGGAATTAGCCTCACAGCAGTTGGCTTGGCTTAAAGTGGAGCAGTTTATAAGAATTTTAGAGGGTTTTCATGGTTCTGTGTTACAGTGTGGCCTCGCCTTTCTCTCACATAATGCCTGCTAAAACCTGCATGTAGTTCCCAAGTTATGGTTATTGCATTTGACAGAATTTGCAGGCCGGGAATGGGACTAATTGAAGGAGATGCTGTGCCCTCCTTGACATCAGAGCCATCCTGGCATAAGTTTCCAAAACCTGCTCAGAAAATTGGACCCCCAAACAAAAAAAATCTGCTCCTGGTATATAAAGAATACCTGCAGGATTTACCTGCTCCTTGCTGACTGTACAAAATCTGTGTTTTCTGTAGAGATGAATCACACCAAGGCACACACCGTGTCACACCACACACCAGCCTTTGCAGGGGACATGGAATTGTTACACTTCGTGAGCTCAGCCAAGCTCTGTGGAAAAGGCACTTCAGGCAATAACCCAGGTTCCACAGGTCTTCCAGCAGGACAGAAGGAGCTTGCAGCACCCAAATAAAAGATCTCTGTTACCTATCCCCTCTCTTTCTAATCAGAAGGACATGGCTGGGTTTGCCCCACAAAGGACAAAGCTGGTCAAGTGCACTGGCATTACTCCTTCCTTTGCTTGGCTGAGTAGGCTGTACCAGTGGGATGAGACATGTCAGCTTCTCTCTGCCAGGGTCTGGAACTCACATTAAGCAACCTGAATTAAGTGATCACCCAAGGTGGCTGCAGCAGATCTGCTGTATAACTGGCTTTACAATTATTAGATAGATTTAGCAAAGCAGTACTTATTTTTCCTTCTTGTTTTTGCTGTTTATTGATTTTTGCCTTATTCAGCGGAGGATAAAAATCTCCAATGCTGTCTCAAGCCACAATTATATAAAAGTGTGCACTATTGATTTAATTTTTTCCCTGGTATTTCCTAATATACTCATCTTTTGCAACAGCTTGTGCACCAGCTGAAAGTCAGTGTTCTATTTTTATGTTGTCCTTAATGTAGGATGAATTTCACTGAGGTTTAAATGAGCAAAGAAGGCCTATATTAAGGTTTCATTGCAAAACTGATTCAACACTCCTGTGTATACAGTTTTTTGTCTTTTATTGTCTCTGGTTAGTTCAGTGTCAGCATGGTCCTGGACCAACCATTTGGCATTTCACAAAGGCAAGTTCTGTGCATGATTACAAATTTACTGACATTCTCAGAGAGATAAAAGTCTTAAACCACCTTCACCTGGTAAAATGAAAACATTCCATAATTTAATTCTAACCAACATTTTCTGTGTTTTGTTATTTTTTTCCCAAAGAGATTTTTTTATCCTATTAAATGACAACTCATTTTAAAAAAAATTGAATTGTACTGCTGCCCTACATCTTGTTATGCTTATTTACACCAGCAAGGATGACTTCTAGGTGCTTTCCTTGTTCATCCCTGAGCTACCCCCCAACCAGCCCTAGATTTACTGCAGCACAAGCCTTCAGTGACATTTCCTGCCCACACTTCAACCTTGTTGTGGCCCACTGTGACACACTGTTTTATACAGAGTTCCTGTGATGCTACCTATGGCAAACACCACTCCAGAACTGATAAACAAGTCTTCTGTTATGTTAGCTTAATGAAACTTCTTACAAATAGAGGAAGCACACACAGCAATACCTCCCAGACTGAGCATCTGCTGTCTGCACGCCAAGGGCTTTGCCACAGACAGAGAGCAGGGTCAGACACAAGCAGCAGTGCAGGACAGAGGGGACACAGCTGTGCCAGTGACTGGGAGCTGCTCTGCTGGAAGCTACTGAAGGCAGTGTTCCCTGTTGGGAAGGGAAGGGAAGGGAAGGGAAGGGAAGGGAAGGGAAGGGAAGGGAAGGGAAGGGAAGGGAAGGGAAGGGAAGGGAAGGGAAGGGAAGGGAAGGGAAGGGAAGGGAAGGGAAGGTGCCAGTGTGCTGCCTTACTCTTAGAGTGGGGGGGGAAACACTTATTTCCAAACTGCTGCAGACATTTATTTGGCACACAGAGCCAGCCAAAGACTCCTGCAGCATCCAATGTCCATACAAGCTACCCAGCGCAGTGTGGGTAAGTCATGAGAACATGACAGGAGCTGTGGCTCCCCATCCAGTCACTTCCAAACAGCTCCAAACCTATCCAAGAGGTGACAGGCCAGCGCAGGAACAACCAACTGGTTTCTGCTTTGCTGCCATCCTGTCAGGTGTGGAGGATGGACACCAGAATCCCTGTTTGCATTGTGCTCCATCTCCCTTACCACACTCTCAAGCCTCTGTGCATGCCTCCTCCCCACTGATACACACACACTGCTGTCCTCTCAGTATCAAGTGTCCAAGGATTTCAAGTGTCCAAGGATTAATAAGTGATGAGACAACACTGTTTGTAGGTTCCTCACCTCACCTGTTGACCACCCCTGGTCACAGGGACTGAAAATTGTGTGAGAAACCAGACTTCCCACTGCTGGCACCAGCCTGTTGCATGGTTCTGAGCTGCAGACAGATGAGAGTGGTGGCAGAGTCCTTAAAGATATAAGCAGCTGCCCAAGAGATAAACACTCCTCACACATGTTTAGAAATACCAGCTTTTGCCTTTGTTTCCAGTGTTGTAGTATTTCTGATTGTGCTTGAGAGTACGTAACATAAAGAAATGTATGAAGTAAGTGCTCACACAAGAAACTTTCCACATTCTCAGAAATTCCCTACAAACCTTTGGGATCTATCTGATCAAAATGGCTGTTACAAATTCTTATTTTAATTTGACCTCCTTACATTTCCAAATTTCAGAGTGAGAAAACCCCGTTCCCTTTAACAACCATGAGAGACACCCTCCGTTCAGACTGTGGTTTTGAGATCCTTTTCAAGAGAATTCTGCCCTTTGAAGTGAGGGTGATGTACTTACCAACAGCCTCCTGCAGTACCCGAACCTCCGGCTCCCATCCTCCCCAGTCAGCATGAAAGAGAAGGTCTCACTAGGAGAAAGTGAATTGCCCAGAGCTTATATCAGAACTACAACATGGCTACAAGGTAGATCACTTAGGAAGGGACACTCATCAAGCGAGAGATGCTACCCACTGGAAGGTCTTCATCATTAGGACATAATCTGTGGAAAAATTCTGTCAGCAGTATAGTTAAGGACAACCTAGCTGTCTGATCAGAAGAGATGGGTGCTGAGTGTCAGTGACTGCAGAAGAAACATGAGAATCAGATTTTGAGGGCAATATTCCAGGGCTCTTTTACCTTTAGTTCGATCCTGTCTTGCGACTGAGCTTTGTTCTTACAGGGAGAAATAAAACAACAGTTAAAGGTTGTAATTACAGCACAGGTAAAGGGATGGGTCTGTGAATTTGTGCCTGGGCTGTGAAACATTCCTGACTGCTTTGTAAGTTTTAAACTGCATTATATAACACTTCCTCGTGCTGAAATGCCCAGGTTTGTACAAATAGAGATGTCTCTGGGGAGACCTTATTGTGGCCTTTTAATAAATACATAAAAGGGGCTTCTAAGAAAAATGGGAACAGACTTTATTTAATAGAGTCTTTATTAATAGGACAAGGGGCAATGATTTTCAACTAAAACTGGGTAGATTCAGAATAGATAAAAGGAAGAAATATTTCACAATGAGGGTGGTAAAACACTTGGACAGGTTGTCCAGAGAGGTGGTGAATGCCCCATCCCTGGAAACATTCAAGGTCAAGCTGGAGAGGGCTCTGATCAACCTGATCGAGTCGAAGATGTCACTGGTCATGGCAGAAGGGTTGGACTAGATGGCCTTTAAAGGTCCCTTCCAACCCAAATCATTCCATGATTCCACCCCTTTTGCCTATTCTGTTACTCTATACATTTGGATCAACCAGTTCTCACATATCAGTGCAGGGGGAAAAAATTATACATTTTATTTGAATGAAAAAGAAAATGTAAGCCTGGCTCTCCTTTTCCTTGCCCTTCTTCTGCAGTCATTCATCTCCAATAGAAGGAAGAGAGCTCCTCTGCTGGGACACAGCACAGCTCCAAGATAGCTCTCAGACAGCAACATTTTGAGCCAAATGAAGGGGTAACCTGCAATGTTAGACAAGCACTCTGAGGTGAATGACTTGGGTAGGGGGTGGCCAGGGCCCCGTCCTTTTTAAGATTTATTTTAAATACTTCCATTTATTCTTTTGAGTTTAGCTCTCAGCAGAACCTTCAAGCCTCTTCCCCTCAGCCACACAGGCCTGTGAGGCAGGCAGAATAGGGAAGAAAAAGAACACAGAACTTCAAAAGAAAGAAAAATTAAATACAGCTTCTTGATCACAAAGTGGCCAAGACTCAAACTGCTGCTTCCTTAATTGGGCATTGACGAGGCTGAGGCTGTTACAGTGCACTCCATTCCAGCATCACTCAAGCATCACTCCACAATGCAGAGGAGCTCTGGAGCACTCACCTGTTGTACTCAGAGACAGGGAGCCAGTCCTTGGCATCAGGGAAGCAGAACTGCGGGATAGCCTTGAGGCGCTCCTCCGCTTCCCGCATCTGCTTGGTTGGTCTCTCCAGCTGCCAGGAGAAAAGAGAGGTTCAGACAGTCCCTGGAGAGTCCCTTCCCAGCTCTGCTCAGGGCCAGAGTCACTGAGCAGCTCTGAGAGACAGGCCCCATCAGATTGCCCTGTATTTGTGCTTGGCAGAATGAGCCATGAGTCCAGGACAGGCTTATAGGTGCTTGTACAAAAGAAATTATCACTTGCTAGGGTTTTACTTTTTTCTAATTGTCTGAAACTCTCTTGTTGTATGATGGCCACTTAAAACACAGCCCTAACTCAAATACCTTTCTGCTGCAAGAGCACAAGAGAAATTCCAGAGATCAGCAGAAGTCTTTCCATTGACTTCAGCAAGATTTGGAACAAATCCTAATATAGCCAAAATGACTTTAAAGTGAAATATTTAGAAACTGAATTTAAACACAGTCTTTAAAGAATCCACCATCAGGCCAAATTCCCCAGCTCTGGAAAAGATAAATTCAAAGACAGAGAAAGCTTTCAGTTATCTTCTCTATGCCCTTTGCTTTCTAACACATTGCTTTGAAACAATTCTGAAAGCTCCATTGAATTGGACTTCTATTCATTTTTCCATTTATTCACCTTACTGATCTTAGGAATGAGCTGTACATAGGAATTTTTCTTTTACCTTAGGAAACTGGTATGTCACTTCTGGCAGGTAAGTGTTTTTAGAGGGCTTCTTTTTCAGGGACACTACCACAAAATATTCAAATAACTCCCGCTCCTGCCACTCAATCAGCTCCAGTTCCAGAGTTCGATAACTTGGAGCCCTCTTCAGCATTGACTGGATGTGTACAAGGCGCTGGGTATGAGCTGGCATTTAAAAAGAGAAGGGAATAATAAAAGAGACAGATCATTACCTGAGAGTGTCATGTGTTTGTGTAAGCCACAGCCATTCACAAAGGACTTTCAATTTGCCAGAGTATTATTCCAAGCATGTTCTCCTTTCAAAAGCAAACCTTCTAATTAGCAAACCTTGTGGTCTCCTTCATTAATTGCACCCATAAATCAAAACTCTCTCCAAGTACAGAAGTTATGCAACACTCATTCACTGAAATAATTTGCAGTTCATAACTGCTACCCTGCCAAAGGTCTGGCTTTTCTTCACACATAAGACTGGATTATAAGCCCTTATGTGATTGTGCAAATGCACTGGGGCCTCCAGGGTGACACATCTGAGGTCTGGCTTACCCTGGTAGAAAAGAGTTCAGTGCCCTGTCCCTACACAGCACAGCTTTTTGCTACAGACCACATAAGGCAAGCCATGGAATAATCTCCAGGGAAAGGGGACAGGGAGGAAAGAAGTGCCAATTGCCTCCTCTGGGTTACTTTGTTAGTGCTAATTCAGTTGGGGGATGATCTTAGGTTAATGGTCACTCATGAAGGAAAAGATGTTCCTTGGTCCAGTGACTTGTTGCTTGATATCTATGGAGAACTTGTCATTAAAATCACCACCAGTTCTGGTACACCAAAAAAAAAAAATCATAAAACAAAATCCAAAAGCAGCTCAGTAAAAGCAGCTCCCTGAATACTAGAATCTCTGGGCAATGGTAAAGGAACTGTTGGCAGCACACCCCAAACCCTTCAGGATCTACTCACTGCCACTGCCCACAACTTCCAAAGGCTGACTGGCCCTTGTGACAGGAAAATAAGGTGTCATAAGCACTAAGGGAAAGCCCTCAATGACCAGCCCTCATGCATCTGGTTCAACAGAAAAATTAAAAATTCCTCTGATAAAGCACTTGCGTCTCAATGTGACTGCACAACTAAGGAAGCTAAATCCCCAGAAACAACCTGCCTGCTCCTGCCTTGAGGCAGCCCCACACTGCAGCCACTGTTTCATCTGCTTGTTAGAGGTGAAAACCAAAAAGCCCACCCCACCAGATGGGCACCCAGGGAGTCCTGTCGTGCTACACATGACAAGGGGGTCTTTAGCTCAGGATGCCCTGAGAGCATCAATGTAAACACAAGTCACTCAGGAGCAGCTGGTTAGAGAGACATCAGAATGAAGAGCCTCTGTTCCAAAACAACGGGGAGAAGCCTCCCAGTTTCCAGTGAGATCGGAATATCTTCCCAGTAACAAGAGAGGGGCCAGGCCCTGTTTATCTTCTTTCATGGCCTATGAGAACAAGCAATCTCTCTACTTTCTGACACAAAGAAAAACAGAACTGCAAGTGCTTTTGAGTTGGTACAGGTGGGCAAAGGAGCAAGGAGTCACTTTCCACACATCACCGTACAACACTGCATACAGCCTGTTTTGGATGGTCTTACCACCACCTATCTGGCACAAATCTGTTTCCCTAAGACAATGTTTTCCAGAAAGTTTTGCTGTCTGTACAGTAAGCAGGTGTCATCTGTACTAGGTAGCCATGGATGATTGCCCCATATAAGAGCTCCACATACTTGTCTTTTTTTACCCCTCACCTACTAACAACGTGATGGACTTTTACTAATGAAATCTGTTGCTGCTGTCTTCAACATTTTTAGGATCTTATAGGCCTCTTCTGTATCAGGATTTAGGAAAAGGAGAGATTAATTTACTGGCCTGACCCAGGCAGAGTTTGTGCAGGTGCTGATAAAGGAATTTCTACAATTTGTAGACTGCATACTTCTAAAAGAGTCTAAGCACCACAATACTGGATCAGACCCAGATCCTTGCCTCCAACAGCAGTGAGCAGTAAACCCTGAAAGCAGCATGTGAATAAGAAAGGAGCATCTTTATCCAATCTGATCCCTCTAAGCCTGCACCCAGTAGTCAGTCTGGAATAGATCATCATCTCTGAAGTGGCTGACAAAGCCAATCTATCAAAGGTCCTGTTCTTCATTAAATGACCCAGTTACCAAATCCTCGTTAGACCTTCACAGCTCATTTTGTCCTTGCTTTCCACATTCATGCTCCTGTATTGGAACTTTGGGAGCTCTGGAGTTAGGAAACAACAGAGAATATAGGCAATGGGCAGGAACAATGTAGCAGTAGCAGGAGAACATACATGGATAAGGTCTGTGACAGGGTCTAACTAGAAGTCACTGAAGGCTGATCCCTTACCTTTAAACCTGTCATCTGAGTCACTCTCACTCTCGCTGTTCTCATCTGCAGAGGACAGAGGGGCATCAGTTAATGCAAAACCAGAGCAAACAAACTCAGTTCACTGGACTGCAGCTGGGAAAAATCCTATCTCACATCTCTGAGCTTTGTGATACACACATGCACTTCTCCTCAGTCTTAAAATATCTTGAAATAAACAGTTTGAATTACTCCTTACATTGTGTTTTCCTTGGATTCAGTTTCAATATTGCTTGAGAGTAAGAACTTCATTTTGATGAAAGGGCAAAATTCATTCTCCATTACAGCAACGGTTTGCACTGAATCCCCATCTATGCTGACCTGCAAAAGTGTCATCTGGAAAACAGGTCTTAACCCTTTCACTTCTTGTTTTCAAGTTTTTTCTTTTTTGTTTTTTTTTTTTTTCAAAGTTGTGCAGCACTTGAGAAGTTAAAGTAAGCCTTATGAGCTTTGTCTGCCTGGACAACATTCCTGATCACCAGAACTCACCAAAACAAGTTAGAGTTAATAGGCAAAAGTAACCTTATGACAAGATGTGTAACTGAGGGGTTCTTGTATTAAAGCCCTATTCTTATACAAACAGGGCCTGAATTTCCTTTTTGGCCCCTGTTTTTCCAAAGCAATCTGAAGCACAGGGTGAGTTACACAATGTGAGTGCCAGGAAAAAGCATGCAAGAACTCCAGGCTCAAAACTGAATTTTGGACAAAATTTACAATAAATGTGGATTGAAGAAGCAGCTGGGTAAGTCTAGCTGACCATGGGATTAACAAGATACACAATACTGAGAACCTCGTTTATTTTTAGCTCATCGCCATTTTCTCCTCTTGCAGAGAGAAAATTATCATTGTTCACAGAAAAAAGTTCTAAACTAACTGGAGTCCAGGGTAGATGTGTAGGAAAGAAGGAAATTGATTAATCCTGTAGTATCCAAATGGATTCACTGAACCATGACACCTGTACCATACCTCGTAGGGATGCTGTCTCAATATTGGACATAGAAAGTTTTTTCAGTCGTTTTTTCCCTCTTTTTGCACTGTAGATGGAATTGATTCTTTGGACAAGCTGCATAACAAGAAAATGAGGAGTCAGTAAGACTAAATATTTTTCTGCCAGGAGACTTTCAATTAATGTATTCAAACAAAACATGGATGATAGACCAGCTAATGCAGAAAATAACTGTCTGCCCCAAAAATACCTGGGATGATGGGAAATATTAATGAGATTATTTGTGTTTATGGTCTTCAGCAAGAGGTTGGAATTACTAAGAATTCAGCATTAAACAGATTATAGTTTCAAGAGAGTCACAAATATGTAACAATTAATCTTCATGATGTTTTATAATCAGAAATAGTATATTTCATTCCACAGCAGATTTCTTCATAGAACTATAATACAGTTTGCAAAAGCTGTTTCACCTCAGCTTCCAGAGAGAAATAAACTGAGTGAAAGGATACAATTTGCTATAGACACAGCAGAAGGGCAGTAACAGCACTGACTGAAACAAAACCGCTTTAGGTTTTCCTTCTAAAAGCCAACACTACCTCCATTTAAAAAATTATATTCTCCAGGAATATGTGATCTTGAAAGGTAAAGTAGTAAGAAAATAGAAATTCCCACAAGATTTGCAATAAAATTGTGAACATTCATATGCTGAAATCATAATTTCACATAAGCAGAATATCTGTCCCTTCAATTTAAAAAATTGAGTATAAAGTTAATAGTCAAACTTTCCAAGTTTTACTCAAAATCAGGTAGTAAGTTACTCTGTAAGTAACCCTATGATTTTGTCCAGAGATATGTGCCCATTTGTGAAGTATAGCAATATATTCCATGAAAGTAAAAATACAGTAAATATTAAGGATGTAGGATTAATTTCCTCATTAAACAGAATTTCCAACAAAATCACAGAAACAAAAATCTCCCTCTATTCACAGTATTTATAGCCATGTACTTTAAAATATGCTCTCTAATAAGAACAGGAAAGAGTTGAATATACAGTAAAAATCAACTTTGTTCACAAGCCAAAATAAAGCATATTGACAGTTCTCCCCTCTCTATTGCTATTGTATTGTTGGTTTTTTGGTTGTTGTCTTGTTGCTTTGGGTTTTTGAAAAGCTCCTTGAAAAATGAAAAATTAAATTTTACTTCAAATCCATCAAGATAGCATGGTTATCAGGATGGGGTCAGTTGTGAGTAGATGAAGGGATATCCATGAGACCAATAAGTTACTTTCCTGGAAACAAATGATGGGGAAATAAACCACTTCAGATGTTGCTGCATGTTATAAATAATAATTGCTTGGCCATTACCCATCCCAGATCTTAAAGATATATACACAGCAATGCTCTGGTCCACAGAGCTTAAAGAAGAGTGTGGAAAACAGAACTGCCTTAAAATCTTTTCTGTGCAAAGATGGCCATCAGATGTTTGCTCCTCCTGGAGAACTTGGAAGTTAGCTCTTCTAGGGAAGGAATTTTGATCTAAATGTTCCTTTAAGGCACAAAAAGAGCTTTAAGTGATGACTAAAGGCCGGCTACAAATCCACAAGCTTTCGCAGACAGGTGAGCTCTCCTCAGCCCAAGGCTGATGACACCCCAGTACCTTTGGGATCCTCCTGGCACGCCGCGTGGACAGCAGCTCGCTGGCAGTGCTCAGGCTGTCCTCGTTGAGGCTGGAGGGGGACGAGGGGATGCCCAGCTGAGCCAGCAGCAGCATGTCATCGTGGCTGTGCCGCTTGGGCAGCCGCGGCAGGCGGTGGCTCTTCCTCTCTGACCAGTTCCCAACGCGCAGGGAGTGGCTGCTGGCCTTCGAGGGCAGCTGCAGCGACAAGAACAGACTGAGCTCTTCCCCTCTTGGCAACACCTCTGGGGCAGAGGCAGCTCTCGTGACACAGTGGTGGCCGCACAGGGACACCGTGCCAGGTGAGCCACAACTCCGCAGGACGTGTCAAGAGAGGGTCTCAGGTCACGGTGAAGGGACAGGCGTCAACCTCGATGACTTTAAAGTTCAAAGAAAACAACACCTTTTCTGACCTGCTACGTTTACAACACTGTTTCTCCTGCTGCATTTGATGCCCCCACATCCCACCAATTCTTTGAGCCCTAAAATCTAACTTGAAGGCTTGGCTGACAGCAGAGCACTGACCCAACAGGCTGGTCCATTCCTCTGACTCGCAGGAGTGAAAATAAAAAGTACACAATTCAGTGTAATATTAATTCAGTGAAAAGGTAATAACTAAAATAGCAAATTCAAGCTATTTTATCCAAGCAAAAATAAAGTAGAAGAATCAAGCTTGTTCTATTTTTATGGTGTTAAGAAGTTTTAGGACCTGACAATCAGCAGAGGTGCAGTTACAACCCTCCCTGCATTCCCAAAGAATTCCCTCTAAAACACAAAACTGTTATCACTGCAGGGCAAAGGGAAAATCTCACAGAAGGATTAAGCACCAGGTAACATCTGTCTTTAAAAAACTGGGGGTCTTTTGAAGCAGTCCTAGGAGCAACTCTGCCCAGCTCCAGGTGTCTGCCTTCTCCCAAACACAAACACTGTAAGGAAGCTTCAGCAGCATGTCCAGGAAGAAGTACTATTATGTCAAGCATCTGTCATTTGGCATATGCTAACATTCTATCAGCTCTGTTGCAAGCCATAAACCTGCAGCAATAAATGTCCCATTTATTGTGTGACTGATTGTAGTGCCATCCTACCTGGGATTAAGCACAGGTGTTTCTGTGGAGAGGGGCTGCATCACAAATACACTGTCATCATAAAACATTCCTTTCATACCTGGTGACTTCAAAAACTGAAAATAATCAACGGGAAAAGAAAATGCACAAGGATTCAAAACAACCACACCACCACCAGTGTTTCTCTAACACCACAGGTCAGCATGCCAGGAAAACTGGTGGCAGTCTATACTTTATTGAAAGTAATTCTTTTTGGAGATGATTGTTGGAAGCTTGCTGACCTTCTGATCTCTTCCATCTTGTTTATCATCATCCATGACTGAAAAGTTATGTTGCTAACCCAGCTGTGTTGCTATGATGGAAAAACTGGCTGATAAATCATTGCCAAAACTACCATTCTTCAGAAAATTCAGACTTTTCTATTTCTGGTCATTGGAGAATTACCCAGGCCCAAAGCTGACCCGCTCTTGGTGTCTCTTCATTTTAAATATCAGCAAAATGACAGTGCAATTATAGCACAACTAACTCCTGTCAGGGCACTCCCAGCAGCATTTCCAAAAGAAGCTACCAGAATAAAGACAGCCTGTTGCAAAGGGTACCAGAGAGCTCTTATTTACTGAACAACTTTATGGAAGCCACTTAAATCTGTAAATTCTTTGGTAACTCTCTGTTAAACAGATAACACTGGCCAGTGTTCTATGTTCCTATGGATCTGTATGGTTCCCAGCCTAATGACACACCCTCAAGGATCCTCTGGATGCTGCACACCTCCTGTTAACACACACACAGCCAGAAATCGTTGTTATGCACCACATCCCACTGTGAGGGACGTTCCCCTCTTGTCCTCATGACTGCAGTGCCTGTTTCTCCTTACTCTGCCTTATTACCACTTTCCACTTGCTCCTTTTCCAGCAGCTTTGTTGAAGTCACTCCTGGTTTACAAAGGATGTGCCAGGAGCACACTAAGAATCCTGGTGATGCTTCTTTTGTCCCTTAGATTGTCATGTTTGTATGCACACAACAGCAAGTAGAAGAAAATGCATTTAGTTTTCTTTCTAAGTCTCTTTACAAGACAAAAATGTAAATTGTTGTGGCCTTTTGTTCAAATGCAAATTTTCTGTTAATTCAGTGCATGGTGAAGGACCTTTAAAAGGTGCTTTGAATCTAAAAATTAAGTATGTGATGACACTTATATTTTTCCTTATGAATATCCTTATGATTCCACAAACAACAAAGCAACCTGGCATTTCATGGTGTTCACAAAAAATGGGCTTGCTTTGGAAAATTCACCATGAGAGGAATGACAGATTTGTCTTTACAAGCAAGCTGTGGGTCTGCTGGTAGATAAAAGTAGTACTGAGAGATAAAAGAACTAATGGGAAGGATTCCACTGATTGATGAATGGAAATAAAAATATATATGTATATATTTGCCTTTACAAACAAACTGTAGGTTTGCTGATAAGTGAAACTGGACATTGAAAGATGAAATAAACAATGGGGGGGAAACCATAAATTCCATACGAATTCAAAATTAAAAAGGAGGGTTATACATTAGAGGGGAATCTTAGGTATCAGGCATTCCAGGAAGTCTGTGCCTCTCAAGTACCTCAGCCAGTGGGGAAAGAGAGAGGGAAATGCAGCTGGGAAATTAGGATAAAAAGGGAGGCTGTGTCCTCCAAAAATTTGAGAGACCCCAGGGGGAACGCTCCACGGCCTCTCCTTTTATTCAAATAAAGTAAAAGGACTCCTCTGTCTCCTTTTTGGTCATAAACCTCTGGTGTTTGTGGATTAATTTTCCTGGCAACCACAAAAGGGAAAGTCTGCGGAGTTCCTCATCTTTCTTTTTATACAATAAACACAATTTATACAGCCTTGTTAACTGCAGGCACTCAGATTTTTCAGACTATTTTATTATTCAAGTATTTACTCGGGCTTTCACCTGGAATTCTCTGTTTTACAATAAACATGCCACACTACTAACTTCCCATGAGCAGAGTCACACCAGAGTAACAACACAGGGACAAAACCAGCAGCTGACTTCTGCCCTCCTGTCCCTGCCCGGCAGCAGAGGCGATTCCCTAAGAGGTGCAGCCGCACAAAGCGGTAATTTAGGCGGAGATTCAGCTCTAAAACAAGCAGTGGAAGGATGCTGCTGGGGGCTGAGGCCAGGGGCAGCGCCGGGCGCGCAGGGACGCGGTGCCGGGAGCGCTCGCAGGGCTGAGCCCGCTCCGGGCGCGCCGCGCTCCTCCTGCGGGCAATGCCGCACAACCGGGCGGCTTGAACTGGCTCCGAGCGCGGCCAGCCGCTGCCTTTACCTGCGGAGGTGCTGTGTATTTCCTGTTCTGCGGCGTCCACATCCTGTGCAGGGAGTCTAGGGAATTCTCGGACAGCTGGTGGGATTTTCGCCCCGCGTGACGGCCTTTCAGCTCCACATCCTCGTACGGGTTTTCCTTGGGTGATTCGCCTGCACGTTCGGGTTTGGGGGTTTTTTTTGGGTTTGTTGTTTTTTTGGGGGTTTTTTTAAGGAAAGAAAAACAGACAGGAATGTAAAATTAGAAAAAAAAAAATCATGTGAACCAAGTGAAAGGCTTTTAGAAAAGCTCCTCAGCTTTCAGCATGACTCATCCCTCTAGCTGCAGCTGGAAGTATTTGGAGGAGAACTTGGCTATAAGGTCGACAAGTTTCTTTGGATTTTTTTTTTTTTACTGTCCCCCTGTTTTTTCTTTTTTTTTTTTTTTAACTAAAATGTGAAGATTTCACAAGACGTGCTTCTGAGCATCCGCAGCTGTGGAAAATTCATTAATATATAAAAGCTAAGGCACTTAACTTCTTGAAAGTGTATCAGTAGATTTTATATATATGTAAGAGCCGCTCAGGGGGTGAAATGAAGACCAATAAATAACTGTGCTCACGCCACCCTTACACACAATAAGACAATTCTTATTTGATGCAACCTTCATTTTTCTTCTGAGAGATGGCCAAGAGAGAATAAACACTCCAGCTCAGCAGTGCCAAGAGACAAGACTGAAAACGCAAAAGGAGAAGAATCTCTGTCCCAACCATACTGCATCCTCAAAGTGTTCTTTAAAATGTATCCTGTCTTCCAGTTAGGCAACCATTCATTTTAAGTTACATGAAACTCCTGTCTCCCAGAAGGAAACTCATCCTGCTAGTAAAATATAGAGGCTTAACCAATTAATCATTAAATATTACTTAAATGAAAAATACATTAAAAAGCAGAGTCCAGTCTTTGAATTTTTAGCATTTGAAAACCAGAACCAAAATTTATAGTCTATACTTAACTGAGATCCTATACACACCATCTTCTCAAAACTCTTGAATTTAGCAGACCTCTCACTAAACAAAGTAGCACGAAGATGAATGAGTGCCATCAATAAAACTAACATCTTGTATGGATTTTTTTAAACAGTTGATAATCAGCAACTGACTAATAACTTCAGGTTTTTCAAACACAGTCATTCCAGTTTTCCAACCATCTTGAACAGAAAAACATCTCCAAAAAAAAAAAAAGTGATCTACTCAAATGAAAGACTTGAACTTACAGAAACATACAGGAAATTAAAAGCTTTTAAACCAACTTGCTTTTGGTTTTATACCTAAAGATGACTTTAAAACCCATGGGTTTAGTACTATATATATGTATTGCAATACAAGCTATTTAATATAAGAAATTCTGTTGAGAACTGAGGACAGAAAGCTACAGCATAATTCCCACTGTTACATAAAATATTCACAGTATTTAAGGAGATGACAGCTGGGGCATAGGTGCTTTCAGTGAGAGCAAGGCCTGGGTTAACACAGTCTGTGTGACTACGAGCTATGTTGTTCTAGGCAGACTAAATTTCCTTACTGTACAAAAGAAAACAAAAGCAGTTTGTGCTTTCTACTTTATTGTTGAGCCTGGAAGCGTGAGACTGCTCGATTCATCAATTACAGCCACAAGAACTTTTGCTGAGCAAGTCCACATATTCACAATACAAATAAAAATACAGTTTTGCTTCAGTAGTGCATCATAGTAAGATTTCTAGTCAAACATAAGCACAAGAGTGAATGTTTTAGCTTTGCTCTAATGAGAAGCTTGAATCACTGCTGCTCTTGAAGAATGTTTTATTTGGCAATCACAGCATATTATTTCATCAAGAGGGAATCTGATTCTAGAGGCTGTACTATCATTGTGGCCAGTCCTCATGCCTCATGCAAAAAACACCTTCAGGTGCATGGGGTACAGGAAGAAAGCCTTTTTGATTCATGCAGTGAACAGGATAAATCTTAAGCAATATATATTCCTTTAAAATATTTAATGCTGTGGAGGATTATAGAAGTGGTTGATTCTTTGTGTGGGAAGAAAAAATACATATCACACCCTGGTTCTGTTACTTGTAGTCTTTATAGCTCTAGAAATGATAATCATAGCAATGACGAAGAGTAAAATTTGCAAAACACTGTTACTTACAGCTGATTGGACTCTAGTAGCACAATAAAATTTCTTGTAAGCCCAAGTCAAGTACAGGTCAAGCAAGAATTTTGGAATGGATTAATAGATTTCAAAATACCCAGCTACATGAGACACCACTCAAACATGAGCTTCCTTGTGAAAACAAATGTTACTGCATTAGTCTACAGAGTATCCAAACTCCCCAGAAGAAACAAGCCCATCAGTGAAAAAAAACCCTTTTACAGTGTAAAGCATTTATAAATGTTAGGGGGATTCTTTCCAAAATACAATGTAAAACAGAACTGCTTGAACCCAGTTAAACTCAACATAAATAATGTTGACCTGACATATTAAGTATAGAAATGGGCCCAGAGAAGTCTTGGATCGAGAGAAGAGGGAGGAGCAAGGAAGCATGAGCAGGGGCTGTTTTTCTGAGTCAGAGTCTCTACCAAAAAGAGAGCTTGGGCCAAATTCCTCTTCAGTGTAATGTGAAGGTCAGAGGAGACACCACAGGGATTTTAACCCTTTCCCCTAGAGCTGTAAGAGCTTCTGCAGAAGACTGGTTTGCTGTTCAAGAACTCTTGTGTCTATTCTTTCTCTCATTTGCTTAAAAAACAAATTATTTCAGAGTTGGGGGGGGGGCGGTTGCTTTGAAATAATGCCTTGAGATTAAGTACTCTTTACCTCACCAGTTGTTTTTCTGGGGGGTTTTGCCTTATTTTAAAGAAGCACATTTACACCAAATCTCTGATAATGAAATAGTCTGCTCCATCAGAAACCACCTGGTTTTGCTGACATGAGTTTTGAACGAAGTACTTGGTTCAAGCTGTGAACTAGAAGAGACAGACAAATAAACTACCTCCTCGGGAATTTTCAACCACCATTACTTAGTATCTGCTGTCCCTGGTAGACACACAAAAGACCAGATATACAAAAAGAGGCAAGCCAGACTGGTTTCTGTACAAGTGACAAGGAATCAAAGGTGTCAGGTAAACTTAAAATGCTGGCAATACCCTGAACTGCCTTAAAACAGTATTTAAGTGCATCTGACTGCACAGAGACTCCCTTCCACGGGAGGAACATCTGGGAAGTGGCGGTCACCAGCAGGTGCACGTCCCATGTGGGAGTGAGGTCTTGGAGGGCACCAGTGGTGGTGGTTGCTACTGCTGTGCTGCAGCAAAAAGGAGAAAAGTTTCCATATCACTGGCTGGTTCAGAGGTTTACAGCTTTCTCCTCAGCAGCACCACTTCTCCAGTCCCAAGTCTCAGGCAAGGAATGTTTGCAAGCTGCAGTGCTTAGATTTGCTGCAAAAGGAAAACATGTTTACAATGAAGGAGAAAGGAAACGTCCTTGATTCTGCCATATGGATGTCTCTATTGGAAGCCAAAAGGAGAAACATTATGCAGTACAGAGGCCAGGCTTGTCTTAATGAGGCTGATCCAACAGCCACATAAGACGGCAGCAGATTATCACTGACTTCAAAGGAAGCTGAATCATACCCCCAGAATGCATATGATCACAAACAGTAAGTCTTTGACAAACACTGTCTCTAATCACCATCCCTACTCCCAGATCAGTTCCCTCTATAAGTATATTTTCCAAGTTTCCCATTTTCTCAAATTCTACATACCGAAGTGCTGAGTTAACACAGGGCATTTATCTACACGACATTTATCTTCAGAAGATCTCAAAGACAACTTAATAAATGGTCCATCAGGGAAAGAAAATTTAAAAAACAACAAAAAATAGATAAAATAACCACAGAGATTTAGAAAAGTCCTGAGCAATGCAATGCCTTGAGCTTAAGCATCGATGAGTTTCCTCCAGGGGCTGCAGTTCCTCACTCTGGGATGCGGTGCGAGTCAGCCCCACTGAGTCCTGAGGCAGCACACAATGCTCCTCTGCTCAGCCTCTCACACGTGGCAAATGGCAAGCAGAGGCAAACTCACAAGCCTGTCTCATGCTGAGAAAGGAGTGAAAAGTAAGGCTGAGAGACGAAAAAAAATGAAGCAGGCAGACACTTCTCTATAAATGGCAGAAAACTGGGAAAGGCATCATTTCTTTCGAGATGGGAGAAGCAATTATCAGAGGAATTAAATGATTCACAGAGTGCTGATTGTAACTCCAGCCTTTTGTGCTGCCAGGAAGAGAGAAGAATGGAACAGCAGGTTTAGAGTAAAGGAATGGGCTCCTAAACTTAAGTTGGGTGACTAAATTGGGAACCAACACTTGCAAAGATACTGAATGCACAGAGTGATGTCCAAGCTCAGAGCTGCTGCTTTTCCCCCTGGCTGCTTAGAAAGCCCAGGGGCCTGAGTTATCACCTCACAAATGAGGTGCACATGCACTGTTCATTCATTTCAGTCATAAAATTACACCAAAGCAGATCCACACCACCGGTGTTGGAGGAAAACTGGGCCACTGGGATGTTTATGAGCATGTTCAGATCAAATGGATGAAAACCAGTAAGTCTCCACACTCCCATAAAATATCCAAGCTTAGATCTTTGGTACATAGATGAGCTTCTTCAGTGTCAGAGATGCTGCAACTGTGCATCTCAGCTGGGGAATTTATCTCAGGAATCTGAAGAAAGAGGAACTATTTCGATCTCAAATTACAGCTAACACACATTTACAGCTGCTTTGAAAAGCTGCTGCTAAACAGCACTAAGTTACAGGCCATTACTTGCTTATAGTCCTATCACCCTCTATCCACCCTGTATCCACTCAGTACCCTGAGCTCAGAAAAGCAGTAGAGCACCTACAACAAGCAGAGTGGCAAGTCTAATATGCAATCAGCCTTTCAGGTCTTGGTCCACGGAGCTTGTAGGCAACAACCTGTGCTTTCTGAACTTCTCCAGACCTTACAGTAAGCAGAAGAAACACTGCAGATACTTTCACCTCCCTGCTATCTCTGCAGGGACTGCTGAGAGTGCAATCATAATGAAGCATAAGGGAAAAGAATTAGCATGGCTGATAAATGAACAAGAAACCCCCAAAACCCACCTGTTTACCCCTCAGTCCAAAATCCATGTGCATGAAAATGTCTGATGAGCAACTGTTAGCACAGTACAGAAGCAGCTTGCCTAAATTGCCTGCATTTCAGGAGTGTCACCCTGCTGACTTAAACACAGTCTCTGAATTTAAGGGAGGATTTAGGAGAGCAGTCTCATGGTCTTTTTTTTTTTGTTTTACTAACCTGCAGCATTGACTAGGCAGTAAAGCTGACAGAGACTGTCACGAGAAGCTGTAGTGGAAGGTATAGTGATGAGACAGACTCCACAGAGAAAAACTGAGATCTAAATAGGGCATGAGATTGATTATTAAAAATAACTGGAATCCATGTATCCAAATGTAACAACAAAGCAGCAGGCTGATTGTCAATAGCATCAGCTGAAGTATTTGGCCTTTCTTTGACAGACACACATGAGCACTGTTTGATTAAATGTGCTCTGGTTGCCATTACCCTACAGTGTCTATTATTAAATTTGCCACTGTTACACTCTCCAAAGTCTCACATTCTTTTTAGGCTATCAATGGCAGACTGTGGGTGCAGAATAAGACAGGAATATATTATTCTGTGATCACTGCTTGTACCATCATTTCCCATCAATTCTAGCTCCAGAGATCTGCTGGTGTCTGACTGAAAACCCAAAAAGTCTTCTGAGAAGAAGCTAGCACAGCACTGCTGGCAGAGTTGCAATCTTTCCAAGTTTGCTTCAGTTTCACAGCAGCCCTGCAATTCCAGTTTCTTCCTGATTTGTCATGGGATGATAATATGACAGACTAAAATGTGCTACAAAAGCATGGCAGGCGATAATGTGGCATGTGAGGATGGGATTTTACTCGAAAGATCAGCTTGCTCCCTTTCTAACCTTTTCCCACATTTACTGGAAGAACTTTGCAAATGTTCTAATTTGAAAGCAATATCAAGCTGGAACATTTTCCATCTTGACCTCAGTCATCATTTCTGCAGCTCTGATCGCACACAGACAGCAAAGGGCTCAGTAGAACAGCTGAATCATCCCATTTTGTTACATGACATGCACTGTGTCAAATTTACACAAGAAATGGAACCGACTAATTGGTGAAGGAGAGATGAGTTTCTTTACCAGTAGGGGAAAAAGGAGTGACTTGTCCTGTTTTAAAGCAGAGGTAAACAAGAAGCCAATTATCCCAAACTGAAGCAATACTCAAGCTGACGGAGAAAAACAGCCAAGCAATTTGTATGACTCCACTGTTTTCACTTATCAGTCACCTTTGGTGGCAGCTGTAACAAGATTCAATTATATTATATGCCCGTACAGGAAACAGTGATTAAGTTGACCTCTTAAGGTGCAAAAAGTATCTGTCAATAGAAGTGTCCAGCTACTGAAAGAGCTTAAAATCTTCTAAACGTGACACCAAACAGGCCCAGAGTGCAGTAGGGTGCATAAGAAACCCTCCCCAAGAGGGTCAGCTGCCCCGGGACGGTGAATTGCCAGACATTCCAAATGGGAACCCACCAGCAAGATCCCACTTATAAATTCATCCTGGTTTTGGAGATTCCCCTGCAATGTTTTTGAGGCATTGCTTTACTGTCTAGACTGCTTCAGATCCAGGTGCCAAAGCACACATGGAGCCATGCAGCATTCAATCAAACATTCTCAGTCTAGGAGGCAACACACAGAGCCCAGCTTGGGCAATGGGTTTCCTGCACAGCTGTCATGTCCTCTTGGAGGAAATCTCCCCCTGTTCTGCTGTGTACAGCACTCTGGGGAGTTACAAAATAAGAAGGCTTGTCTTGTCAGTGGTTTCCTCCACTACATTTAATTTCTAAATACAGTGCTATTCCTTTTGTTTTACTAGATTTTCTCAATTCAAATTTAATACTATGCCCTTTGACCTTCACTTCGCTCTATTTATTCAACTTTTTTTGGTAATGATAACAAGTGCTTTGTCCTAGATGCCAGGCCAACAATGCTTCAGAGACACAAGACCTTAAATAACAATATTCCAACATCTCAGTCGCACTTGGGGGAGCAGACTGGAAAACTGGAACTGTATGGTCCATATGACAGGAAATACTGTTGTGCACAAACACAGCAGAAGCAACAATCTCAGCCATCTCTTAATACTTGATAGTTTCTTGAATTCACACAAAGCCAAGCGTGGTTTCCCCAACCGGATTCAGAAAGCCACATCAATTTTGGTCTGATTAAAGGCTCATTCAAAACCACAAGAAGCAAAACAATGTTAAGTTTACTATGACTGCCACATTTCTGTGAGTGCTAGTACAGAAGATGAATGAAGTCCACATGGTTGCTTGAACATGAAATACAGCTCTGATTTGTATTAGGAATGTGCACGCCTTTATACAAAGGCTGCCTGATTAATGCAGAATGGATAATTATGTTCCAATCCAATACCTGTCCTGAACTTACCATGCAGGTATTTCGTCTATTCAAGTCTACAGAAATATTACAAAATTGAACAAAGTGTCTGATTCATGACGTCACTGGATTTCAAAGCACAATCCTCGTTGATTTCAATACACCTTAAAACTTACTATTATTTTTTTAAAAGAGTCAGCTCTCAAAATAAGATAAACTACACAAAGCAGTTCATTGCTGCCCTGGTCATTAAAGAAGCAGTGCAAGGGCACCAGGAGGAAGACAAAGCTTTAGTGTGCATATGCCCCATGTGAAGAGGCCATGGGGTAACCAAAAAACCAATGACTCCAGGCTTAGCACTTACATGCTTAGAAGCTGTTTATCCTGGGAAAGGCTGGGTGATAACCCAGCTGACTGCCACTTTCCACAAAGGTGAAAATGGAAAAGGCAGCACCACGCACTTCCTGGAGGTGAAAGGATGAAGGACAACAGTCACAAATGGCAACAAGGAGAATCCAGACTGGATGGAAAGAAAAATTTGTTCACAGTGACATCCAGAAAACATTCTTCACAAAGGAAGCTAAGCAGTAGAGAAGGCTGCACAGGAGGCAGTGAAGCCATCCTCCCATGGTATTTTGGAAACTCAACCAGATGTAGCCCTAAGCAACCTCATCTAAAGTTGAAATTAGCCCTGCTTTGAGCAGAGGCTGGACCAGCTGACTCCACAGTCTCCTGCAACCAGAATTTTCTATGTTTCTGTCTCACAGTAGACTGCTTAGAGTATTACTCAAGATTCACAGCTTTCTTCTCTTGTATTTCAACACTTCCTTGCATTACAAATATTAATTCTAAGGGATGGGGGGACATGACACACCTAATTAAGTTAATTACTGCAGCAACAATGTTTTAAATGCCTACGAGTTTTAGGGAGGCAAGGAGATTCAACAAGGTACAGGAAAAAAGAGACCAACCAGCAACTCTAGGGGAACTGTTTGCAAAGAAAACTCAAAGCACAGTGACAGACCCCTTTATAGCTTTGAAGCAGATGTAGATCTATAAAATAAACTCACTCTTGCAGACACCTGGTTTGCATGAGCACAAAAGTGCTACTTGGAGACTGGGGTCTAACACCACTGGCATAAATTATGCAGATGTGATACACAAAACTACGATAGTTTCTTTAAAGCTGCAGATCAAACCACTTTGGCTTGTCTTTAATCATGCCTGACAGTTTATAAGAATTATACTGATTTGGTATTCCCTCTGCACTGCCATATTGAATGAAGTACTTGGAAAGAGGTTGTTAAAAAGCAGTACAAAACAATGAAGTTCTGTGTTTGTCCACAGATCTGAAATTTTGCATTCTCTTTCCACTGCCCTGCCAAAATGCCCAAATTATAGTCTTGAAGGAGCTGGTTTATAGTACCGATGAGTTGGAAAAGCCCATTATGATTTTGTTTTACTGAACCCAAGACTTCTCATTTGAAGTAAGCTTCCCTACCAGATCTGCACATTTTATTTTCATAATTAACAAACCAGACAAGGAAAAGAATCATTACTACCTAAAATCTGGTGCTACATGGACAAGTCCTGAGCAAAGATGAGCACTGTAACTAACACACACAATAAATTTTCAAGTGTGAATAACATGTTGGTCTGTCATAGAAATGGCTGATGATATAAGGATGCTCTACACAGAAAAAGATTTTCAGTATCTACAAAAGCTTTCATTTTAACCTACAGACACTGAGCAGGAGCTGAAAGCTTCTGTTCTGAAAGCAATTTTTTAATGGCATAAAGGAAATAAATGGAAAGAGTAAATTCCTGTTTTCACTAAGGCTGACAAGCCAGAGACAGAAATTGGGTCTGACAAAGACCCCCAGGCTCCAATTTGTGGCCACTGTTCTTTGCTATATCAACTGATATGACCAGGAACAGTTTTGTCCTATTGTTTGCCTCTCAAACATTTGTAAGCACTATTAGAGTGCCTTTTTACCAGACTAAACAGGCCCAGCTTGTCTGTCTCTTCAGAGGATGTTTGCTCTAGGGTCCCACACTGTCTTGGTAGCCCTCCAGCTTTCAGTATACAGAGATTCATTGTCCAAAGCAAAATGAAGTTCCCTTTGTATCTGTTGTAATAATATAACACTGAAAGAGTTAAAAACAATGCAGATATTCATCACTTGTGTGGAAAATCTGTGCTCTGAAGGGCTGCCCAATTTTCAGTAATTATAACATTTTTTTGATGTTAAAAGAATGTATGCATAGGCCATACATTTCCTTCTAAGACCAAAAGAAACATGTTTTTCTTATGAAGTTTAATGAAAACAGTGTTTTTTGTTGTGCATTCCCAATGGTGTACAGCTAAAGGAAATTAATTCCTCTTTAACCAGGAACTGAGACTTGGAGGAGACCAGGAACAGTGCTACAAACAACTGCTTTGGGGCAGTCCTCACCTGAGCCCTGAAAAGCTCAGGTTAACCACACAAGGCCTCTGAGGTTAATCTTGCTATTGGATAGTTCTGTAAACACTGTCTCGAGTCCTGTTCTTTACATTTTTACACCACTCAAGGCTTCAAGCCAAGGCCTGGATAAAAAGAATGGTTTGGTTCCTGAAAAGCATTGGCAAAAATCTGACCAAAGTCTGTTTCCAATACTACCCAGTGAAGTCTGAAAGAATCAAGACCGCCTGCACGCAGCCTGAGAGCTACATTTGCACTGAAAGATCAAACCCATTTAGCCTCCATTTAATGTGTCTTTACTGACAGCACAGTGCCTGCACAGGGCATGTGCTCAGCAGTACCATGGCCTGCCCACATCCACTCAGCATCCTGCTGTGAGCCCGTGCTCTGCAGCAGCTTCTTACCTACAATGTCTTCGTAGGCATTTTCTTCTAAAGTGCTCTTGGACCCAAATTTATGCTGGCTCTCAGTCCCATTTTCAGTCGGGGAGGGAGGGTACAGGGATTGCAGGCTTGAGGCATCCTCAAACTCAAAGGATTTTCTAAAGTTTAAAACAATAATAATTAATAACAAGAATGCAAAATTATTCAACATTTAAAGGAGCATTTGCATGTTAACAAATATATATTAAATGAACCATAATTACAAAAAAAAACCTTCACATCATGCTTTAAGGACTAGCTTTTAGTGGACATTAAGTCCTGTGCTCACAGCAGGCACTAGTAGAGCCATCTATGACAGTTTTATGAAGCTGGAATTATTGTCATCCCCATTATGAAGACATGAAGAAAATACCAAGAAAATATGTTTTATTTTTCCAAGTTTGTAGAGTAAATTAGCAGCACAGTCCTCAGATTAGAAATTACTTTGCTCTTTCCAGAAAGATGTGGTCCTCTGTCCTAAAGAAAGGCAGTCTCTGAAAAGCATTCCTGCACTGGTTGCTCTGGGAGACGTAGCCCTTAGTTTGACACCACTCACATGCCTTGAACCTTTGGATATGTTCCTGTGCAGAGCTCAGTGCACAAATGCCAAAGGGAGACTCATGTGCCAGTCACCCATACCCCTTGCACAGCCCATGCCAAGCACTGGTAGCAAAGGAGGAAGCTTTGAGGAAAATGCTCTCTAGGGTGCATGAGCAGCTTGGGCTGATGGCTCAGAGGCTGAAGCTTTGGCCTTTCTGGCAGGAAGGTGAGGACGAGCTGGGTCAGATGAACCCACACAATTTGTCTCCCACCCACACCTGCCCCAGTGCTGCTGAGCACTTCAAGAGGGAGATAAACCCAAGTTCTTCCCACTCCCCAGTTCATCCAGTCCTTGTTCTCTGGGGCAGTACCTACACTCAGGGTGGGATGAACATGATTTGGCATCAGTACAGGGGCTGGCATTCACTGGGATTATTTACTGCTGAGGATGAAACAGTGAGAAAAGCAGGCTCAGGTCAGAGTCTAAATAATCCCATGGTGCTGCAAGGCCTACATGGACTGTGCTGGTGCCCATGCTCCACTCACTGAGCCCCAGCCTAGATTAACAATAAATCACCTGCCATCAACCCCCCCTTGTTCTTCTTCTTCTTACCAACTGGAGGGGTGCATATGTTACAGCTAATCTATATGGCAGTGGCAGAGTCTCATGAGACACTTTGCCTGTGAATTGGCACGAGCATCCCTACAGGTGACACAGTGACTGTCACACAGAATGGTGTATTTGAAAAGAGCATTTCCTGTTTGTCTGCTGGACAGGCTTACAGCTGGGATCAGGCTTAGAGCCTTCTCTCTCTCCTTTCCCTAATCTTCAGAATATCCAGATCCAAGTTATTCACATGAGGATTATGTCAGAAACAATCTGTGCTTGTCAGAGCCAGACACCTGCTCCTCCATCCACAGCTACTCACAGTTACAAAGGATGCTGACACACTGAAAGCACAGCTGTGTATGAGATGAGACTTTCTAATGTAGTGAAATTTCCAGCTCCGATAGATTTCAAGGCACCTCTATGGTGTGGTGACACTGTATAGGATGATGGCAATGGCTTTGTGGACCAACACCCAGCTCTGGTCCGTGTTTCCCAAGTCTACCCTGTGACACTCATCTCCTGCACTGCGTGTGTTACACAGGACTTCCAACTGCTAGGGAACACCCAGCTCACACCACTCTGAAATGTTACAGCTACTCTCAGCATCAGGCTCTCCAGATCCAACCTGGCTTTCTGCTAGCAGGCACACATGAGACACTTCCTCCATATTGCTAGAATGTTTGATTAGCCACCAAAACTAAAATCAGTGCTTTCAACCAAAATATTGGGAAAATAAATACCCTCAGCCCATCCTCATGACATTGCAGTGAGTTCAAATCACATATATGTTCAGTCTGAACACACAGTTACAAGCTGCAGGCACAATGAGTCATATCCTTTCTCAAAATAAGAACAGTTTAGGTACTGAGATTTCAGTAATTACTATTAACCAAATACTGTCATTCTTAGATGACTTGTATGGTCTTTAGTGCTTTGTAAATCTTGGAGTTCTCCTTTCTCTAACTGAAGAAAGAGCAGTAGCAAAGACAATAAAATTAAGATTTTTATAAAGGATTTCCACTCAGCATTGAAGTCAGCCAAACAACTTGAAATTTTTGGGAGGTTGATTTCAACTTAATTAGATCATGATTAACAAGAGATGTATCCAGAGAAATCATTAAAGTACAGGGGGTTAAGCTTTTACAGATCAATGGATACCTACCCAGTAAAATGTCAAACTGATTTGCAAGAATTATCAGATACACATGGCAAGCCTGTTAATCCTACAATTCATATTCTACAATTTAAATTGCTAAATAATGCTTTTTGGAATGCTTGTTTCCCCTAGCCTTACTCCAAGCCCGAAGCTCCTTTGCTGATCTGTGCTGTTGTCTAATTCTGCTATGACAGAAGACTGAATCTGCAGAAAAGCAGGTGGGAGCAGAATTATACCTCTTCTGGAAAGAAGCTTCAAAACTTCATCTCAAAAACCCATTGTGATAAAATACTGTAAGTCTTAGATAACTTGTCTGTTTTCCAATAAAGGCTATCATTTACACCAGAACATTTAAAATTTGTTGTTTGTCTTCTGCACATTGTAAATGCTGCGCTGAACAAACTGAGGGCAGCTTTACTTCACAAATTATCCTTCAAAACTGGATTTACTTCCTCTGAGATTATTGCCAGGACTCAAAGATAAGCACTGCTGATGAGAGCTTGACTTTGCACACCCCCCACGCCTTTCTGGAAGGAACAATGTGCCTCAGCAGAGCTGTTTGATCTTTCAGAAGCAGGTGCCTCCTGAGAGAAAAGGACAGAACCTGAAGGCTTCTCTTCTCTTCCTGTCCCAATATAATTCAGGTGAGGTTGTGCTAAAACACTTTTAATAATTGAGCCAACACCAAGCAGTATAATCTGAAGGGATAGCATGCATCTGAGATGCTGTTTAGCAGTTCCTTGCAAATCTCATCACTAAATATCAAAGGAGGGTGTGTATCATACACATGCACAGACAGGTGAACTCATTAAAAATGCTGTAATTGGAATGCTCAGCAACAACTATGCTTACAATTTTCCAAACAATGAGCAGAATAAGTTTTACCATGTCTAAAACACAAGAGGAATCATGTGTTTAAAACAATCCAAGATCCACAAACTGTTGGGGAAATGTAGCCATACACTCTCCCCACCATTAACTCAGGAAGGACATAGAGGACTTTCTGTGATAAAACCGTTTTCTCAGCATTTATCCTCTGTGGTTGTTGATGATAATTTAGGATAATATTCCTAAGGATTGAATTAAATAAAATCACCTACATTGCATAAAACTGACACAACTGCTATAGTAATGAACTTCGGGAAAAAAAAAAAAAAACCTCTGCAGGTATATTTTACAGAAAGAAAAGACTGTGAGGGATCAGTTATGGTCCCACTACTGGACAATAATGAAATAATGGTCCATTAAAAATCACAAATAAGGGCATTTGTGCCAGAATGAATTAGATAACCTTTAGCATACCTAACCTAGAGGTTTTTAGGGGGATTGAGAGATGCAGATTTTAGAACTCCAAAACTGAAGATATTCAAAGGTATCATACCAGTGCATTGCCCCAGTGCAGACCAGCAGAAAAAAACCACTTGTCCTGTATGCAATTCCTAGATTTTCTTTTGCCAAAAGCACTTCATCAGAGGGAGAATTTAAAATATTGCTACTACAAGGATATAGCCCACTTATTTATTTATTTATTTGGAGAATCTAGTGCATTTCCTTGACTTTTACCTATTCTGGGATTTTCTGTGAAAACGCGACTCTTTCTTCTGCCTTCTTGTCACGGGGGGTGCAGGAGTGGACGGGAGGGGAGGAGGAGCAGCAGGTGTGGGAGATGGAGGTAGGCCATTGCTTGGTTTGCTTTTGTGGGATTTGTCTGCCTCGTACTCAAAGGTGCGTTTGGGCTTGGGGACGGGATTCACGGCGCTGTTAGCCGCGCTGTCCAGGAGCGCCTTGGGACCGGCTGAGTTCCCAGTAACCCCCTGTTTTGTTTTACTGCTTTTCTCAGCATCAGGAGGTGTTTCTGGTTCACTCCCCAAAATAATACTCCCTCCTTTGCTATCGCTCAGGGTTTCACTCAGTCCCTCCACAGTACTCAGAGTCCCAGACTTTTTCCTCCCTTTGTCAACACTGTAGCAGCTACTCGGTAACTGGGGGAGTCCTCTGCCTGACTGTTCCTTCAGTGCCTGCTCGATCTTCTGGATTCTGTTGAGCACAGCAGAGGACTCTTTCCTCACATGGCTCTTAAAGAAAGTGGCAGAAGGAGGTTCGCTCCTGCCTGGTCTCTTTTCAAACCGATGGCAGGAATCCCTGTCCAGCAGTTCCTCCTCCTCTGTTTCTGGGTAAGAGCACTCAGAAAATGTTCGGCTCATTCTTCTGAGTCCTTTGAAATCAAAGGTCTTGTCGCTGCAGGGAGAGGTCAGCACGCTGGGGCAGCTCTCACTGCCCGACCTCTCCCCAGCGTCCCTCTTGTCCACACACAAGCTCGTCCTCGGGGACAGCTCCCGGCGGCATTCCCATTCTGTGATCTTCTGCCTGATGTCCAGCGCCTGCGAGCGGACGCTCACCCTACTGATGGAGAGGGTTCTCAATTTGCTGGCAGTGCCCAAGGACAGAGTGCTCCGGGTGAGTGGATGGCTCCCTATTGCTTCCCCATCTTGACCCTCATTTGGCCTCTCCTTTTGGTCAGCCTTGTACACGGACAGCCTTTTGTCCAAAGCCCCCACGCTGATGGCTTTGAGGGGGTGGCTCGGGGAGTCAGTGTCTGAAGGGCTCGTGGAGGTGCTTCGCAGCGTAGACGTGCGGCCGTTCCGGTCCTTGAGGCACAGCCTGGAGCTGGAGACTTTGGAGAGACCAGTAGAGCGGGAAGAGTCCTCACTGTCACTGAGGGGGTAGGCAGGGCTTCTTTGTGGGGACAACAGGGGTGGCAGAGTGGCTGACTGGCACCTGGAAACAGAAAAAAAAGAAAAAAAAAATCAAAGCCTTGGGGAAACTGGAGTTATTTGCCAACTTTCTTCTGGCTGCAGGTCTCCATCCTGCAAGACCACCCCAGAGCATCATTAAGACACCAGTGACCATTCAGCCACGGAGTTGGGGTGGTAGGTGGCAGCCTTTAACTGTGATGGGCCTGAGCAGGACACTTGGCACATCCAAACTCACCTCTGTTTGACCCCCAGCTCTTTCAAGTTTCCTGAACTCAAAGCTGAGATTCTCATAGCAAAGATTCTCACAGCTGAAATTCTCATAGCAAACCTCTGCCTTGAAAGCACCTATCACCTGCAGATGAGTAAACCTTGTTCATCTTTGGTCTGATGCTGTGGCCAAAAGATTATATTCCCCTTATCAAACATAAGTAATTTTTTATCAAAAGAATACTACACATGTGAGAAAAAATATTACATGTGAGAAAACACATCAATCTGCTCGCACTATGTGTTGAAAAATATAAACTAGATAGGAAGATCTCAGTGTTACCCTGGGTAAAATCCTTGGAACAAATTCTAGCCATGGTTTGCAAAGTCAGCTATTTTTAGTGGGGTTTTGTACATTGTTGCTAGGACTTTCAAGAACAAAGACACAAGGAAATTAAATAACACAATAATAATTTGGCTCATCAGTGATGAGCCAGCAGTAAGGAAATTAAGCCAAAAGCACGTCAAAAAAGGGGGTTTGTCACCCTGCCAAAATCCATACATACAAATCATAGCAAAAATAATCACAACTCCTTTAACATTAACTCCTTTCTGTTCCAAACAGTAGAGGAAAAAGAGGAAAGACCCATAAGCAAAGCCTTGCACATGCGATTAAGTTAAGCTATGTGAAGACTGTGGACAACATGCTGCTTTTTATCAACTGTCCTGTATACAGGCAAGATCCAAATGAAAGAACTGCTTGACCAAACGAAATCAGGAGAGCAAATGTCTGCACTACAGCAAAGGGAGAGGAGATTCAGAAGATCTCTGCCACTATACTGTCTTCTTCCCAGCAGCTACCCAATACCTACAGGAGAAGTGCCAATTTCTGTGCATTAGTCCAAAAAATCCAGAGCACTGGAGTGATTTCTAAAAAAATTTACTTTGACACAAGAAATATTTTCTTTTCCTTCAAATGCAACCCCAAACCAAATTATCAGATTTCATCCCAGTTTCCTACAGCAGATACTTCATAATCAAAGCTCAAAAATTTCACAGGAAAAAAAAAGTTCTGGTCAGAAAAAGACAATAATCAAATTATCACAAAAGGGAATTGATCTCTTTTTCTGAGGCCTGAGACAAGCAAGTCTGTTTGTCACAGAAGTTACACTGCTTGGTGACTTTTATTTCTTTATCGTTTTGGAAGATAAACATGCCTCTAGGAAAAGAGATCTCATGTCAAAGATGATGGCAAATACTCCTACAACAACGGCCTAAAGCAGCTATTTCAGGACAGAAAGGACGCATGCCAGAATAGGCTCTTTGCATCCTAGAAGTTGAATTTCCTGCTGTTTTATTCAGCTGCAGACAGGTGTCTCAAGAGATCGCAGAAGATCAAAAGCAGGTGACAGACCATGAGTGGTTTTGGCTGGCTGTTGCAGCTCAGTTTGTGGTGGATTACCTGGAATTACCTTGGCAGACATGCCCTTATAGTGCCTGAAGATGAAATCTAAATCAGCCTCCTCAGGCTTACTGGGGCACCCTGATCCTTCATTATTTCAGCCTGTCTCCTGTTGGTTTCTTCAGGTTAATCCCACAAAGCCAAGTTTTCATGTTATTCATAACGCTGCTTTAGCTTAGATTTGAGATCGCGTTCTCCTATTTTTCATGTCGTGCAGACCCATCCCAGAGCTGCACTGACATTTCTCTCAAGGGAACAGGCATCACCCAGTGGAAGTGTGTTTTATGTCTAAAGACTACAGCCTCCACTACAGCCTTAGAAGCTGCATGTTAGCTAAATCCACTGTCAGGATTCAGCTACAGGATAAGGACAGAGAGGCCCTGTGGAATGCTTTAGCATGTTACAGCTTACTTATTAGACTCTGATTTGTACTGGCAGTAGCAAGAATAAAATATAAAATAACAGGGGAAATGCCAGTAAAATGGGACAGCAGAGATGAAGAACATGCTGACAATCAGAGAATCACAAACACCTCTCTCTACCTTTGACACACCGCACAGAAAACACCATAGTCATAGATCTTTATCTTCCTACAATCTAAGAAATATCTTTTCATCTATTTCTGCTATCAGGAGAAGGTTTGGTGATTCATCAGGGAAGGAGGAAAAGGGGAAAATAATGGTTTTCATAACCCGAAGAAGTTGCAAAACATTTCTTCTCCAGATGTATGAGCCATTCTTTTAAACCCCAGGTTCCCAGTAAGATAACTGCAATTAAGACTTCATCTTGAAACCCCCAAATTCAGTTACAAAACTCCACATCACTTCCACTGTGCTAGACCAGGGCTGCAGAGCCACAGGCCTTCTACAGGATTTTCCTTCAAAGAGCTGGGTTACCTCAGTTAAGAAATAGATTCTCTTTTACACTGCGTTACACTCTAAATTTGAGTGAAACTTCCATTAGAAGAATATTCTCTTGAAGGCACAATAGATCCACAGACTTTAAAACCAGTATTACTGGACAGAGATGAATAATTAAGAAACTTGCAACCTTCTTCAAGAAGATTGTAAAGCAAAACGCTTTTAATTGAAGCTTTCTACATACAGAATTATATGGTACAGTACCTTACACTGCATATCATTATATAAACTTTCCAAATACCACATATTAACAGCATAAATAGAGATTATGGAATCAAGTTTAGCTTTCTTAACAAGTTCCCCTGACCAACACCTTCGTTCTGGAAAAGGACTTTTTCTTTGAGGATACCAGCGTTTCACAAAAGACACTGTTTTAAGTTGCTCTGATTCCATAAGGGCATTCTTCCAACACGCAGCCTTAGGTGTGCAGTGCCCAAACCCCTGGCCAGTCAGGTGTGCATTGCAGTCTCAAAGGCTGCCAAGCAGCCTATGATGTCCTCTGAACAGGTGACAGATCCTGGAACCACCTTTCTGCTGGGACTCGTTACTGCTCACCGAGGAGAGCAGACAGAATCCAAGAATCTGAGAGGTGCTTTCCAGCTGTTTAGATCATGCTCAGCTTTGCTGTTGTGATTTGCTCCTTGAGAAATCAGCAGTCACCCCCAGTAGGAGGAAATTTATATTATCAGTCATGCTCTGTAGGATTTTGAGCTGTAGATACAACTGATCTTCATATTCTGATTCAGTCTCTTCTCTTCAGTGTCTCTTTTTCTCACCCGAACATAAAAAAACCTTGTAATTTACAAAAACTGTAATTCTTGAGGGCTGGTCTCAAATATTCATATATTCTATTGTTTTCTCTAATTTGCAACCTACTCATCACAAGGCAAAATATGAAAAAGCTGAGTTTAGCAGGTTTTAGCAAGGCTGACTTGTACTAGAAACCTATGGGGATGGGGAAGGACTCATTCTTGGTCCCAGATGAGCCCGAGTTCTCACCCTCTATCTGACCCAAAAGTCAAAAAGTCTTTAATTTTGGACAAAATGCCAATATTCTTCTTGCAAAATGTGGGTGCTAACAACATTTCTCTATTCATAGAAGAGGAAAAATTTAATTCCTGGAAACCACTCTGAAAGTGAGCAATATAAAATTAGTATTAAAACTAGGGGGCTTGGCCTTTTGATCCAGTTGAACAGAAGCACAGCTCCTTCATGCTTCCAATGCCAAACATCAACTCCAGAAAAGAGGAGAGATGGGTGCAGGAAACTCCCACGACTTCATGAGTAACTTTTAACAATGAGAGGCAGCAGGAAGGGTAGCTCAAGAGCTGGGTTTGTGTCTTTTGGAAATCAGAGTATGGGCGGATAATCAGCATGGGCATTTATTGAGGCATTTGCATCCAAGATCTAAACACCTTATATACACTAAGAAAAATCTTAGTCTGCATTTCAAGCTTTAACAGTGACTGGAGGTGCTTAACTGACTTGCCTTGAAAGAGTTACAGGACTCCCAACTCCCACTGCCCTGTTCTGACCTCTGAGCTAAGCAGCTCAGACTCTGCAGCACTGTTTTAACTTTCCTGAAGTGTCAGGAGTGACCCCACAGATCATCCTGTCCTGAGGAAAGGCAAGCTGGAAGAAGCAACTCAGCAATTACTCAGTTTTGCAAATCCTATCTGCTCTACTTAAACCGACATGTACAGAATAGTAGGACAGATTTTGGTTCTCATATCCAGGGAATTTCCCACTTCAGCATGCCCATGCATGGGAGCCTATTTACTGGCAAAAGAACAAGAAACACGATGACAAAAGGGTGCTGGGTTTTCCAGGCTCCTGTTGATGAGATCATTTCCCAGTGACACTGATGTTGGGTGCAAAGACTCCCAGCACTGGTTTTACTCCTCAGGACTTTCTCCCCACTTTTGTTAGGAAAAATGTTGCTTTCTTAGTCTTTTATTTAGTTTTTTTTTTCACATTCCTAGTTCTTCTCAGGGCACTGTGCCATTTCATCAGGACAACCTAACCTGTTCCAGGGTAACAATAAAATCAGAATCAGTTGTCACCATGGGATTGTGAGTTTGGGAATGAGTAGATTTGGCCAGCACTAGTGACTTCTTGTTGCACTAGCCAATATTTAGGGAGATCTGAAACAAAAGCAACAGAAATTTCTCTTTGCAAGGGCAGCAAAACTCATGTTTAATACATACACTAAAGCTGCCTTGATAAATAAATGAGGATGTAACTTTGAAATTTTCTGGAAATTTGTAAAAGAGAATGTTAAGGAATGTTCAGCTGCCAGCTGCCAGCCACTCTGAGTGCAGATACTGGAAACCATCCTTCCCAGAGCAAGGCAAAGTGCGAGGGAAGCACACCCTGCTCACCTGTTAATTGGAACCATTCACTATACTCTGCACTTTTTGATGTACTGCTGCTGAGAACAGATGCAATGGCTCACTATGATACTCATTTATATCAAACTTCCATTTGATTTGACAAAGCAAGCAGAGGAGAGAAAACACGTAGAGACCAACAGAAGCTCAAATTAGAACTGGTGTTTATGTTCTATTCCTTCTGTGACCTGGGCAGAATAAGAACTTTTGCAGAGGTTCAGTAACCACAGCTCCTTGTAACCAGTACAGTTTCACACCCCACCAAGGACAGTGCTACCAGGAAATCACAGAGCAAACAAACAGAGCACATAAACTCGTCTGCCTTTGTGAGACATTCTTGGGAAAGCTCCCAGTATAAATCAATACTTTTGCACAAACAGAAACTGAACACACCCCTGCAGTACAGAAATCTCCCAGGCCTCTCCAGGTGTAAAAAGGAGTAATTCAAAGCAGACCAAAAAAGATTAAGGACTTTGATAGAAGCAATGATGAGGGACACTTCTCCAAAAATTCCCTCTTCATTTCTCTATACAAGAACTAAGTAATAAATTTCCTCTCTGCTTTCCTCCAAAAGACAGTGAGAAGTCCAGTTTTAGCTGTCAAACAGCAGCAGTCAGTGGTGTGGTTGCACTTTGAGATGAGTTTTGGAATTAATCATTTCACAGATCATTGTGGATTCAGAGTTATTTGCTTGTGACAATGTGCCATTTCCTTTTCTTTCCTCACCAGAGGGGACAGACAGGCAGAGGCAGTGACAGTGACCACTGCAAAGACTCAGCCAGGCATTGCTGTAAGCAGGGGACAAATGCAGGGAGTCAGGCTGTTCTAACTGGGTTAGCCTGAGGGTAAAATGTACAATTTTCAGGTGATATGAAATTGCTTTGCTGCTTAGTTGAGGTGGCCCACAAGGATCCCATGTATTCGTGATCCTATGGGTTCTGACTTTTTCTTTCCAAATATAAATGATCATCTAGTCTTGTACAGCTGCCTTGTATACTGCATCAAAGAATATAAATTGATTTCTTTCAGTATATTAATTGTTCCAAGAGCAGAAGAGGACTTTAAAACCTGTGTTACTGTTACTCCTTCTAATTAGGAATTATAGGAACATTAAGAAAAAGAACCTCCTGCACTACTGAATTTAAATCCACTCTCATTTGGCAGTAAATCTTTCTGTTATAATATATTCTGCACTCTCACAGCACACAGCATTTTAATTTTCTACATAACTCAACTAGATAATTACAGATTGCATTTAATTATCTTAAATCGAAATAAGAGTTTATGGCAAATTAAGGAGGTGAACTTTTCACACTTCAGTTCTGCGCACACACCAGAAGGTGATTTTTGAGTTGATTCAACTTGGTGATGAAACAAGTGGTGTAACTTGTCATATCTTGCCTCTCTCTTGAAAAAGAAGGTGATGTACGTAGTAGCAGAAAATACCCTCTTGCACCAGACCCTTTATAATCTTTGAGTTCCCACCAGGAGTCTGGCTAAAAGTCCCGGAGAATCTTCGTTCCAGATAACATCTCCCTGTTATTGCTGACTTTGGGATTGTGACAAAAACAAGACAAAAACTTGTACTTTCTAAACTGAACAATGAGTCTGCATTATAAGATTGTTTGAAATAGGTTCACTCTCATGGACATGTGCTGGGATGGAAAAGTCCCAGCATTTGGAGAGAATGAGCAATAAAACCAGAGTGGACAACAAACCACGAAACATTTAAAGACAGAACAAAAATAGAAATGCCAATTATTTTCCTGTTTGTACTTCTGATTTTTTTTCCCCCCCAAGGAGTTTTGATACTTTCCATTTAAATAAAAATTGAAACAATGTCACAACTAGCCACAGAATGATAGAACTGTGAAACAAACAAAAAAAGATCAAGCCCTGCGTGCAGTTTTTAAAAGCTCCAGGGTCTGTGCTCCCAATAGAACTGAGTCAATGATAACAATTGTGGGGTGAATTTGCAGGGGTGCTGTGGTGAATTCTTGTGTTTAACACCCCCCTAGAGCTCTGGGTCTTTGTTTCATTTGGTTCATGAAGAGAAGTACACACAATCACAGCTGACTCAGCTGTGTTTTATGGCTCAGGAGCAAAAAGGTCCGATTTACACCAGGGAAATGCAGGAGCCATTCTGCCAAAGTAAATTACATGAAGTGGCTCTACCACCGTACAAAACAAGGGCAAAGAAATCAAAGTTGATGAGTCAGATCCTAAATACTTGAATTAGCCCAGATCTATAAAGACAAGACAGCAAGACAAAGCAGACCAGGAGCAATGACTAAAATCAAAAGCCATCAATCAACATGCACTAGGTGTCTTTGCCAAGTGAGGGGGAAGAAGATAACAGGAAATTGTGAAATGATCTAGACTCAGAGGGTTAGATTCCCTGCCACTCCAGATTTATGGCCATCTTCTGTTCTGTTACCACGAAAGGACAGGATGATCTTTAAACAATTCCCCATTTAAGCCTTTTTCACCTCCTCTGTTCAGACACAAATAACTACCCAAGGCAAAAAATACCAAGGAGCCTGGACTGTATTATCCATCACAAGCACCAGAAGCAGACCGTGAAAAAATCAAAAAGCAAGAACAGAGGTATCAGAGTAAGCCATTCTCTCTTTTCCACCAAAGTACACTGAACTGTACCACTGGAACAATCTCTCACTTTCTCCTCAAAAAATATGGTTCAAAGTTGAAAAAGGGAAGCCTCCCTTGGAGTTATTCTTTTCCCATAGCTTGTTCTGAATAATCATTTATGCAATAGATAGATATTTCCACTGTTACAGCTCTGCTATTGTTACTGTTCTGGAATTGGCTTAGTATGTTTTAGTCTCACCTGATTTCTTAATATCTTGGGAGTTTTGCTGCAGAGGGAGTGGCAGCGCAGCAAGTGATGGCATTTTCTTAAACCAGGCAAAAAGCACAAACCTTCATTTGTCTATTTAAAAACTGCCAGTCCTCGAAATTTGTTCTTTTGCATCATGTCTGAACATGCTCACTGTTAAAAATCCCAGTGCACATAGAGTCTTTCAACTTTGCTTTTTCAAAGCACAGGTGATTTTTCAACATGCTTGCTCATCTGTCCTGGAATATCAAAGCAACAAACTCTGTGGAACTAATTCTGACAAAGCTTTCCAAGTTTTCTGTGCTCACACAAACACAATTTGGGAAGAGGGTTTTTTTTTTGTTTTGGTTTTTTTGTTGTTGTTGTTTTGTTTTTATTTTTTGTGAATTGTGACACTCAGTTTTCAAGATATCTGAGGGCATTCTGGGTTTGGCAACCTCCAATCTGAAATTTGGGGTTGAAAAGTTGTTGTAAAATACGCTCATCGCTCTTCTACCCTGACAAATCTGAAAACCTTACAAGATCACTCTGTACTTTAGTGAAATACCCTATATCCACAGAGAAAAGAACTGAACAGGAAGTCATAAACTCCTAACTCCTGGCTGCACACTAATCCAGAATAGAGACAGGTCTGCTTTCCCTGCTTCTCATATTAATCAACTTCTAGGTCATGCAAAACTTCATCAAATAGATTCAAATATAACTATCTAACAAGGACAGAAAAGGTATATGAATTCAGAACTCCCACATTCTACAAACTTTCTTAATCTCATCCACCCAGAGGAGTTTGTTTCAGAATAAAGTATTTTATTTGCCTTTCCTACCAGTATCCACATTTTCCTTCCAGTTCCACCAGCTTAGCTGTGGTCCCTGAGGTGCTACCAGTGCCCAGTGAGATCTTTCAGTAGAGGTTTCTTTTGCAATTGTAAAACCAAAAGCCATTGTCCATCCGTCCGCTATGAAACAGGCATTTCTAATTTCTGTCATCATTTCAACTACCAATATCACAGTCCATCAAGTCTGAGGCCTGAGATATCTGGAGAAAATACAGTATGTCACACTGGATAGTGATAAAGTGATTGAAATTATCTGAGAATATCTTGGCTACTTCTGGAGTGACTGAACTGCAGATGAAATAAAATAAAAAGCAAAACAAAATCAAATAACATTTCAAATACCAGCAGAATAGAATCTCCTGCACTATCTCTGTGATTCCAGAACAGCCTCAACATCAGCCTGTCTAAACACACCCTAGCAGACCCAGCCTGTCTCACTGCTGTGCACTTGGGGCTCATGCACTGGGAAGGGAGGTCACAAGTCATGGACCATGTGGACCATTCCCATCTGAGGCAGAGGAAAAGAAGAACTAACTCTGATCTCAAACTCTGTCCAAAGAGTGTTGAGGCCTCTGAGGGGCTGACTCATCTCTGACCAGCAGCTGGGTGCCATCTTGTAGGCAAGACAACTGCAACAACTCAGTTCAGCTTGCCACAACCTTCTTCTCGAAGCAAATAGCTGAAGCGCTGGCATAAAACCAGCACACTCCATGCTAGGAAAACTTATCTGTTCCCTGAAGGACATTTTTTGTACATGTCTCTGTAATATGGATAAAGCAGTCTGACAGCTTTTTGTTTGTTACTGCACTACTCTTAGAATGACACAGCCAGAGAAATGTGCCCTTGTTCTTCAACTTCATTTTATAAGTTTTGCTCTCTCTTTTGTTCCACCTGCTTTAATCACCAAAGATATCTTTGTCTCAAACTTGGACTATTTTTCCAACATAATAAATAAATAAATAGTATTACCACCCTCTGTGAACTTTCCAGTCATTTAGTTATGCAATTGCACCCCTAAAGTTGTCACTCACACATATACTCACATTAATTGCAACCTTTGAGAATAGGCAAAACAGTTTTCCTACCAAAAGTTACACTTTTTTTTTTTCTTTTCTGAGAGGTAGCCCAACATTCACAACAGATTCTGGACAGAAGCAATAGTAATATCTCTCACACCTACACAATATATATATATATTTTTTTTTTATGTAAACAACTGAAAGAAAGAAATCAGATGTAGGACTTTTTTTTTCTTGGCACCTGGAAAAGCAGAAAGGCAAGGGAGCAGTTAATAAGTAAAAGATGAATCATGGAGGTGCCAAAGCAAGGAATAGAGAAGGAAACCTGTTAATTGAGTATACATATCTCAACTTTGGAGGTTGCATCCTGTATATGAAGGAGGAAAGATTTCAACGTTTATACCTCTGGCCTCTCTTATCATAATTTTTTTCAGTGGCTCTGACCTTATGGAATGCAAAATACATTCCAGATATGATGACAAACATGACCCTTGGTACATTTTCCAGTGTGTATAATTATGGCTGTATGCCAGGTGCCCACCAAAGCTGTGCTGTCACTCCCCCTCCTGAGCTGGACATGGGACAAAAAATATAACAAAAACTCATGGGTTGGGATAAGAACAGGAAGATATTCCTTATCACACCATTTGGGGGAAAAATAATAAATTATCAATCAAATCTGAGTAGCATCATGAGAAATAAACACAAATCTTAAAAACACCTTACCCCCACCCTCCCCCTTCTTCCTGAGATCAACTTTCCTCCTGATTTACTCTACCTCTTTTCCTGCTGCAGCTCAGAGCTATGGTGAACAGGGGCTGTGGTCGGTTCATCACACGGCGTTTCTGCTGCTCCTTCTTCCTCACGGACAGGACTCCTCACACTCTTCCCCTGCTTTAGAATGGGGTCGCTCTCACTGGAGATAATTATTACACTCTTCCTCTGCTCTGGAATGGGCTTGCTCCCACCAGAGACAGTCATACTCTTCCTCTGCTCTGGAATAGGGTCATTCCCACTGGAAACAGTTACACTATCCCCCTGCACTAGAATGGGGTCATTCCCATTGGAGATAGTCACAATTCTTCCCTGCTCCAGAATGGGATCACTCCCACTGGAGACACTTATTGCACTCTTCCCCTGCTCCAGTCTGGGGTTGCTGCCGCTGGAGATGGTTACAATCTTCCCTTGCTGTACCATGGCACTACTCCCACTGGAGAAAGGCACACTCTTCCCTTGCTCTGGAATGGGGTCTCTCCCACTGGAGATAGGCAGGCTTTTCCCCTGCTCCAGAATGGGGCTGCTCCTGCTGGAGACAGGAACATTTTTCCCCTGCTCCAGAATGGGATCTCTTCGACTGTAGACAGGAACATTTTTCCCCTGCTCTGGAATGGGGCTTCTCCTGCTGGAGACAGGAGCACTTTTCCCCTGCTTTGGAATGGTGTTGCTCCTGCTGGAGACAGGAACACCTTTCCCGTGCTCTGGAATGGGGCTGCTCCTGATGGAGACAGGAACATTTTTCCTCTGCTTTGGAATGGTGTTGCTCCTGCTGGAGACAGGAACATTTTCCCCCTGCTCTGGCAGAGGATCACTCCCACTGGAGGCAGCCACACTTCTCCCCAACTCCAGGATGGGGTCTCTCCCATGGGAGATGGTTAGAGTCTTTCTTCGCTCCGGCATGTGGTGTCTCCCACGGGAGACAGTTCTCCAAAAACTTCTCCAAGGTGGGTCCTTCCCATGGCTGTAGCTCTTCATTAACCGCTCCAGGTGGGTCTTTCCACAGGCTGCAGTCCTTCAGGAAAAGGCTGTCCCAGTGTGGGTCCACCCCAAGATCACAGGTCCTGCCAGCAATCCTTCTCCAGTGTGGGCTCCTCTTTCCACAGGTCCACAGGTCCCACCAGGAGCCTGCTCCAGCATGGGCTTCCCATGGGGTCACAGCCTCCTTTAGGCATCCACCTGCTCTGGCTTGGGGTCCTCCACAGGCTGCACCTGGATCTCTGCATCCCTGTGGGCCTCCATGGGCTGCAGGGGCACAACTGCCTCACCATGGGCTGCACCCCGAGCTGCAGAGGAATCTCAGCTCCACTGCCTGGAGCACCTCCTCCCCCTCCTATTCCATTGACCTTGATGCCTACAGGGCTGTTCCTTTCACATACCCACTCCTCTCCTCTTCGGCTGCAATAGCTCCTGCACAGTAACTTTTTTCACTTCTTAAATACGTCATCCCAGAGGCGCTGCCACTGTCACTGATGGGCTCAGCCTTGGCTGATACAATGGCTTTGTACAGATTAAGAAATTATATACTTGACTTGAATTTATGAGGGAATTTCTATTCACTCACTTCCTTTAAAAAAATGTATTAACCAGTGTTTGATTTTCTTCTGGCTTATGTTAGCACAAATCAAGTGTTGTTAAGGAAAATTGCTAAAGATCCAAACTGATGCAAAAGTTACTGCAGGAAGATTTAAGGCATTGATCTTGTGCAAATGCACACTTATGAAAAACAAAGTTTCAGTTCCAATAACATTTGCACTGAAAATTAAGTTAGGTTACCACATGTGACTGGTGACACTATGCCTCAGTCTACTTTTAGCTAAACAAGCCAGGAAGATGAGGAAATGTGTTGGGCATACTTGCAACTGAGCATCACATGAAAAAATTGGCCAGTCAAAAGTTGTTGGGATTTTTCCTCAGTTGAACAGAGCTTCGAAAAACTCTTTGATCTATTTATTCCCCAATCTGTTGGCATACACTTATAAAGTAAAAAAAAAAAAAAGAAAAAAAGAAAAAAAAAAGGGGGGGGGGGGGAGGCAAAATTAAAAAAAATTAAAAAGCCAAGCTGTGACTTTTCAGAGCTTGTTGCTATCATACTTATTTACCTAAGAGTCCAGACACAGCCAAATTTAATTTGACCGAGGACTGCATCTGGCCATAATTCATTTTCACTGCATATTAACAAATGAACAATCAGCCAGTGCTGGAGCACCATGCACACCAACATTCAGAAACATGATCCAAAGGAAACTTTCCAAAAGATTCAGACATTGGCTTCTCTCTGCCTTTTGCTGCCCATAACTGTTAACAGGAGCAGAGTTAGGTGAGGGTAAGGCACTCCCCACGACTTTGTTCACCATGATCAAGGGTAACTTAAACGTGTCCATTACTCATCCACCTGAAATGAGCCTCCCAGACCACATTTCAACACCACACCTACAAGAGCTGTGGGATCTCAAACTTAAATTTGGAGTCAGAATAATACCTGGGGGACTTATATATCCTTTATAAGCATTTGATTCTCACAAGACCTTGGCTTCTTATAAAACTGTGGATTTAGTTTTACACAAGGTTCTATAAGGAGCTGGCCAATATGTATTAACATTTCAGTTCACTTTTCTTATGAGAGAATTTGTATGTAGTATAACCCTAAGGATGAAAATATTTTGTGGCCACAGCCCTGCAACTGAAGTGCTGCACAGTAAAAAAAAGGTTTACTTAATTTAGGGCAATTAAACATTAACTTAGAGCAACTAAAAGCAAGAAGACATTTCTCCTGTCCACACGTCCTTTCCTTCCAGGACAAAACTAAACTTCATGTCCCTACAGGAAGCTACATAGGTAGCGCCAAGTAAAGCATCCAGAAAATGAAAATGCTATGATGCAAGTGACACAATACCAACATCTGTGTATATAGCAGCAAGAAAAACCAACAGGTGGCATTTATAAATTCATCAGCTCTGAAAATATTTGCTCCCTATAGACTACAACACAAACAACAAACTCTTTCCAGTAACCCATGGGGTCTTAGATAATGAATATTTGAAGCAGTAAATTGAAGTCCAGATTCTGACCCTAAATTACATCCCTCAGAACCTTACAGAGTTGGACCCATAATACTGATTTTTTTCCTGAAAAAACACAGACCTGTGACTTATGCTCTTTATTCAATGAAAAAACACCGCAAGCTGTCTCATAGCCAAGAAAACACATTTCATAGAAAGTATATTTTAAAAAAAGATGCCACAAAAACCCAAAACCTAAAAGCAGGCATCAAAACCAACACAACACACAAAAGTGTGCCAGCAGCACCTCATTTAATGCTGTGTTTTCATCTCAGCAGTTAGAAAATACAGTCACTGTAAGACTATTCATCCTAAGTATAACAAGTATGATCTCTTTCTAATGGACCAACACTTTCTATACAATAAAAACAAATTCAGCTTAGCATGGGTATGAACACTGCTGCATAACTTAAAAATCACCTCTAAGAATTAAAGAGGATAAAAAGGAATATCATCAAATAGACAAGAAACAGGCATTTACCTTTAGAGACATGAGAACAAGAGAGGTAGAGGGAACAAGGGAAGAGAAGGGATGTAAAAATGAGTTTTAGTCCCACAAAGTCACTTGTCCTACACCAGAAATGCAAACTCTGGAAATTAAAGCTACTTCTATAGCTACTTTCAGTAAGCAGAAGGTTGGTGTTGAGTTCCTGCCTGTGAGTAGACAGTTCATCTCTTGCAAAAATGGTTATGGGAAAGGACACTAAGGAATTCAGTGCTATGGCAGTTCATGCTCTTCCCCCCTTCCGATGTATTTTGTTTCCACCTCTCGTGCCTCTCACAAGCACACAGCTGCCCACCACGGCTGTCACTTCAGCCTACCCAGACTTACTGAGAAGCTCTTCCCTCCTGGAAAGATGCAGAATGGAGATGTAGGAATTCTCAGTCCAGCGTGCTTTGCCATAGCCTCTGTGCTCCCGGAACGCTGCCTGCTTCTCTTGTCAAGCAGCGAATGACACACTGAGAGGGTTTGTCAAACCTCTGTCCCTTTGTGTGCTTAAGGGGAGGAAACTGCCATTAATGTTTAACAAAACAGGAGCAAAGCCTTTCTCTGCAATCTCATGTGTTGGCTTTGAAGGGACCGGTGTGTGGGAAATCTGGCAAGCCAGAAGTTTGCTCCAGGTAGCCCACAAAAATTGAGTTTTTATTTTAAACTTACAGGAACCAAGAGTTCATAATTCATTCCTGAAGCTCTGAACTGAGGCAATCCAGCTGCCTGATGCTAAAGAAATCATAGAAGCTGTGTCAGGGACTAAACCACACACACAGAGCAAGCCTGCCAGGCTCAGCCCCTATCGTGAAGCCCACACGGGTGACAGTACTGTTTGACAGGAAAGGGAGAGGTGAAAAATCCACATTCAAACGCTTTCAGGTCTCTGCCAACAAATGGCCACAGGCTGTCTGCTATCTCCCCTTTGCCTGTGTTGACATAAAGTGGCTTCCCTTCTCAGCAGATCCCGAGGGGCAGGGGTCAGGTGTGAGAGCAGTCTCATCACTAAGCATTTGTTCAGTGTCTGGACCGACAGCTCCTCTTTCTGCCCCAGCTGCCTCGTGGGGTGAGCGTCCCACTGCACAGTAAAAAAGGTGAGTCAGCTGGAGATATCCACGCTGTGACAACGGGAGGATTGACCAACACCATCCACACCTGAGTGCCACCAGCACTGCCCCATCCCAGGCACAGATGTCCCCTGTACCTGCAGCCCACCTGCCTGCCTGCATTAGCTGTTAAAAGGGCATTCTCAGCTTTTCAATAGCAGAATTTGAATCACAAACCCTTTCTGTGCTACTGCCACTGCAATGAATTCTGCTTTTACAGCTCAATTAGTTATGTTGTTACCTGGAAAAAGCTTACTTTTAAGAAACTGTGATGCATGATGGGCTTATCCTAAGAACCCAAAATGAAGAATACCATTTCCATCTCTTAGCTGCTGTTAATTGATTGTCAAAAAAGTACTTGCTGCACAGCCACAGTATTGTGGATCCTCCCTGTTGAAGTAACCCTGCTTTACAGACCTAACATTTTCTTTCTATAACTAAAGAAAGAAGAAAACAAATTAATACTTCTCATTTACTACAGCAATTTCCTACAGTTCCCTCACAATAAAATACTAACGTATTGGCATTGAAGCTTATCATCAATATGATAAGCATAAAATATTTCATTTATAATAATAGCTTTAACAAACACCTTCAGGAGCAAAATATGAACACTCTGGGCAAAATTTCCATATCTGGTTAATAACAAACAGGATATTTAGGCTGTCTAAAAAAGCAGTCAGGGTGTTATAAGAACTGACAGTCCCATTGACTATAATAGAATTTTACAGAATGACTCAATAAATCAGTTTTTAAAGTGCTATTTAGTTATTAGGAACATCATATCTATTATAATTATATGTTATATTTAGTCATGTTTTCAGCACTAAAGCCCATCCTACCAGCTGCCTCCACATTGCTGCCTGTTGCACAACAGCTCCAGAGTTCCCTGGTGCCAAGGGAGTGTGACACATATCCTCGTGGCACACAGCCAGTTCTATACACAGGACCTGGCCAGACTGGAAATAACCTCAGAGTGCATGATGGCAATTGTGACAAAAGTTTTGAAAAAGTCTCCCAGGAGCTATGGGCATTTTTGCAGGTATATATTGTAATAATATAGATGCTACCTGTGTATTTCCATTAGCACCTATTTTCCTGCTTGAAGAAAAATGCTCAGAATTTGTTTTGCTCTTAAAGGCCATTTGCTGTCAGTGTTTTTTCCTCATGTTTGAAAACTGAAGGTGATGCTCGATGTGGAGACTGAATCAAGCACTGAGCTAATTGCCAGTTTCATTACACATTATTTCCTGGTGAATAGTGACTATGTTATTTAGAGGATGAAGCCATTGAGGATGTTATATCTGTGCTCTTCTTGTTCTGTTTTCCCAGGCAAATGGGTTGTTTTTGGGTTTTTTTTTCCCAGTCAGGGGAGAAACATATTATCTATCTTACTATATTCAGATCTTCCTTTCAAATTCTATCTTCAAAAACTTTGCTATGTCTTCTTTCAATGTTCTGTTCTGCCCAAGTAGAAAATATAATTTTAGGATAATCAAACAGTGCAGGAAACTGATAAGACAACACAGACCTTTTCATTTCTAAGCAACTGATTCCAATCCAAACTGATTAGGGCACAGAAGGGAGACTGTTGTCCCACAGTGGTAGCTTTTCAAGAGTTCAGGTGTAAAAAGATGAGTGTCTTAGCTACTAAATTGACAGATATTCACAGAACATGGAATATCATTTGCAATATTCATCACTTGCATTTTTGACGGTCTTTTCAGTGAGATTGTCAGCACCTCCCTGGTCCAGAAAGCAACCGAGTTTCATTCCAGAAAGAAATGGAATACTGGCATTATGACGTAAAAATGTTATGCACATGACTACTATTCCCTACTCCCTGAAGACTTCAGTCTCACTTCTTATCACTGCCCAAAAAACAAATTCACATGAAACTTGTGCTCTGATCCTCTGATACTGCACTGGTGGGGACTCCTGTGCATGTTTTAACATGTGTCTTGCTTATTGCTTCTATTCACTACAGTTCAGTGAAGTAAAAGCACTAGAAAGATATCCGAAGCATTTTCAAAATCAAGCTCTTGTAATCATTTTCTGTTAAAAAAAAACAAAAAACAACTGAGTTTAGTTCAGATCTTAGTATCCCTGAATACATTATTGTAAATATAGTGATTAAACAAATAAAGATCTCAGTGTTAGTCAAAGTAGTCTTCATACTGCAATAGTTGCATTAAAAATGCCTCTTTAGTGTAACCTCTCATCTAGAACTCTGTTTCTTAAAGACTTGTTAGTTTATCTTTTTAATTTTTTAGTTTGCAGTGGTTTTGGCAGATGTAAACCTTAACAGAAAAGGTAATTTTAATTATAAGGTATGATTCGCTTCATATAAAAACATAAAACATTCAAAGTGTCATGAGAATTAAATTACAATAGGAAGGAATTCACTACATTCCTGTAGCCTCTAAGTAATAATAAAGTCAACTTGATCTGAAGCTTTATGAAGCAAAATTCAATCAAAGTTTTAGGGTTTGTTGGGGTGTTTTCTTTGAAACCTCTGCAAATGGGAGGGAGATACTGATGAAACTTGCAGCTAAGAAAAGGGGATTTGTTTGTCTGACAAGGACATTCTTCCTAAATGGACTTTTAAAATTAGAGTGAAACAAACCAGCCAGCAATAGAAATGGAACAGCAAAATTCCCCACTATCAACTGCTTGAGGAAGCCCAAAGGATGTATCCAGCTCCACTTCTCCAATTCTTTCTCTTGATCTAACTAGAAGCTGTCACCTTGTCTAGCACACCATTTTTCTCAAGTCAGTAGACCACTGCGCTCATCACAATGTTTGTGCAGCCCTGCTCAAGTGACTTGCAGAGGTTCCAGCATGGCCTCAGCTGTGCCAGGCTGGGGTCAGTGCTGAGCAGTGCGAGGGAGGGGAACGTCGTGCCTCGGACCATCGGAAATCAGCACGGCATCGCTGCCACTCGCCCAGATAAAGGGCAGCAGGACAGTCAAAGCCTCTATTCAAACCCTTCCCAGTTTCAGGGTCATCTGAACCAGCACTTCGACTTGTTCCCACTGCAACTGTTTCTGTTCCCGATGGCAGTAGATGCCCTCCCACTTCCCATGGGCCAGTTCAGAGCTGAGCTGTCAGAGCTTCACGTCCCAAATGCACCTCCAGCCTTACAGGGTAAAGAGCAGCTCTTAGTCCCTTCTGAACCAAATGAAACTGCATTGCTGGGAACTGAGCTGCAGAAAATGTGTCAGCTGCATGGTTCAGGCTGTTTCTGCTTGTAAAGGAAAGGGTACAATATTTGCTAATAGATTTCATATCAGTTATTCAGTTTTCATTGTTATTTGACTGAAGTTTATTTGTATGGTTTTCTAAATCTCAGTTGTTTAAACAAAATAAAAAAGCTGTGCTTCATCACAGTTCAAATAACTGAGCATATTGCTTAGTCTTAGAATTTCATTAAATCAGTATTCTTCCTGTTCTCAAGTTCACTGTCAAAATATTAAAACTTGGTTCTCTTCTACAGTGACAAACATTTTCTACAGGGGGTTTGCTGTTCTTTCTCACAACTTCATGAAGAGCTCATAAATGTTCTCACTAGTACTTCTGAGCAGTAGGCAAATACTTTTGGCAGGAAAATCCAACTCAGCAGTTCAGTGTGGAGTGCCTTGTTGCCTTGAGCCGTGCTCAGCTGCCAGGAGATCTCCCACAGCAGAGAGGAGAGGTCCCAGCTCAGGCAGTGGAGAGAGGCTGGGACATGCTGAGACCATGTGAGTTTAACTCACACCACTGTCTTCTTGCTGCTCTAACAAAGCCCCTGACAGCAGCTCTGGCTGGAAAATCTGACAGATGCTTTAGCCCAGGCCATCCCACAACTGATAAGGCAACAACATTTTTTATTATAAAAATAAATATGAAAAAACACCTCGGCTTCCTGCTTTAGGCATATATAACTGACTCTCCTTTTCAAGCTGGTCTCTCTCCTTCCTCCTCAGAGCCCTCAAATAAAACTTGCATACACAAATATGCACAAAACAGCATCCACTAACCTTCCAAACCATGCACAAATGTCCCAAAAGTTGTAGACACATCTAGACCTGCTGCCTTCCCTGTTCCTGTGTACCAAGTCTAAGACCAGGCAACGTAAAATGCAGCCACCCACAAGGGAAACAAGCAGCTTTTCTATCACTCACAGCAATACTGTTCACATATTAAGCAAGGAAAGAGTAAGATAAGAGAAAATACTGTATCATAAATGTGCTAGGACAATGGCAATCACACAAAAATTAGTGGGAAAATTGCACACATTAGAATTTCAAATAAGATCAAAACCTCATTGTTTTAGAGAAACACAGAGAGCTGATGATGCATCTTTTGATTTGCAAGTTATTGCATTCTTCACAGTGCTCTCCAGTAGAAAACTCAAGGTTTGTAATAACTCTTGTAGTTTTTGCATTTATATTCATGTGAAATACATAAATGCAGTTAATTACATTTTGTTTATCATACTGGTAATAATTTTTTAAAGTAGAACCAGGACTCCACTGTGGTGGATCTGGAGTTATCTCCCTCCCAGGGCTCAAGGTAATTAATGGTGAGGGAGTTGTTCAGTGTTGTCCTGCCCTATATATCCCTGGAGTCATCGACGTTGGATGTGAACACAGCTCTTGTGCATTAGTCACAAGATAATTCATTGTCACTGCAGGCAGACTGGATCACATCTAGATGAATGACCTGACAATAAATTTGGGCTGTACCTACAGTTCAACACAGAGCTGAGAAACACTGGTTAATTTGCACTTCTTTTCTTGTATTAGGAGTAGCAGGATTGAATGAATAAGAATCAACTTAAAGTCATATTGTCACATATTTGATAACACAAACAAAAGGCCCTACATTTGCATCCATGAAGGGATGTCTAAATGAGAGAAGTCCTGCACAGACATTGCCTCTCTGAAGATTACCCTTCTCCCTAAACAGATGAGTTTTCCTCAAGACATGAGATTATTTTTGAAATGAAAAATGTACTGTGGAAAGGGAAGAGAATAAAGCACTCTAAGTACAAGCCAGCAGAGAAAAAAAACTGCCAGCCCTACTCAATCACTGACAGCAGAGCACTGCTTAACTCCAGCACTGGATGTGTCTACACATTCTTTTATTTAAGAATCCTGGAGGTGTCAATTCCTAAGGCAAAATATTTCCAGACTTCTGCCCAGCCCATAACCACATAATCCTTTCAAGGGAAACAAAGTATTTCAGTTGGATTTAGTAATGTGGACCAAGAATTAATTTCACTTTAAAATAAATAAATACATTTGATGCAAAACTGAATGAGCTTGGCTTGAATATGACTTGTTTGAAAGTGATCATACATCTCAAATTTTAAAGGCTGAAGCACAGGCACAAAATCTTCCTTCAACTAAGATTTTTCCAGAAGTTTTCTTCGTTTCTAAGACCTTTCTTAGACTGCTTCTGCCTTGAGAGAAATGCTGTAATAAACCACAAGACCTTGATGTGCATGTGAAACAGCTGAGCATGGACTGTGTACATGATGGAGACAGGAAAACAACCCAAAACAATATTTCTACTTGCCAACCCACCAGCTTACTTTGTTAAGAAATGTAAGCCATTCTTTTATTTGGTACTTAAAGAATCATAAACAATCAATCTGAAATGCTCCTGAGGTGTCTCTAGTTATATTAGTCCAGACCATGTGGTGCATCTCCATTGTTTTCACTGGAGGTAAGGTAGCTTCACCAATTAAAATTCTGTCCTGTTAACTTAAATTCTGAAGAAGGAAAAAGTTATGAGCAGCAAAGACAGTGCAAACATATCTCAGCACATTAGGCTAATGGAGGTGACAAACTACAGGGACAACAGGAATGTCCTCACACACTGCTGGGAGATACAAACCAAAGCCTATATTTAGAGGTTTGTGGGCACTCAGCTCAGTTCTTCCCAAGCTGGAAGAAAAATCCAACTAGTGATACCAGATTTCAGTTTTAACCAAGTAAGAGTGTATTTGGTTCAAAGATTCAACTAAAAGTATTTAGAAAGGAATTCTATGAGTGTCATTTGAACAGACACTTTGCAACTTGGTGCTCATGGCAATTTGCAGATGTAATCCTTTGTTTGCACAAATCTCAGGTCTCTTGCTATAGCACCCCATGACATCAGCGCCCCCAGCTTATTGTGCCAATAAATCATGATTGCTCAGCTGGAGAACACCCTCCACCAACATCCTCTGTGAGGACACCACCTTTCCTGTGGAGATTGGGTGGAAAGACAACCATCCACACCACAAAATCCAGTCTGTGACAAAACTCCTGTGGTTCCAGTGGCAGAGCTTTCCTTGGACACATAGCCTGTGAGAACAGTTTTCCTCAGACACAGTTCTTTTCCACAGCTGGAATCAGGGCTGGTTTCTGCTTTGGCTATCTTCCCAAATCAAACTCGGAGACACTAAATTTGAAAGATGTTTGTTCTAGCTCATCACGGCAGTCCCCCTATATATTATACCAAAGTCACCATGCTAGTAAAACATTTATTTGTAGCAAACTTAGTTTTTGTTCACTGTAATTGTTTTTGTGCTTTCAAAAGCTCTCTCCCTGTTCTCCAAGGTGGCACCTGTACATAAGGCACACCCTTGCACCACAGAAAATTTTACAGGCAAATTTAAATTCTGCCCCTTACAAATACACTGGAAGAAGTCTGTATTTCCAATATCTGATGTTATTCATGCCTCAGGCAATAAACTCAGATAAAAACCTGAATCCATGGGGTCCTCTAAAAACAAACTCTGCCTGTACTTCAGTTGCTGCAGCAGGTGAGAATGCTCAAGTGTATAAAATGCTTTGAGATGCAGAGTTAAGAGATGGCATGTTAGCCAGAGGCAAAGACATTAAGAATTATTTACAGTAGTTATGTAGCCACACAGCTCTAAATATTTTTCAGCTCTGGACCGGTCCTTGTTGCATCTAGCATCTCAAACTGAGGTACAATTTTAAGATATAATGATATATTAATATATAATTATTTTTTTCAGAACTTTTTTACTCCTTGCATCTGTTATACTACACAGCCTACAAGTTTGAAAGCTGTATTTTGCTAACTAGAGTATGACTTCATAGAATTAACTATTGGCTTGTTTTAACACAGTACAGTGTAGAGGTGATATTGGAGTCCAAGATAGTAGTGCCATTTCTATATGTACCTTTGTTTGTACTGGAGAAAGCACAAGTTTTAGACAAATACCTAACACAAATACTCCAAATAAATATTCAATCATTTGCTAAGGGAAAGCAAGTCACATTGTAAGGAGAGAGAGCTACAAATAGCACTGTGCCTGTGACTTCTGTTCTCTAAAGGTTTGCTCAGAGTTATGCTGATCCTCATAACTATGGTGCAATCCAACTCATTTGATGTAAAATGGTTATGGTTGTGCTGGTGCTGCAATCATGCTATGGGCTCCTTTGTCCCCTGCTGAAGGATTAAGAAGATTTCACAGAGCTGCTCCCTGCCAGAATTGCTAAGAAGTCACTTCCAGCTACACACAGGGTGCTTTCCTATCCTTCCATTCCTTGGCATTCACCTCAGTGACTCACAAGGAAGGATTAAAGTTGTACCCTTGAAGTTCAGTGAAAGCCAGAGTCTCCTTTTGCAAGTGTAACAACCCTTCTGCATTTTCTCCAGTTTGCTTCCTGTAACTAACCCTTGTTCCAAACAATATCAGAATGTTCCCACTGGCTTGGACCAAAATAGCATTCCTTGTCCAAGGTTCAGTCACTTACCATGAGAGTTAGCAGGTGCCCGGAGAAAAGAATATGAACGTGCAGTACAACTTAACTGGCTTAAGAGTCTGTTGGCTCACAGATTTTATTTCTGTGTCTAAAAGGCTTTGGAAGATTTTTGTTCTATGGATTTGTCTGACTGCAGCATCACATAACAGTAAGTTTCATGTTTTAAAAACATGCTGCTGAAAAGTACCTTCTTTTCAACTGATCCTTGACCTGTTGTCTTCTGGTTTCATTGGATATGTATTAGCTCTTAAATGGAAAGAGGTTTTTTCTTTTCCTATTTATCATCTCTGTTCCATATATCATTTCAGATATTCCTATTCCCCTTCAATCATCCCCTTTCTAGGGCAAAGAGTCATAATTAATATACTCTCGCCTTGTAGTGAAAAAGTTTCCTACCTTCTACCACCCTTGTCATTGCTCTCCAATTTTCCAATTCAGAGCACAGTCAAGTTTTCTCTCCTACTACACACAAAAATCTCAATTTTTAACAAATGGTGAATGAACTTCATGTAACTTAAAAAAAAAAAAAAGAAGCAGCATTAGTGTGGTTATATTTAAAACACTTCACTTTCTTCAGATCCAAGAGGTTTTTTTCCCCTCTTGTGCTCACAGAAGAATACCATGAATCCCACCACCAGATTCTCAGGTGAAACTCACAGTTATCCTCCCAAATAATGTCCTTACTCTGCTCTCTGTCTTTCCCTCATTTCTTGAGATGCCTTTCAAACAGCTCTGGGGGGAAAATGGCTCTGGTGATTCATGACAGTTAATTCCCACTCTGGTGAAGATGAAGGGAATTTTAGTTACTGCAAGAATCTTAATGCCTGCAAAGCATGCAGCTATATAGATATTTATGTGGAGGCACCTTCTTTCCACTGAGGATTTTTATTATTAGAACTTAAATCCATGATCTACAGGGATCTGAATCACAGCCAAAATAATTAGAAAGTCTTCTAGAGACCTTACTGACCTTTGCTTCTGACCTATAAGGAATCATAAAATGTTGAACCAACTTATGTCACCATATCCCTGAATCACACCTTGCATCTTGGAATCACAGAATCATTGAGGTTGGAAAAGACCTTTAAGATCATCAACTGAACAGTCTTTAAACAATAAACCCCCCAAAACTAAGACTGACAAGAAAATATCTCTAAAAATATCTTAGCAACCAAGAGACTGCTACACCTGTGTTATATCAGGATCAACACTAATTGAAACTCTGCTACCACAAATTATAAAGTACATTTGCAGGTTTCCAAATGCCCAGACAAATGCCACTCTAAACAAAGATAGTGATTGTTCATTTTGAGTGAATCTTTGAACACGTTTGCAATAAATTTTGCAAGCTTTAATCTTTATGATGTCAGCACTTACAACACTGATGTACAGTCTGACTCAAATGAAGAATGCTCACGGCTGACTCAAATAACATCCTCTTGCAGGGTTTCTCAGAGACAGGCAGAGATTACATAAGGCAAAATAATGTATGGAGAAATGGTGCATGACCACCTATTCATCTCCTCACGTGTGCAAGTGCAACTCAAAGATTTTCCTTAGTTTCAGGCTCTTACTTGCACTTAGAAAATCTTTTTCTGACAAGTTCTAATCAAAACAGATGATGACGATGATAAGGAAGGACAGTTTATTTGACAGTTACTATCTAATAACTTAGTATCCCACAGTACTTTCTAAGCTAGTCAGAATGGAAATTATTTTGAAACAAAAGACTTGTCTAAAGTTTGCCAAAGTCTAGACCTAAGTTCCCAGCACCAATCTGTCTGCATTGGTGGAAAGACAATAAACAACTTGAGATAAAACAACTTTTATATCTACGTATGACCATCTCTCTAGAAATTCCTTAAGCCACCTTGGCCCCTCATTATTTTATCTTTGTACTATTTTGTGCTAGGAGATGGCAAACACACAAACTGAGAAGTGCACAAGGATATGGAGCCCACCTCTGTTGAGCTCTACCCCAGCATAATATACCTAATAAAATCATCAGAATGGATGCTGGCTGTCTGCATCTTTATTTGACTGCACATTTTTAAAAGTTTCATTTTTCCTCTAACTGTGAATTACAAAGGTAATCTACTTTGCAAATTATTTTAATGCTACAGAAAGGACAGAAAAGCAAAGCAACATGGATGAGCCCTTTACATTCAGCTCTTTCCCACCTGCTGCCTGATGTGCAATAGGAGATGGTCTGATGGTCTGTGAGGGCAGATACAGCAGAGGAAATGGGACACTAACCAATACAAAACACAAACTGAAGACTGGCAGTGCAGGAAAACTGACATACACAGTCACAAATCACATGGCTGAGGAATTCAGCCCAAAATTTCTGAGCTTTATACAGCATCCTTCACACAGGTCCTTCCTTGCAATCACTCCCATCATAACCAGCCCATGAGCAGCAATCAGTCAACAAGAAAAACCTTTCCTCATACCTTGGCTGCTCCACTCCCCACAAAAAACTTCCCTCGGCCCGGCAAAGCTCTCTCTGTGTCAGAATAGAGGTTGCTTACCCTTGAACAGACATCTTGTTCAATCACAGACCAACTCTACCCAAAATCTACAAATCCTGCAGTTCTCCACTTACCTATCCAGAGTGTCCTGAGGCACTTTACTCCCTCCAGCTCTGCTGTTGACACTGCTGTTCTTGTTGGCAGTCATGGTCATTTCTGCTTTCTAGAAATGTGGATATCTGTGAGAAGAAAAGTCAATTAAGCTTCAACAAGCCCAAATGACAATTAACTCCTTGAGCTACTATGCTATGTAAAGGCAGAACTGCAACCTGCAAAGGCAGGCTGCTTTTCATTCTATAAAATGTAATCAGTGTGGTTATGATCCTGAAAAATGAAACCCGACCTCTCTACTGCTCTTATTGCACATCCACAGCCAAGTTCATCAGAGCCCAGTACTATAAATGGAAATAATTTATGGGAAGTAGGTGTGTGCTTCAGGTGCTGGCCTGTCTGATGAACAGAGCTTGATACGAAGTTCACAAAATATCACAGGTTTGGTGTGGTTCTCCCATCCTTCTTCTTCCAGAGTATGTGGAGGTCCCAGCAACAGCACTGTGTGATACTTGCAAACACCATAGCTGTGACTGGGAGTTTGACCACATCACAGTTATCCCAAGGAATAAAGAGAGCTTTCTCACCTTTAAAGTGCAGCTCTATTATGGAAATATTTTCTAATAGTGAAATGTATTCAATGATGGATTTTTGAATATAATTTTCAAATCTGTTTGTGATATGAAAATATCACAAGTGGCTTTCTCTATTGATCTCATTATTCTTTAAGTAAAGCTGTCTTAGGACACTTTTAAAACCTCAGGTAATATAAAGAATCTTCAGCAAATCCTAGCTGGGTTTTTTTTTGTTGTTTTTTTTTTTTTTTGTTTGGTTGTTTTTTTTTTTTTGGGGGGGGGGTGGTTTAGCAATTTGGTATTCCCAAAAGCAGTGAACTGAATTTCAGCCCTGTGTATAAAGTTAGGTGCCCAAAAGATAGGTCTCACTTCTGTGAGATGTCACCTATTGCTGCACACTGGCAAAGAAACAGCCCAGTACCATGATTTATTTTGCCTTCATTCTGCTGTCTTAATAGCAATGTCATGCTGTGACTGGAGGGAGAACATGATGATGTGGATAAAGGCCAGGATGTCATCCAAGGGACGCAAAAGCAAGAATCTCTAATATTGTGCCCCTCCATTGAATATACCCCATGTTCCTCCAGTGTAAAGCACAGCTCTTAGTGCCATTTCCTTCTGTCACCGTAATCCCTTGAGAAATATTTTGCAAAATGAGGGAGGAATGTATTTTCATGTCATTATAAGACTCTTAAAATGCCAGCAGAGTCCCTTGAGAAAGAAAATGAAGAGTATTTAATCCACCTGATGCTGCAGGAGTCATTTGTGAAGGATTCTGTGGCTCTGCTGGCACCAGTCTGAGTGGTTTCTGAGATGCTGCTTAGTTTTTAAACTAAAGTATCTACCATGGTTTACAACACTGCCACCCAAGGTCTGACCACAACTACCAATTTTTATGACCATTAACAGCACAGCTAATGCAAAAATAAGGAGTGTTACAAAACTTATTTTTTTACTCAAACCCACAGGAAGTCCAGACTGTTTGAGAAGCCACTGTAATGTGATGCTGCAAAGCAAGCTAGGGACTGACAACAAACAAAAATCCTTGTACTAACAGACCTATCACAGTCAAAGGACATTTTCTAAACCACTTTATTCCAAGCAGTTCTGCCACAACAAAAGTCAGAAAATCTGCAGATTGCAGCTCCAGAGGCAGAGTCAATCATGCTGACCACAGACTCCAGGTCTACTTGTCCTTCTCTGCTGTCTTGTATCAATTTTCCCAGATTAAGCCGAGATTCTTTTCTCCTGGTTGGTAACTTTTTTTCTGAACTGAAGCTCCCTAAATTCCTCCAGTGTCTCATTGTTTTTGTTAGCATTACATTATCAAGATTACAGGACTGTTACAGAACTGCCTGTTCCGACTGGAAAAGGGATTGCTCGGGACAAAAAAGGAAGCCTGCTAATGTTGGCCAAGCTTTCTAGGACTGTACATTCCACAGGGAGTAAGCAGTTTTTTTAATGTTTTCCACTCAGCAGTGGAAAACTTTTACTGTGTTAAATCTAAATCACTTAATAGAACCTAATGTGAGAAAAATAAGAGAGATAAAGGCAGCATAAGGAGAACAATCAAATATGTAACATTACTTTTCCAAGATTTCTTTTCTGTTCAAGCCAAAAACAAGCTGAAGAGACCCTCAAAAAGATGGGATACCGATCTAACAAATTTTAAAAAAATACAGTGTACTTTATTCTGCTGTTTTTGAGAGCCCATTTTACTCATACCCAAAAGCAGATAGGGGGTGGGAGAGGAAAAATATGTCAAAGGTTGATAAAAATCATCATCACAAACATTTAAAAGGAGTGATTGTTTAAATCTTACATTTCAAAGCCACTGAAATGTCAAGTAGAACAAAGTGGTTAGTTTTCAACTAAACTGAGTTCCTAAAGACAATTTCTCAAGATAATCTGATTTACTGATATAATTGTGTTCCTCCCCATGCAGTTAAGACTATGACAGATGTGGTGATATCCACTGACTTATCTATTCAATTTTTCTTTAATGCTTATTTTGGATTAATACTTTACTGCAGCTGATGCTGGTATCATCCCAGTATATGCAAAGAAAACACAAACAACATGAAAATGGCAGATAAGTATTCAGAGGTGCCTGGAAGCAAGGACTTATATCACCCCAAAAAACCCACCCACCCATCCACCAATCCACATCACCCCAAAAACAAAGGGAAAAAATAAAACTGACACAAAGAGACAAAGAAAGGAAGTAAATGCAATGGTTATGTAGAAAGTTGTTTTAGAGCCTTCAAATGAGTCTGACAGCCTTCAAGTTTATTGAAATCTTTGTAGGGTCAGAATCACATCACTTGGGTTTGGGTGAGAGAATTCCTCATTACAGTATTTGCAAATTATTCTTCACAAAGCAATGGAAACCAAAAGCTCTCAAGCACTGTGACATACTATTAAAAACAAATCCAAAAACAGTCAGTCACACAGATTCTGCATTGCCTTGTAAACCATCTAACAAACCTAAAAATGCAGAATTCTGTTTTATTTGCAAATGTAGACAATTCCTCTGAAACCGTTATTTAGCCACAATTTGTGCTTTGCTCCAGACATAGTTTCACTAATTTGATTAGGACAACTCTCAAAGTGACAAATTAATGAGCCAAAATGGTAGAATCATTATATTGTTTTTCCCTAAAACCTCCACAAACCCTTTACCAGGATCAAAAAGTAAAGATGACAGACAAACATGAGAAATTATGTGATGGCAACATGGGATCTGCTGCTCATGCCGGGCAAGGTTCAGCAGCCTGACTAAAAAGGGCTTCTTCAAAGCTGATGTTTCCTAACAGATCATCATTGCAGGAAGCTCCAATGACAGAATATTCCTTACGGACCATCTTCCCCCCTGTTAATGCTATATCTACACTTTTAAAATTTAACTGTGGCTTGGAGCTTTTTTATGGGGCACTGAAAGCCATCACTTTGGGCTAATGAACAGTACAGCACCATTAATGTCTGATTCCATTAACAGGTGTTAGCAGAGGAAGGATCAATCCTCTGCTCCTCCCCTCTGCAGTTTAAAATTATTCTAAATTTCCTGAAGCATCCCAGCACTTTGAAAGTACCCACTCTCAGTCCCACTACTGAAAAAGTGGAAGTTGTTTTTCACTAAAAGCTGTCAATGGGAGTGGGTTGAGGAGTGAGGCTTGGAGTAAGCACCTGAAAAGTCAAGGCAACCCAGAGTGCTTTAATCATTTCATAGCCTCTTAAGGTCTCAAGAAAATCTCCTGCTTTCCAATACACAGTGCCCATCAGTTCGCACATTCCAAGAAATGATTCCTTCCGCTCCTTCTGTGGAAGGTGAATGTCATTGAACCCAGAAAAAGAATTTACATGTGGTGTCTGATGACCTTAGAAGGGAGCTTTTCAACATAGGTTCCCAAGCCCTCTCCTGGCATTGTCACTAACATGGCTTGAAATCTACTTGTGATCTTGAGTTCTGAAGCTTTTTCATACAGATTAGTTTCTCCCTGAAATTCCACTGATCTGGGATCTGGAAAATATGGGAAAATATTACTCCTTTGATCTGTCCCACAGGGCAGAGACCTGGAGGCATAACAGGAAGTCATAACTGCTAAAACAAACCAATGTTTTTGAAAAATTACTGTAAATACAAACTGTCATCAATGTATTTATAATACTTGATGTGTCTACTTATTTTTCTCTTGACAGTAGTTGCAACAGAATTGCTTTAGCCATTAAGAAGTTAGCTTAACCTGTTATCTTGCTTTTTGAGTGCTTTAAGGGAGCTTGCCCACATGTCAAGAGGTGTAGTACAGCTGAACTCTTGTTTAGGAGTTGCAGCCTACTTTGTGGCATTTTGCCTACTCCCTTCCAGTAAAACAGATAACGATGTCCTTCCAGAACAACTTCAGTTCTGATGAACTGGAAAGTCCAGTAAAATGTTTAAAGATTCCTGCCTTGAGAGGGCGCCTGTAGAGACTCCTGAGAGCATTGTGACTACAACTATGTCAGGAATACCTGTTCTCTGGATGAGGATTAACTCCACAGTCTCATCCAAAATTTCCTTCCCTACAACCCACAGACTGTTTCCAACCAAGTCAGTGACCAGTCTCTCTGTTAAGCTTTCACAGCTAGGTGGCAACTGTACTTGTAGCACAAACTTCCTACTATAACCAGCAGGAGTGGTGAACTTGGTTGCCATTAACCATAGCCAAAACCATCCTCGCAGCAGTTCAGTCCCCACTGAACTGAACTGGTACTACTGGGAAACTGATGTTGCAGCACTTACTGGAGAACTAAGTTACCTCCCCCAGACAGGTGAAGAGCAGACATTCTGCCTAAAGAAAGACAGCTCTCCACTCACCCTTCACCCTCCTTTCCTGTTTTTCTGCTACCTAAAATGCTTTTCCCTTTTCTGATGTTCTTGTTCTTTTCTATTTTGTGCCTTTGTTCTGTCTTCCTCACCCTACTTTATCTTTTTATTATTTCATTTATCTTCTCTCAAGTTATTCTTCCCCCCCACCTTAATTGAAAATGAGTAATACCTGGTGGAGAGAACAGACCTCACTGGAAATACACAGCAGTCCAAACCTAATGCCTGAACTAGGTAAGAATTCAGTTCTAAGCTGGGTATCATCCTTAGCAGTCCTAGGGCAATCACAGCTTCCAAATGGAAGGAAAACAACATGAAAATCAAAGAAGAAGACATTTAGAGAAGAAGGGATGAACAGAAAATATGTCTTATATTGAATCAGAAATCAGTATTTCCCTGTGTATGCTAAAGAAAGGGTTTAGGTTTTTAAAAATACATTGACTATTTCAAGCTTAAATACCTTGATTTGAGATACCAGGGTAGAAAGGGTCTACTTAGAAACTATGCCCAACATATATCACAATTCTTTGATATTATTCTTCCCCTTGTTCTTTCCCTTCATCCTCAGGACTTCTGCATAAAAACAACCATTTAAGTCTCGGGAGCTTACCTGTTCCTGTTGCTTACTCCTCAGTAAGGTCATAATGCTCTAATAGCGACGTTGACACCATTTGCACAATAATGAATTGCTCTTGTGACACAAAAAAACAAATTATAAATTTGCTAAGGAACAAGAGCTGGTTAGTTGTGAGGAACAAAAATTCTTCTTTATTAATATCTCTTGTGTCACAAAGGATATGATGAGAAAATAGAGTGTCCTTTGGTATTTCCCACAGGGTGTGACCAGTCCCTAAAAACATCCCAATGCAATTCACAGAGTGAACAAACAAAGATGAAAGTCTTAGCAAGTCCTAGTAGGAACTTCCCAGTTGAGCTGACACCCATGACTGAACCCTCCTCACAGCAAGGCTGACTGACAAAGTCTGCCAGACAGCTGAGAAGCATACTAGCTTTGCAATGGCTGTAAGTTTTGATTTGTTAGAGCATCATCTGAGGCAAAACACAGGTCACAGCCATCCTACAGAGTAAGCTGCTGAACCCAGAACTGTCAGCACACTTCCCTTCCTGCCTGTCAGGCACACGTGGCTCCCACTCAGAGCTCTGCTAGAGTAAGAATTGTAAAATTTTTGCAGTTATAGGCCTTGCAAAGTGTTTGAATGATACATGATGGGAGGAAGGGTAATCATCTTTGGATACCTCAGTAAGGTCAAGAGCTGATACGTGGTGATACCATGAACCTCCTTCTGGTTAGATCACTGTGTGTTAGTGACTGTTCTGAGCCAGTATCTCCCTGAAGCAGGTCCTGTCCGTGAGACCCAAGCTGCCGGTGCTAATGCTTCCAGTGAAGAAACTATTAATTTGCATGGACTGCCTCAATATTATGATATAAAAGCACCCTGGGAGGATGAGGTATGGGCTGGAGACCTCATGGATATAAGTAGAAAACACTGGCCAAAGCTGTCTTGGCTTGTACAAAGACATGAGAACAACATTGGGTCTGTCTCTTTGGCTCTTGGCAGTTACCCAGGGAATCTGTAGAAAGGCACACAAAACATTTTAATTCCCCTAGAGATCTTAATTCCTCTGTATCCAAAGTACATCCAAAAGTGAACCTGGACACAGGCATTAGCAGCAACAAATAGGATGGCAAGTAAGTCCATTGTTTGTATTAGGGATTTGTGCAGGAAGCTTTCAGGATGGTAACTGCTTACATTTAGAAATTATGTTCTTGCACTGAAAGCAACATCTGCAGGATGCAGAAGCTCTGAGCTGTGTTGGAGTCCTGACATCGATTTCAGTCTCAGCCTTAGGAAACCAGCTTAGAGGTAAGAGCTACAAATTCAGTGCCAGAGATTAAAGCCCACCACCCACATTGGAATGCTCTATGGCCCATTTTCTCAAAGGTACTTCTATTTCTCCTACTACCTCAGGAAACCATCCAAATCTCCAAATATCACTATTCTATGAGAGATAGAGGCTTAAAACTAGCCCGACTTGAGGCAATGAGCAGCTCTCTCAGGCACAGTGTTTTTTTGATTCAGATTCCCTTCATGTCTGTGAATACCTTGGCTACCACCTCCCTCTCCTTCAAACTCTACATGTTCCAAGCCAAAAGAAACAAACCCAAATCCCCAATGCTCCCAGGATTATAAACTCCAATGAGGTCTGAGCAGCCTGACTGAAAGGGTGCAGTCCATGTCCCGCCCAAGTTCCCACCTCAGACAGCTAAGTAAAGAATTATCACAGAGAAGGATGGGCTCAGCAAAATGAGTGAACCCCAACCTCCCTCCTAGCTGTTGAAACAGAGGATGTATGCAGAAGAAGCAGAGAGGAAGGGTGAGGTCCAGACAAACATCAGAAGAGCTCAAGTCTGGTAGAGCAAAGGTGAGGTGAAGAATAGCTAACATACTATGAGAAAAACACAAATGGGAAACAAGAAAGTAAAGAGATTTTTTTTAGAAAGATGAAAGGGTAATAAGAAACCCTATGTGGAAAGGGAAATACCACATGGGGAAAAACCCCTTTCTTCCCCTCCACATTGGGTGTGTCCCTCTGGTGTCCCCCAGACACCACCAGTCCACCTTTCCTCATGCTCCAGGATGTTTTCATTCCATGGCTAAAATGTTTCTCATGGAATAAACTCTGAATTTTTCTGAAGATACTTCAAGAAAAATGGATCTGCAATACTGTGGTAACCTGCCACGAGACTTCAGCAAAAGACACAGAAATTCCTGTAGTCCTGCAAAGCAGGTGCAAGTCCATGAGAGTGAGAAGTACTCAGGGTCTGCATAGCTGGTCATTCAATACACAAACCCAAACTCTAATCCAAATTGAAGTTTTCGAGTCCCTGATTCATAGGTAGAACCCTCATCCCCCCCCCACACACACACACAGCCCTGCAGTGACTGCAGGAGACTTGCAGTTCTTAGATTACTGCAGTTTCTTTACAGAATTGGTTCTAAGGGAGATAGGAGGAAAAAGAGCAGAGAAGAAATGACTGAGAGAATATTGGCAGAATGACAATATAGCAGAATTACAATAACAAACTAAGCACAGCAAACTACTTCTTATTCCCTTTGTTAACAAAAATTATAGTAGCTATAGCAACAAAAAGGGGGGCAGGGAGGTAAAAAAGTCCAAGACTTTTCAATATCCCCAAAGAACATAGCTTTCTGCTATGGAAAAATCAAGATTTATGGCAGCAGCAGCTCCTACCAGGCAAGGCAGTAGTAGTGCACAATAGTTTCAGTTAAAGGCACCAAGCACTAACCAGTACAGCTGGGCTTAGCAGTTGACAGGCAATATCGTCTCTTCCAGTGAGCCATGATTCCTTCAGGGACTGAAGTAGCTTCCCTTGCTGTATGATGTGCCCTGCAGCCCCATTTCTGATGGATTTACCTCCTACTATCTGTCAAGCCCTGTGAAAGAGGGGCTAATGCTCAACAGAGATATCTTCTGCACTCAGCCTTTGTGCCTACATCCCTTTGCCAGCCATCACACACTGATATCCCTATGAATGCTGCCGCAGCACGGCCCTGCACACCCAGCAAGCATCTCAGGGAGAAAAGCATTTCAGTTCCCTGCTGCCTGTGTGCATTTTCCTTCTCAAATGCACACGCTTGTGAGCTCAAAGAGAGGAGGAATGTCTGGCACTTCTGTGGTGACCATCTGGCAGAAGCACCGCTCAGTTTTCTGGCAACTTGACCAGAGTCTTAGAACAATTATTTCAGTTCCTGATTCAAGTGCTGGAGACAGAAGATCAAGTTACATTTCTCTCCAGCCATCAACACTAATTCAGTTTTCACTAAGCCAGCCTTGCTGGAATTTCACTCTTCCACAATAAAACAAAACAAAAACAAAACAAAACAAAAATATATATATAAAATGGAAAGTGTGAATCTACACTGAAAAGCTGGTAGAAGAAACATAAGGAATTTCAAGAGCTGCCCTTCACAAATGTAAAAAATGCCAGTAAGATCCAACAGAGAAGGAGCTGTTTCTTCCTAGAAAGAATATTTTTATAAGGCAAAATGCTGAAGAACTGGATGTATTGAAAATTGAATTATATCATGGTCCTCAATGATACCTGCAGGCTTTATAACAACCATGTAAATAAGCTTTCTTCCCTTACTATCACGAACTGATTGTGAGTTGAAGAAAGTACCTTCCCACCTATTGCTCAGTCACAGGTACACACAGCCTTTTCCCAAGGAAAGAGTTCAGCTCCCACAGCAATGACCTTTGTCATCTGCATGAAAGGAAAGTTTCAACAAGCTACCACAAGCAAAAGTGTTATAAATCACCTTTCGTCAGGTCTCCAACCACTAGCCAGAGAAACAACTGGAAACACTTAAACATGTTTTAACATTCCTTGAAGAAGGAGGCAGGGAAACCTCTCCATCTACCCACCAGAGCTGACTGCAGCCACCAAACCACTCTGGACAGTGGTTCCTGCCAGTGGAGTTTCTGCTGAGGATTTCTGCAGCAACAGCCTTTCCCAGCAGAGATAAAAACCAAGCTGCAGCCACAAACTCTAGCTCTGTTCCCATGTGAGCCGCATCCAGAGTGGCAGGAGGGAACCACTGGGAGGTTAAATGGAGACAAACAGAAACAAATCCACAAACAAACTGAATGATATCACATATATTTTAAACCTTCACATGCTAGGAGACAGTATTTGATTATTTGAAAGAGCTTCTTTTCTTTCCTTTTATGAAAATGATTTACATGCAGCTGCGTACATGACATGTTGGAGACTTCTCAAGAGACTAGCCACTGTTCCAAAGAACTCACACTTCTATGATAGGAATTTCATAAATGAAGGCATTAACTATCTTCCCAGATGCAGGCTTGAATAGACCCACTGTGCTGGCAAGTTCTGCAGAGGGAACAATCTTTCTTCACAGGCCAGAGAGCAGGAGTAAACCTGACACAGAGGAGCATTACAGCCTGAACTGCTTTGTTCTCAGATGGGGGAGAGAAACCCACAGGGGCTGTCAGACAAGCGCTGCCCCCATCACACAGGCCTCTGCAGAATGCTCCCAAATTTCCCAAATCCCACTTCTCTGCTTGCAATCCAAGTCTGAACATCTGTAATGCCGGAAGGGGCACAGGAGAGCACAGCCTCAGAAATGTGTCAGGTAGAAAATGAGATCCCATACCCTTGCAGTCAGCTGGCTGTGTCCAGGAATAACAAGTAGCCAGTGCGTGCAGGAATAGGGTCCCATTTCTTGTTTCCAGGTTGGCTGCAGTGCCATAATGTGCTACCACTTATGTTTAACAATATTGAAACATGTAACATTAACTTGAAATATTTGTGTGAAATTATTAATTTTATCCAGACAGGATTTGGAATGTTGCTCTGGCACAGGCATTTCTACTCCAAGTTTTAGCACTGTTGTTCCTACTTTAGCTCAGTTCAAAACTCTGAGTGAAATATAATTTAATAGCGATTTGATTTTGCGATGATCTCATTGAAAAGGCATATGCAGTACTGCCCTTCCAACACAGAAAGAGCTACAAGATAAGCCTAAGGGACACAGATTAACACTCTGATCAGGTAAAATTTCAGCCCCTTCTCCCTTGCAGGGAATGTTTTGGCATTTTGCCAAGCAGAAAGCATTCCACACACAGTAGGGTAAATTTGGTATAGCACCCATATGGAAATATCTTCTTCACAACAAGGCCAGGGAGTAAAATCTATTATCTGAACACACATGCTCTCTTACTTCGTACAAGTGAGCCTACAGTAGAATTTGACTCAAACTTTCCCCATCTCATGGGAGACCATATTTGAGGGAACTTTGGAATGGCACTGGCACTAAAGTTGGCATTCATCTTTCTTTTCTTCTCTCCTGTGGTTTTAAGCTGAATGCAGCAGAAGTCAAATTTGGATCTGCTCCCTATAAAAAAATATTTCTATTGTTTCTTTTAAAGTGTGGTTACTATAGACAATAACTGCATCAACCAGGCTTTCAGAATTGGACCTGTCTACTCACAACAAAAATGTCAAAGCAGGTTTTGCTATGATCAACTGTGGAACTGCCTGAAGTTGTGTCAGGGGAGGTTTAGGCTAGATATTAGGAAAAGACTCTTCACCCAAGAGGTAGTTGGGCACTGGAACAGCTGCCCAGTGCAGCGGGCACACCACCAAGCCCAGCAAAGTTCAAGAAGCATTTGGACAATGCCCTCAGGCAGCTGGTGTGACTATTGTGGTGTCCTGTGCAGGGCCAGGAGTTGGACTCCATGATCCACATGGGTCCCTTCCAAGTCCGCATACAACACACAGTTCATTTAGTGAAAGGGAAAACTGCAATTCTCTTCTGCTTTCATGGAGTTTATGCTTATGCAGTTCTCACCTTAATTCTAGTTTTAGACACTCATTTGCTACTGTTCATAGAGGGTGATTCCAGAAAAGATATTACAGCTCAGACTTCTCTCATTGCCTACTCTTTTCACTACTTCTCCTTCAGTTCAGTTGTATGCACAGCCATCTTCCCAATACCAGTAAACAGAGAATTGAAAAATGTGCATCTACAAATAGAAAAAAGGTTACAGATTGAGATACTGCACACACAATCTGATAATAACCTTCACAAATAAAACTTCTTTTCCAGTAAATTGAGCAGAATAAAGTATACACACGGAGCATAAACAACACTTTCAGACTAAAAATTCCATCATCACAGAATAAATAAGTCATTGAAGGTTAAATCTATTGCACAGAAACTCTTTGGTGTAAGCTTTCTGTCAATGTATTTTTCCCTGTGTTTGATTAATGAACAAATCAAAACATTCAAGATAGATACTAAATAGTTTTGTCTGGCATGAAGTCTGCATTGCCAAATTCCACGTGGTTTCCAGGTGGTACCACAAACTTTGCCGCAGTTAATTCAAAACTCAGTCCTAGTCCTCCAAAAGGTATGAACATTTTTGTGATGCCAGGAAAGCGATTTCTGTTATAGAGGCAGATAAAATGGTACCTGTGACTAGTGCACAGTGGACAAAAGCTGAGTGACAGCAGATTCCACCCTGCTACAACAAGATAAATGCCTTTTGCAACTCCAAAAGGTAAAGATTTATAAGATTATGACTCCAAATACCTTTTGTGCCTAGGTCCTCATCTGAGGGTTTAGGGATGAGATGTTCTAAAGGATAATTTGCATTGAAATTTGTAGGTGTTATAAATACACCAGGATGCACAGTTTCCTACAGAGCGTGAATTCCTGAAGCTTCCTGATGGAATAACTGCCCCTCTCTTCTAATGTGTGCCTATTACTTAATCTCTGAAGTCCTACCTCATTTTCCCCAGACAAATATTCTTCTATGTAACCTAAAGAGGAATGCACAGTGGGACATCCATATGCAACAGGTTTGCTTTATACTATGTTTTAGATGCAAAAAGTCATGTTAAGAAGCTTTTTCCTGACCCTAGGGAATCCAAAGGTGTGAAAAACATGACATTCACTTTGGCTGATTCCTCACAGTAGCTGTATTCTCAGTGAGGCTCTAAAGAAAATGTATGTGAGAAAATGGTTTGAAGTTTGAGGGTTTTTTTTTTCAAACTGCAGTTTAATTTTATGGCAGTTTCAAGGTATGATCTCCGCTCTTTCAGACAACTGCATTTTCTTAACCCTTTAACCAGTCTTTTCATCAAAAAGCCAATAAGGTTGGAGTTTCTGTGTGTAGTAAATTCAACTCATGCTGTAGCAAAGCATCAAGCAACTGCTCCATTCAATTCTCACAGAAGTGAGTTTTGGCCCTTCCAGTTTTGTTGGGAAAGCTGGAACCACAACACAAAAATGAGGGCTCTTTGGAAATGCAACCACACCCCACTCATATTCTGCTCTGTCCCCATGTCCCCACCCACAGATACACAACAGAGGAATACCAGCTGTTGAAGCTTTGCAGATGGCAAATCCAATATTGTGCCATTTTGGACTTTCTCCTCAAAGGATCATTCCACATGGCTTCTTTTATAGGGTCAGGATTTCTTTTCTTGGGAGGATGGATATTTGGGCATGGAAAGTATCTCTGGGTACAAACAATGGGGAAATAGCTTTTATAAATTGAAATAAAGTCTTTCCAATTTGTGTAAACAGCTGGAGGAAGGAAAGAATCTTATTAATTACATAGTTGAAACTCAACAGGCTATTGACAGTGAATCTTTTCGGATGCCACTATGGCTGCTCTCTTACAAGAGAGTACAACATTTAAATCTTTAACTAAAGATGAGTCAATGCACAGTGATGTACCCAGCATTTTGTTTCACTACACTGAGATTAATCAATCCATCCTTCCCCTTTTGTGGGGAAGGAAGAGTAGTTTCTTCTGCATCTTGTGTATTTCGTGGTGCTGTACAAGTGCTAGAATGAGCTTTTCTTTTCAGTGCTGCTTTAAGCAGACAATTCATTCAACACAAAAGTATTAAGCTCAGCAGTCAGCCCAAGGGATGGCTGAACAGGCACCTTCAAGGGAGCATCTGTTGAGCTTCATGTTTCTCAGAAGTTATTTCACTCCTGCCACACACAATGAGGCGTTCAGGTTGTGAAAGTAATCTTATTTGTTACAAGAAAAGAGGGAAATTTTCAGTGTATAACATTCAATACAGCATGGTTTCAATACAGTACATTTTCAGAGTAATTCCACAAGTGAATGCCCAATGAAAATAGACAAAAAAAACACGGAGCCAAAATTCCACATGAGGAAACAGCATAACAATTTCATTAAAAGTATTACAGAAATCTTTCAAAACACTGTCAGCAAGGTACTTTACCCATGTTAAGGAGAAGCAAATATATTTTAATAAATAATTTTCATTTTATATTGGAAGAAGCAAAAGCTACTTGCCAGCTAAATATTTTTCTTCAAAGCTACCCTGCTTCAGTCAAGCCCCATTAATCATTGTGCTGTTAGACAAAATTGCTTTGATGTCCACAGATCGTACAGAAGATTTAAGACAGCAAGCTGTCTGAAAAATTCAGTGATAAGGTCAAGGTAAACCAAGGTAAAAAGTATTTACTCCGTTCTAATTTAGTCAAGAGTTTTACTTGTTTCACAAAGTTTAACTGCTTTTGATTGTTTTTTATCTAGCATTACATAGTGCAAAAGTTACATTATTACTGTTGCCTGACTTACCCTGTCACCTGATAACTCAACCATCTAAGGAAAAACAAAGACTAAATTACAAGTACTCTTCTCTATAAGGAACTGGGAAAGGGCAAAGAAGTGTTGATTTTGATTGAAGGGGTCCAAGAGCCCTGTTCAGATTAGCTCAGCAATTTGAGTCTCACTGAGTACTCTCTGAGAACCTGGGGGTTCAGGGTTTGTCAGGGGGTGCGTGAGAGTGGAAATTAAAGTTCTCTTTGGGCACTATAAACAACAACAAAAACCCACACTTCCTTTATAAAACAGCAAATGGGTCCCCCAAGAATTAGTTTCAGCAGAAGCTGCTATTAAAAATTCTTTTGGGAAATTTTCAAGTTATGGTTTATGGATAGAAAAGCATTTTTAGAAGACACATCAATGCTTCCATTAAGAAACAAAAAATAGAAATGTGCAGACAAATAATTATTTCAACTAATGCTTTGGCAAAAAAAAAAAAAAATATACACCACTTAACAAATGGATTTGACCCACCTTCTTACCCTCTGTTTTAAGAGAACATTCTTGAGAAGAGTTCACAGGCTGTTGGTAACACCAATTTATCTCAATTGCATTACAGCTTTCAAAGCGTCAGTAAAAGACTTGCAACATCCGTTCCCACTTTGTTGCCTACACATGTTCTTACTAATAAGGGCTATGAAAAGAAGCTGAACTAAAACTGAAAGCAAGAAAAATTTTGAATCATACTCAGCAGTTGAAGGGGAGGGTGTTTTTTCTACCTACTAAATAGAAGACCTGAAGGACCTGCCATAACAACAATCTTGCCTTGCTTCCCCTTCATACAGTCCCTAGTTCTTGTGACAAGGGTGGTTTAAATTTGTGTTTGCTTGCCTTCAGCCCACCCAAACTGTCTTCATCTCCAGATGATGACACCGTCATGCCATTTCCTTTACTTCAATCTGAAAAATCACCAACTCAGCGGTCTAGAAGGAGCAAATCTAACTGCTTATTCCTTTTAATGAACATTTTTATGGAGACAGTGTTTGAAAATAGTCTCAAGACACTTATGTGGCAGTTCATTAATAAGCTCTGTACAGCACGATATTGTTCATATTAACACCCTTATCAATTCACTCTCCAGTTGTTCTACTGATTCTAAATTTATACCTGTGGTTCTGCTAGCAAGCAAAAGCCCAAAAAGAACCAACATTCCACTTCTCTGAGTCTGCAACAGAGCAGAGTTATCACAGTGCTCAGCACAGTCTCTTTTTACTTTTAAACTCCAAGGCCCCTTTCCCTCCGAGTTGGTTTATCATAATCAGAATTATTGACCTGAATTTTCCTCTCCTGGAAAACATACTATATATGCAATTTCCAAACATGCTATAAAAGTCAGAATTGTGCAGAAAGTGCAAAAGACTATTGTGCAGAATCACACAATAACTGCAGTTGAAAAGGACCCCTGAATACCATCCAGGCTAAAACTCCTGCTGCAGGTTCACCTAGAACAAGTTCCACAGGATCTTGTCTAGGTTGGGGTTTGAATGTCTCCAGAGGTATTTTTGCTGGAGCAGTTGTTTACAGGAGTCATTCGTATTTAGGTACCTGAACAATTTAGTCCATCTGATGTTACAAACTAGCTGCTGTAGCTGCCTCAATTTTCTGCTTGAAATAAGAAGCCCTGTTATAGTCCCCCATTTAATTCTTTCCAATTATTTAAAAAATAAAAGTAACTGATATTTTGAAAGACTGAGCAAGCATCCTATTTGAACAAAGGTCTTTCACCTCCTTATTAATCAGTAAAAGCAAGACTAAAACTCTGTCTTGTCAGTTAAGATGAAGAAATTGCTAGATATCAATAAACATTTCTCAGCCAAAGTTATAGGAGCTCAACATCTTTAAGTATCCCAGGGTGAAGGAATACATTTTTAAAAAATTAAGTTTCCAGTTAACATACGTAAAACACACCTCGAGCTTTTTTCCCTAAGCTTTTCTTTCTTGCATCTCATTTTTGTTTCTGTCAACATTGTAACATAAGCCATTTGAGAGATTTTAAGCTAAACAGTTCTAAGCAGTGGGTGAAACCACAGTATGTTAACTGACAGGAGGTTTTGGCTCTGTCTTCATCTTTAAGCATCTATTACTCAGATGCTGTTTCTCTGCAGCAGGGGCTGGAACATTCATAGACTTCAGTCCAAGACTCCTAGTTTCCTAATACGTGCTGCTTAAGAATGTCTTTTCTTGACTTGGTTGTTTCATTAATAACTACATCGTTATTGTATTCCAGCTTGCCCATCTGAACGCAGGCAATGCTAATTCACATTTACTGCAGCTGGTGCCCTTCACTGAGCACCGATTGCTCAAATGACAGCACACATGGCTGTGTTGTCACCTGACAGAGTTATCCCCATCTGACCGGTGTCAGAGCTGGGACAGAGATGATGAACATTAAATGAAACATGGATAACAAGAAATTAGGGTGAAGCAGAAGAAATACAAATACGGTATCTCTTAAGTATTACCCAGTTCTCCTCCAGCCAAATATAAAGCTATTTTCAAAAAACTAAAATATTTTTCCTATGGCATATAATCCACAGCCAACTCCAGCACGAGAGATTTTGATCCTCGAACAATCTGAAGAGTGGAAGAATGAAATCTTATAAAATATATATCCTTGTCTGTGTTGGAAACAGCACAACTCCAAACCAGAGACTAATGCTGAAATGCAATCCAGGGGCTGTGCTTTAATTCATAAACTGTTCCATTTGAACACAGGGTCTGGAATAAATTTTATCCTCATGTTCAACCAGAGAGCCACAATTTATTATAGTGCTGCACTTTTCAGTTTCAAAACCGTATCCCTAACATTTTTTTCTGTCAAGTCCAATGGAGATTAGCAGACTTTTCAAGCAGGATCATCAATAAAGAAAAAATACAGCAGAATCCAACTGCCCAGAAACATGAAGAAGCAAGTCCAGTTATGTACCACATGGCTAAAAAAAGAAGAAAACCTACTGTGTACAGGCAGCTACAACAGTGTGAGCTGGAAAGGCATCAGAAAGGTTCTTCCCTTAGTAACAGCATAAGTGGGATCTCAAATTTTTAGCTCAGTAACAGCATAAGTGGGGTCTCAGACTTTGGCTCTGTCTTTGGGTTACCACTAGACTGTCTGTGCAGCAGCCCAGCTCTATTACTCCTGTGTAAGATCACAGTAATGCTCCCTGACAACTTCAAACCCCAAAATAAATAACCAGTGCTTCCCAGTCATTGCATATTCTGCAGCTAAGATGTGCCACAAAGGTACATGCTTATTTGCATCAGCTAAACTTTGAGCTCTTCCAGGAACATCCTTAGGGTCCTCTAGGTAATCATTACTCTCTGATGTTCAAATTAAAAGGAATTTAGGATTCAACAACACTGGTATGACCAATATCAATATATATGGTCACTGCATTTTGCACCAGTTGTCTACAGTTTTCCAGTTTCTTAAAATATTTCTCTGGCAAAAAGACTGCTCCAAAAATTGCAACAGAGCTGAAAACATTTTCACTGATTCTTGTCCACATACAGGAAGATGAAAGAAGCATCTGCTGTCAGTATACAAACAAGGGAAAAGCAATTTAAATAATTACAAAAAAGAAAAAAAATATCCCATCAACTTCTGGGCTAGAACAATTTTCTCTTCTTGAAAAGGGGAAGGGAAATTGGTGACATGGTCCTTCAGCCCAAGGATGTGATCTAGCAATCCAATCTGTGATTTAACACATACTTTCTAAATACTAATTTTTCTCACAGATCTTATCATACTAGAAATCTGTAGGTTGATCATTATATACTCATACCACACCACAAATCAGATTTCCACAGTACATAGAAAAGTAGAAACTAGACTTCAGTTAACATTAACCTTTAAATGAAGACAAAGGAAATTATGACAGCCAGCAGGTAGAGAATTCTTACACAGTAAAATGTATTAATCTGTTAACTATTAACCAAACTTCTACATAACAACAAAAAGCTTTCCTTTTGATAAGTCAAAGCCACTACCATGTCTCCTTTGCAATGCATTAATATAATTTGTCTACCTGGTCACCTAATAAAACAATCTGGATCCCTTCAAGCCTTCTACCTGTCTGACTTACACTAAGCAGTCATTTGACAGCACAGATGACAATTTAAAATGAACTCTGCTTTGACTTGAGCTGCTGTAGAATATCTTTTTTAAACTCATCTCTGGGTAGCTCTGTTTGTGACTAAGAAACACAGTAGCTCCATGACATAGTTCACCATCTATTTTGGAAGGCAATATGCCAAGAGAACTGTGGTGCATTTTCATTCATCTCTTGGCTACTGCTTCTTCCAAAGTTTCTGTCCAAAGACAGCCAAAACCAAGTCCTATGAATCATTGCTTGAATGAGATCTAATTATTCAATTAGTTCTAATGCCTTTCGTTTCCTTTTTTCATGACAGCCTTACACACCTCTTGCCCTTCAGGGCATTTGTCCACATGTCTTTCCCACAGTTGGAAATGCAGGCAATTTCTTTCCCACCCATAACAGCTTTCAGATGAAGAAGAGGACTGAATACAATACTGAACACACATCCCCTTTGGATATAGTCCTTTTTACCTAGGGAGCGAGGAAGAATAAAAATATGTATAATCGCCAACTCAGAGACACTTTGCTGAGACCTGATCTGCTGCTTTGCATACACCACAGATTTATTGCAAGTTAACTCCCTCACAAAGATATTTTGTCACATTTACTTTTACCTAAATACATAAGATTATTCATAAAGCCTCAGCTGTGACACTGCAAATATATGATCCACCTAGCTAGTGCAAGTGGGGGAAACTTAACACTTAGCTGTAAAACATGAACTGTTTCAAAAGCATATTGGTTGGAAGGCTTTGATGATGGGGGAAAAACATTAATTAAAAAAAAAGAACAAAAAAAGCAAGCACAGCCTGTTTCAGAGCAATGTTGGCTCTTTTTTTCCCTGTATAACTACACACTAAAGAGACAATAATTAATGGTGTAACATAGATTTACAGCAAATTCCTAACTATCTGTTCATCTTAGTCACTAAGATAGTCAGCCCAGGCTACAGTGCTCTCTCCCAACTCCCAAGGAAGAGGACTCAGTTGCTTTTATAGGAATACTGTCTGGGATTCAGACTCACTTTTCTGGGGGAAGATTTTCAAGGTAGAATGGAAAATGTAAGCTACAATGCAGCCAGCTGAGAAACAAAGCACTTTTTCACAATTCTAAGCTGGTTTTCCACTTCCCCACCTGTACTGCCAACAAGAATGTGCTGGCTGTAGACAAACAACAAAAATGCAAACTTCCCATTGAGATACAGGATAAAGAGACTTCCTAAGTCCTGCATTTTTAGCCACAGATATGTGACAGGACTAGGAGAAAGCATGAGCAAATTGGTATGTAGTGACTCATTCACCTTCCCTTTTAACCAAAAGATAGTTAATGGCACTTGAGAATCAAAATGTGTGCGTCTCTAGAGGAACTACAGCTAGAAAAACACAATATTCTATTCAGTTTAACAGTGGTGCTCATAGGCCTAAACTTTACTAAACCAGCTATTATTACACCCACTAGCTCAGAAAGAGAGTAAGGCTTAGCATAGTGAGCACTATACAAGCAAAACTCAAAATGTTGGTCTCACCTGAGTAGTTTCTCTTCAAACACTGTGGCAATTTGAGTTTGCTGTGGTGTCATCCACACAGTTTCTTACACCATACCAACAAGGGTGCTGTGGCAGAGGTACCTTGCTGGGACTGGCTGTTACCAGGAGGCAAAGAAAACTTTGAGGTAAACTGTGTGAGCTACCTAATGCTTCATTTTGCTATAGTTTTGCAAAAGAATATACAGCATGATTGGTAATGCTGCACACCACTGCTGCCAGCAGAGTCTACATACAAACATCACACCTCATAAAATAGTTGTGAAGTCCTTTTGATTGACTGTCCTCAAATGTTGCCTCCGCTACTTTCAATGCCAGAAACACAACAGAATTTCAATGTTGCACAGAAATATTTCATTCATTAAGCAACATTTTCTCCTTCTTAAGAAGCCTTTTTTCCTTTTTGTGAAAATAGAGATTTGATTTTGTTAAAAATGCAAAACAAAGGTATTCCCTCACAAAATACCCATCTGTGCTGAGGTACATCTCATCCTTTGTGAGCAAACCCATTTGCATTCCTTGTCTTTCATTTACGCACTGACTGTGCTTGGTGTGTCACAAAGTTTATAGAGTTATAAAGTGGTATGGACTGGAAGGGACCTTTAAAGATCATTTAGTTCCAGCTTCCCTGCCATGGGTAGGAACAGCTTACACTAGACCAGGTTCCTCAAAGTCCCATCCAACCTGACGTGGAACATTTCCAGGGATGGGACATCCACAACTTCTCTGGGCAACATGTTGCTCTGTCTCACCACTCTCTCAGAAATTACAATTTGCTATTAGCAAGTGACAAAATTTTGTCTGAGACACATCCTGATTCCTTTTGTTTTGGGGTCCTGAGTGTAGCATCAGGATTCAACTCATGACCACCTGATAGAGAAACCCAGGGTCTACCACTTCAGTTAAAAAAAAAAAACTCCAATACCTGCCAATATTAGCAAAGCTGCATCCTGTTTGCAATTCCCCTTAGAGATAGACTGAATGCTTCTAAGCAGATCTGATTCTATTCAGGAAGGGGCAATCATGTTCCGCTTCCAAAAACCTCTCCTCCTTTTTATTAGTTAAATCTTATCTTATTATTACAACTATTATTTCCCTTCTTTTATCTTCCCCACGTAGAAGGGGCAAATACTGGTATTACAGGTCCTTCTAGGAATCAAGATTGATAGGTACATGACAGAAAGAGACCGCTCCATATCTATAATTTTATCCTTTTGTTTTCTCCATGTTTTACGTATGAGTGTGATTTGGTGTACAACATACTAATAGGTAACCTACAGATAACAAGCAGTTGCAGACTGCTGCATCTTGTAGTGTTCACTGAGGAATTCCAAAGGGAGATATTAGTTGAATATAAATGACATGCTCCTGCTCTTTTTTTTTTTTTTTAATAACTGCAAGAGAACAAGTCTGACTGCTCACCCCACAGGTTCAACCCTGGCCAACATAGTTATCTGAATTTCCGTAACTGTTCTGCAAAAAAGTCAGTTTGATTCAAGGGTGTCCAAGCCTCCCTGTAGCAACTCCACTGGTGCTTCAGTCTCCAGAACTTTAATCTGGCCTTTAGAGTTTACTTGGTCCCCAAAACAACAACTAAAACTTCTTAAAAATGGAAAATGTATTGCGTCAGCAGTGGTTCAGCCCCACACAGGAACTACTGCAAATTGCAGAGAGATGTAGCCAGTCATGGCTGGCTGCTTCACACACAAAGAGCAATCGGTCAATAACAAAGAGCGGGAAGAATAATTTTCTCTCCTTATCCATATGCTTTCCTGATTAGGGCCCACAGGGGATTTGCTGATAAAACACAACTTTGTCACATTTGTCAGACCTGAGGTGGTCATGGAAACATAACTGATGGGACAATTTTTAATAAGCCACTGTCACAAGGCCAATGTGTCCGAGGCAAGAGTTCCTGCTCCTGTTCAGCAGTGAAACAGCCCAGCAGGTCCCAGCATCACCCCACTGCAACAAGTGTCCTGAACTGTTTTGTTTTGGGAACACCTTGCGTCCATGACAGTGAAAAAGTATTTTACAGGTTTCCCCATCTACAATGATGGGTCAGTTTGCTTTTAAATAAGATCATAAGCAAATCTTGTAATGGTAACTGTTGAAATTATAAGCTGAGCCAGAAGCCTGGGTTTTGACTTTGCTCCCCTTCTGCCCACCTTACAGAAAAGCCACCTCTCATCCAGAAGAACAATTATGTTTTAACAAGGTTCTCTCAACTCCTTCGCAATATCAGCTGGCATTTTTTTTCCTGCCCTGTTCCTGCAGCTATTTCCTAGAATTTCCCTTTTCCACCCAGACTCAGGAGCAGGTGACTGTTCCCTCACTTCAAGCAATGGGTTTCTCCTTTCCTCATGACCAGTAATTTTTAATAGTAAACATTTTAATACTTCCAGAAGCCAGCATATCATTTGGCACCAATACAGGTAGTAAAAACTCACCCTTCTCAGGAACCAGTGGCAGTTCACTTTGGAGTCTGTCCTGTCACTCTACCCCTGAAAGACTATTGGAATGCCAGATATCAGAAGACAGTCAGCCCACATGCAGTGGTGCTGTAGGCAAGATCTCTGCAGAAATGCAGCTGCCAAAACAATATTACACACCTGATACAGCTCAGCAAGAGGCTGGTACACAGGCGGATTCACCTAATGCAGTCTGGTTTTGTACACGGAAATACTGAGGTAGGGAAAGAGGAATTTGTTCATGATTTCAGGACATCTGACTGGAGCAGCCATTGCCTGACTCCTGAAATCTCTGAATAGATGGCCACTTTTCAAACAGCCTGCCCTACCTAGAACAAGAACTGCATAGATTTTCCAGAGAAATCATTAAAACCTTTAGCATAACTCCACTGCCTTCCTCTAGGATGTCACCACACTTTTAGAACAGGTAGCACAACTATTATCAGAGTCACAAGCACAGAACTTCCCTGGGAACTGCTGATATGGTGCTGCAGGCTGATGACCTGGGGCTGCTTTTTGAATGCCCTGCTCTTCCAGAAGGTTATTTATCCCAGGAGCCATCCTGTGCTATTGCAGTACATGGCACCAGGTCAGGTTTACATTTGTTTACTGAGTCATGTCTACATCTGTTTTCTGCTGTCCATAAGTGTCAGCCAATAGCAAATAAATCACAGCAGGGACGTCAGTTTTTCATGTGTTTCAGCAGAAACCTGGATAAAGTGTTCATAGGAGAGGAGAGCATATAAAATGTGACAGCACATTCTCTTGTGCACTGAGATTGGAGCAGAAGAGAGTATAACCCATTGATGAGGTTCTCTGCACAATCAGCTTGGATAGCAGCCTCCTCACCATACAGGGAGCTCCAAATATGTGGGCATGAAGTCAGTGTTTCTAAATGCAGTTGGTTCAACCTCTGCCTTCATCCAACTTTTACATGAAACAAATATCATCACTAGGGCACAATCTTGCCTTCTTACCCCAAGCATCTCTTCACTCTGATCTTTTGTAGTTCCTGCCACATTAGAGTCTCCCACTCTATTGAGAGGTTGGGGTAACAGGCCTGTGAAAGCAAGCAACATTTCAACATCACAGCAGAGGCCTGATGCTGTAGGAGGCAGAAGGCCTAAATGGATTTCCAGGGTCAGGACTGGCTCTTCTTCCACACTGAAGCCTCAGATCAGGGCAAGAGTATTGGAACTGGCTTCAGCTGTCCAGGCTGTAAGAAGAGTCTTGCTTACAAGTAGCATACAAGGGCAGTGCTTCCCACAGGAAATTAAAGGGGTGACAGACACCACTGAAAAATCAATGTCTGCTCTTAGATCTTCACACCCTTCCAAAAGCCAATCTGCTGCCCAGAGCCTGAGTGCAGCAGGGTCAATACAACAGTGAAATGTTGTGTGATGCACAGCAGAGCAGCTCTAATCCAGAGCATCAGCTGATTACACAGAGCATAGCCATTGTCCAAAAGCAGTTTTATTTTCATTCTTCCCTCTGAAACCAACACCAGAATGAGTCCTTGAAATTATTTTTACGTGGGTTTTTAAAGACTGAGTTGCCCCTGCCCTGTGACAACATGCCAGGAAACCCCCAGGAACTCTCCCAGAAAACTGCAAGGGAATGAATGTGAAACAGGCTGAGCTGCTCAGCTTCTCACCTTCCCCAGCATGGGCTTGAACATGTTGACAGCAGAGTGGTGTGAAGATGGTTTTGTCCTCTTCAAATATTTTGGATAAACAGGATTGCGCTCTACATCAGAAATCTCTCTTTGTAACTTCAGTCAATATTTTCTTGGCTTGACACTCTTGACAGTCATAAAACAGCTCTCTCTGGAATATGCTGTTCAAATTAATCAGCTGTCAGCTATTCTTTTAAAACTAATAATAGAAGGTCTGCATGAGCCTGTGAGAGACTGAAACATGGGAATGTGAGTTGTGCAGCTGCAAGTGTTTCTATATTGCTGCAGCTCTCAAATTGCTTTTTGCTCTCCACCAGGAAGGCATGAAACCTGTAGGGAACAGGTTTTGGATTGTCGAAATTGCCCAAGTGCCCTCAGCACACCCATAAATGTGGTAAATGTTTAGTGATGCCTTTTAACTTTCAAGGAAGCTTAAAAGACAGGAGGGATGCTCTGGTCATAAACCAACAGGCTCAGCTGGCCCAGGAGCAGAGATAATTTGATCATTTGTATCCTTTGGATGCCAGCAGCCCAGGGGATGCCAGACTATGTGCTTGCCATTGGCAGAAGTTTTAGCCTCCAATTCATCTTTTAGTCAGCAAACTGCAACAGGATGGGCATAATGGGTTCCAGGAGGAAGTACAGCCTCTGAGAGGATGGGGAAACAAGACTCCTCTGAACAGCCCCTTGACTACAGCAGTTCGGCTCCAAGTGGACAGAGAAGATTAACGTTACATGAGTCTTGAACTCAGAATAAGAGCTGGCACTGGAGGAAAGCCAACTGTGCAACATTCCTGTAACTGCTAAGGGGACTCTGTTGTGACATGAAACTGAGGAAAAACTGGGAGGCTCTGTTCAAAAAGCACTCAGGTCGGAAGCATGTTTGCAAAGCCTGATGAAGGAACAAGAGCAGCACCTGCTTCTTCCAGGTCTGCCCAAAGCTAGTACTATCTGGGGACTTTGTTTCTACCAACAGAGGGTCCATTTTAAGCCTGAAAAAATACTTTAAGCAGCCTCTCAGGCTTTTAAGAGAAAGAAGTTTAGGTCTCAGACCGGAAGCCTTAATTATAATGGATTTGTGTGAAAGTTGCCAGATCTTACCCTGCTCTGTGGTCAGGGCTGTGCCAAGAGTCTGCTTTGTGTCACACTAGCAACTGTGCTAAGTTCAGCAAAGTAACTGGGTCAAAAACACACAGCCAGAAGAGAGATCACTGATTAGCACTAATGAAAGCCTTCACCGCAGAGCAGAATGACAGTGCCATCATGTTGAGGTTCTTGCTGTAATTAAAGGTAGCTATACCCGTATCCAGTGTGAGCTGCACAGAACAGATCCTTTTGTGCGTCACATTTTACACCTTGGGAAGTCACTGATGACCAGAAAAGAGAACATGAGAGGAAACAACTGAGAACGCATAGTTCATACTGGAATTGAAATTTACTTATAGAAAAATCGGGAAAGAATTGAGCATCCTCATGAGCAGCTCTACCAAACATGTAGCACTTGTTTTCAATCAATTAATTATACCTGTAATGGGCATTAGGTTATAGATAAAGAATACTGATCTCGTGTTCAAGAATTTAATGCTACATCTGCCCACAACACCAGGTGCTCTGAAGATCAACCTTCAATGGAAACAGTAGAAAAAAGAAAACTACAGGGTGTTTCCAATGTCTCATAGACTTTCCCTAAGATGAAAAATAGAAAGGACTCTGTAGTAGTCTAGAAAAAGGAATATGAGCAGAAACTAGTATTGAATGGCATAGACAAAGTCAGTCCTAGGCTTCTAGATAGCCTCTGCTCATTTGCAAAGCAGTGTATTTCTAAGTAATAAGGACAAATACATCAGGGTAGCAGTTAACCAGGAATTGACCTCAATAGACAACACAAACATCTGCTGTCAGCCTATGGACAGAGGGTGTACAAGGAGTTAGAGAAGACTGGAACTATGCAAGATGAAACAAGCAATTAAAACATTGTACCTCAGAATATAGAAATTACTCAGTAGAAGTCAAGAAGAGAACAAAAAATATTTCTACTATGTCCCTTCACTTTCCATTTTAAGTACAGTGGGACAGAAAGCAATTAATTTCAAAGAACCTCACCAATGTCTCTGGAAAACTCAGAGCCACTGACTATCCACAGACAGAACATGGACATTCAGTCACTGGCAGAAACATGGTGGACACCTGGGACCAGTGAGGAGATTTACATCAGGACAACACAAAGCAATTCTGTTTGAAACACAGAAATTAATGCACTTATACAGTGACAACTACAGAAAGCTGTAAATGCTGAGCTCAGGACCTGTCCAGGGGTGCTGTGTTGAACACAGAGCTGTTATACGTGCACATACTCCTGCAAGATCTTCACTTTCCTTACCAGCTATACCAGTAGCCTTCCTCAATTGCTCTCCCTCAATAGATGAAAAAACAATGGGTCAATCTTCTTACAATTGTAGTTACAAATATATTATTATTTCCTACTTGTAAGGTATGTATAGCATAACATATGAAAACTTCATTTGAAACCATTCAGAATACTAAAACATATGGAAATTATCTTAAAGGACCAAGGGAATGATGCCTTGTATCACTTTTCAAAGCAACTTGCAAATGCTACAGCACAGACCATTAAGGGAAATGCCACTTGTTTTTTCTTTTCTTTTACAGATTTTTTTCACTCAGAGAGAATTCATCAGGCTTCCTACTGCATCACAGCAAACAGATACAAACCAAAACCCCACTGTTGCCTTTGGAATACCCAGTTTACAACACCTTAGAGACATCTCTCAGGATTCCCAAGACTGATCATCTGTAAAATGTAAGCATTTAAAAGCAGCGGTTCTAACACTGAAAACCATTAGATTTATCCATCTTAAACATTTCAGGAACTAATAGCATTTTTCCCTCAAATGAACCTTAAAGCTGGCAAATAATCAGTGTTCCTTTTTAAGGAGGGGAGATGATCCAAATTAAGCACACCAGCTCCACAGATATTTCATTTCTAGTCAAAAACAGCACAAGGATTTCATATTAAACTGGTTCCAACCATCAAAGAGATGAAAAACAACAACATTTCTAAACCAGGCTATCAATATTTGCCAACAGCAGTATTTCTTTATGGAATCAAGCCAGTAGGCAAGAGCTGGACACAAAGCATTAGGCAGTGCTGATGAGGCATCAGTTTGCAGATGACAGCTGTTAGTTCTGCTCCAGCACAGCCTGCTCCTCCTGCATGAGTGCTCTAGGGTAGGTCACAGCTATGACACTGTTTTTTTTCCCCTGAAGTCTTCCTGGAACTCCCCTCTGAAGCACAGCCCTTCAATCGAGGAACAACTTGCACACACACGCTTGTAAATAACAGCGAGGAGGGGAGGTGGGATACAAGGATCTGATTTCCATTCTTTCCCCTTTAGGAAGGTTTGAGGAGAAAGTGGAGCTCAGCATCACCATTATCTCCAGCATGTGTTATTAGCAGCCACACTGAAGCCAGTCAGCAGCGTATGGCATTGTTTGGAGCAACACAAAAGACCTTCTGTTTGGAAAGTTCAAGAAAGAAAAGGCAGAGCCCTGTGGCCTGGTCCTGCAGTCAAAAGACTGACACAGAGGCTGGGAAGTTCTCAGGCAGAGGCTGATCCCAAGCCTTTTGAAGTTGACGGGAAAACTCCCATGGACTCCAGCAAGCTTTGGATCATGCCTGAAACACACCGAAGGGAACAAAGCAGCATAGAAGTAGAAATTAGCATCTTCAAAGGGGAATTTAAACAGTGCAATGGTGACCTAATAGATACATCACGGTTGCTGATACAATGTGGTTTTGTGATGTTTGGTAAAGTAGGATTATATTAAGTCTTTTAGGCTTTTTATTAGTATACAGCAGTTGTACACTCATCATTAGGTATTTTTCTGCTTAAAATGCCATGCATCATGCCCTAGCATTGAGTCTTTAATACACCATTTAGCAAAAGGAAAGCTGGGAAGAAAAGTCCCTTTTAAATTGCTGAAATTATGGAGTTTTCTGCTTTCTTTCTCCACTGTCTTTCTCCCAAAAAGAGTAGTCAACAGCTACAAAATACACAGTCTAGGACTGAAAACCTTATGAAGAACAACGCTGCCAGCATCATCTATTCAAGAGCAGTCACTTGAGAGAGAGCCCAACCCAGAAGAAACTCTATAGCAGCACATTCTCCAAACAATTATTAAAGGATCCCAAGTTGCAGGGAGGCACGAAATCCTCTGCTTAATTATTGTTTAATTCATTTTCTCATTAAAGATGAATATAGGAGCAGTCAAGATGAAACAAAAGTCTTCTTATTTCTGTAATAGTTCCATAATAATTTTCTTGCATATAGGAGTAATCATTGCAGTGGGTTTAAGCTTTGGTGCTGTCTGGGTATTAAATGATATTTTCTGGGAGTTAGTTTGTTACAAACTTTTTTTAAACACTTCTTGTAGCCTTTGCACGAGATCCAACAAAGAGCCAAAGTAACTCCCTTCCCCCCCTCCCACCCCAAAAAACAAAAAAAAAAAAAATGCAGGATGTTTCCTCTTTCCCTGGCTAATAGAATCCAACTGTTTCTGCATGACATCATTCCCCAGAGTTAGGGAATCCAAGCTCACGCCGGCACTCTCGGCTGGGAGTAAGCACCACCACCAATTAAAAAAAAATTTAAAAATCATCAAACTTTACAGTGGGAGGACAGAACATTAAAAAGGCAATTTTTTGTTACCTGAAATTTGGAGCATTTCCCTTTCCACTCCATTCTCAGATTTGTATTTCCCAGACAAAACCTCTGTTATTATCTGAGGCAATCAGAAAACCAGTCGTTTAGTGTCTAATACCTGCTGTGCTTCCCATAACTCCTTCATATGACCTCTCGCAGCACTGATTCCAGCTAAAATGATTGCAGAGAACACAGACTGGCCAGGCCAGTTGTCATGGAGATCTCTCTCCCCCCCTTCTCATAAGCGCGCGCGCACACGCACACACAGATTTAAACAATTCTGGGAGGCATCCACAAAACAGCATGCCTTTTCATCAGCTAAGTTTTGAAACATTCCACCCCTCCTCCAGGCCCTCCCCAGAGTCAGCCCAGGAAGCTGAGATCTGGGCAGGAATTGATTGTGGAAATTAGAGATATTGCCTTTTAAAAAAAGAGAAACTACCACAAAACTTGTAATTTTTTTCCCCAGAAGTAAAAAAGAGATGTTTGCTCACGAAAGCTTTGAACTAAAAGTAAATCTATCGCATTCAGACCTGCAGGTTATTTGTCTTTGCCTGCCTAGTTATGAATTTGATATGTGAAAGCACTAAAGCTTTGTTGAAATACAATCATGCAGATTACAAGAAATGCTGCTGACATAGCCTGCTGCTTACCTTGCTGTGCTCCCAGTACTGAACCAGTGACTCAATTAGCACAGGTATTCATAAGGTCATGCAGGACTTCCTGTACTCTTTCATGTTTCTGTAATTAAGAAGAAAATTAGACAGGTCAGGAGCATGCAACTCAAACAAACAAATAGAAAAAAAAAAAATCCCCCAGCTAAACAAGAACACAGAGATACATCTGGAAGTTTCCTCATACTGACTGTAAGTTTAAGTGCCGCTTACCCAAAATTTGCTATCTCCCAGTTAAAGGAGAAACCCGTTTCACTGACATTTGTGAATACAAGAACTGATTAGTTTACCATGTTCACTGGCACCATGGTTGCAAAACAAAACTTACTCCAAACATAAATACAGCATTTTTTCCTTGACAAAATGAATCCAAATTAATCCCCACCAACGTCATATAGGAAAGTCTGGGCTGATAAATCAAGAAGAGAAAATACTTCATAAAAAAAGAAAGAACATTTATTAAGAAAACTCAGTTTAAAAAGTATTTGGACTCAGAAAAAGAATACTGTGCCCAAAGCTATTGCACTTTGAGAAATACCCTGGAGACTTACTCTTTAGAGGATTTAATCAGTCGGTCATTCAAAGTTTTAAAATTTCATAAAAGATACTGAAGGGACTTCATGAGTCTGTGTTCTGCAATGAGTAGTATAAGCAGCAGTCCCTCTAGTGGGCAGAAAATTGCAAAGCTGCCTATACCGAGCTAAATAGGAAATCAATTTCTTCTGTATCTATTAACCACTTCATTGTGCTATTATGATGCTCCACGCCTGCATTTAAAACTCAGCACTAGCATATGAAATCCTTTGCATGCTATTTTGGGAGCTGAACACCAGAAACATGCATGATATAAACAACATAACTAGATTTCCACATGAGGAGATTAAAGAGTTCCAATCTATTATTTTTCTGGTTGTGTGAGATAACCAAGATGCTTCATGGGAATTCCTGTCTTCTCTCCATCTAGCCATTCTCACATATAAACTACACCAGAGCATATTGTTGCCTGTACTTCAGAAAACTCTGGATTTTGTGGGTGACAGGGCTCCCAGCAGATTGCACAGTTAAACCACCTCTCTCTGTAGCAAGAACATCACACAAAAGCATACACATGAGGTATATTTTACACTGCTACCAAAAGCTGTGTGCAGACTACTCGCAGGTAGATAAATATAACAAAGCAGCTGCTTAAGCTGCAAAGGTCCAAAAGATGCTGAATTGACATCATATCCAATAGTTCCTAGATATGAAAGTACCATATGCTAAGTTCCGCTAAGAATGCGCCCGTGATGCCCAGCCAGAGCCATGAGGGCCAAATATTAAGGAATTATGACTTGGTTTTGTCCTGGAAAGTTCCTTCAGTGTATGACTAAGGTAAATTCATCACATGCTGCGAGTGGGCACAATTTCAGCAGGAACTGGAGTAAGAGGGAAACTGCTAACTGCTCACAGGAAAGAAAGATTTTACACTGCATCACTGCAGAGGGACTGTTCAAAGACACAGAAGTAATAAAATAACATTCTAGGAATTGATGAATAGACAAGTAGAATGGCTGATCCTGGTCAGCTCTTCTCTAGACCCCATTATTGGTAACATGGGAGTATGTACCAGCCATCTGCATCACATCCCACTCCAGTGCTCATGGCAAGGCTCTGTGGCACTTCATTCAGTGACCACATCTGCATATATGGCAAGGATCTGGGGGAGCGGGCAAGCTGGCATTCATAAATCATTGAAAATGCTGTGTGTATTACATACACACTCTGTTACAGTTTAAAATTCCAAGCAAAGCAAGTGAAGTTGTTAAAATACATCACGCATACACAAATATGTACGAGCAAGGCACAACAGTAAAACGATGACCCAAGCTTTGGCCTTGGGCAGGTGACTACCACAGAAGCCTCAGACAAGCACAAGCATATTTCTATTCTAAGCCCCATGAATATACCCCAAATCAGTTCCTTGCCAAAAGATGACATATGTAGCTCAGATTGAACCCAGTGAAACAAGAGCCATTCCCACATTTTACTTTTTTCCCACTGGACTTTCATTTAAGCACATCAGTACCTCAGAACACGATTTAGGCTCTGGACAGAGTTTGAAATCATAAGAAGAGGAGATAAGGAACAACTGATTCCGCATTAATTACAATGAAACAGCTATCCTGCCATCAAAATGTATCAGAGTGTGTACCCTCATCCCCTGCAGGAGACAGACAAACCCTTACTCACACACAGCTGATGTTGAGTTTCTTATTTCCGATACACTTCCCCTTTTCTGACTGGTTGAACACATTCCTTCCTATGCTCCTGGCCCCGAGATGGAGCAGCCACGTGAGGCACAGGAGCAGACATGCACTGAGCAGGGTGAGTGCACAGCAGGAGCCCTCACCAGGCACACCTGGAGTCTCTGCCTGGAGACCAGCAAAGGAAACATGAGCTGCCTGGTCTGAGAGCCTCTACTGAATGCTTTCCAAGCAGCCATCATCAGCAACAGGAGAGGGAACAAAAATCAGACTTGTTCCTCATGAAATTTTATCACTTTCAGTAGGTGAAAACACACCAGAGGTGAGCTCCAGACTACGCCAGCCACAACACCAGTACAAACCGCTGGTATGTATAAATTGGAATTAACCACTGCTCCAGCTTCAGTAACATTTTCCTTTGCATTTTTTAGATAAACACTCTTGCAAAATTACTATGGATTTTTCCCCTCCTCAAATAACTTTTTGCCCTTCATAAGGGCTTTTTCCCCTTTTCCATTGAAGATGGCCACCTTATTGCTCTTCCTCATGTCATCTCTACACATTTACTGGCCATCTTTCCACTGACCTCAACAAATACACATTTGTTGGAAATCCCATAATTTAACACTCAACAACAAAAAGTGAAACTCAGTTAGTTGGTCCCAGTATGTTTTTAACCCAATACTGCTGCAAGTGCCTGCAGCTCCTGCTGACCTCATTGGGAGAGGCAGGGAGCTTGGAAGCAGCACTTCCTCATCACCAGGCAGCGACTTGCAGAGGTATGGAAATAAGGGGAAAAGCCCGAGCCAGCTCTTAATGCAAAGCACACATGCACTACAAAAATTGTGCTCTTTGGTCTTTTTATAGAGACCCAGCACTCAACACTTTTTGCATAGGGAATTCTGTGGTGTACCAGGTGGGGCGAAGTGATGGCAGGCAAGGCAGCAGCCACCACATACTCTGAAGCAGTCCCATAGCACCAATGAGTTCTTTAAATTAACAGTGCACAGCACTGGCCCTTATTGGTAACACTCCAACATGATGGTGTAAGAACAAAAAAGAAAAGCAAATGGCACAAGATAACACTCTGATCCCAAAGGCATCTTTCTACCAAAGCGATGAAACCTTCCACTGCCTTCAGTGGTATGTTAACTTCAATTTTGCCCCACCGCATGCTTTGCAGGGATTGCGGTACCCAATTAAGTAGCACAAAAGTAGATTGTACCCTTGCAAACAATAGCAAAGGAGTTAATTCAACATAAGAGCTCCCCAGCTGCAAGGGGACTGCACAGGTGAAAGACTAAGATCAGTCAGCTTTGGATTTGTTTTCTTCCCCCATTTCAGATCCATTACTTACAGTATACGCACAACTCCCTTCTAACGGGAGAATTAAGTTTCCACCATCTCATCAATAATCCAGCAAGGACCAGGTTTGCAGCACAGTACTGGTTTCACTAACCCAGGGGAAAAAAAAAAAAAAGATTGTATGTATATATTCCCAGTATTTATATAGTACGTACATAGGAAATGACTAATCATAGCTGTGATCTCTTTGAGATGCTGCCAATCCCTTTATGGCCCTATATCCCATTTCAGTTTGATCTCGTTCTGAAAATGAGAGCGTGCCATTCTTGGGTCTGACCCTAACACTGCAACTGTGTGCAAGACAGCAATTTGACAAAGTTTCTAATTCACTGAAAGTAAGGGGATATCTGCACCTGGGGGTCATGACAAGAAGCTGACATGCACTCAATTGCTGTGCAAACACTCATTCAAATATAAAGTGGCTTAACTTTGTGGATATTATTATTTTAGGCCCTGATTCAGCAAAGCACTTAAACATTGACTTCAAAAGAACTGAAAAATACACTTAAATGTATGTGCTACAATATTTGACCAAAGTGGTGGTTTAGTAATGTCATATATTTTAGAAAAGAGAAGCGGAAAAAGTTTTTATTTGGCAATTAAAGCTTTAAAACACTGTTTGGCCATACTGGGGGACAGCTTGCATGCTAAGCCTACTGATGACGCTGAAAATTTGCTGAGCAAAAAGCTGAATAATTCCTTAATGAAACAACTTTAAACATGAACAGTGTGGAATTAACTCATGCAAAAGCCTGGTTTGAGAATTATCCATACCTATCGTCTGATTCATGACAGGAGACACATATTACAGCTCACCCCTCTAGAGAAGCAGTGCAAAGCCAAACAAGCCATACAAACTGGCTCTGGGCCCAGGCAGCCAATTCAGCCAGCCCTCAACATCCCAGCACAGCAAACTGTGTCAGATGGCACCAGGCCAAGGCACAAGCCAAGCCAGGGTGATAACCAAAAGGTGGGAATCTCATGTAAATAAGCCCTTCTGCTCCTTAACTCACCAGAGCCAGCCCTGTCTGCAACCCATCTTCCTTCCAGTCAATACCCTTCTTCTTTGTATGGCTCTGCTGCATCCCAGGCATGCCCAAAAGGGAGACAGGAAGCTGTAGGTCCAAAACTGATAGAGGGGGAGAAGCCCCCGAGGAGAGGTTATTTTTTTCTGTCTGTATATCCCCACCAGTGGTGGATTTTTGCCCCAAGCAGGAGGGCAAATGAGACAAGCGGGCTTCCTCTGTGAACCAGCCGTATCAGGAGAGATGTCAATGAGTTCCTTGAAACTCCACAGGATTTCTGATCTGACCTTACCTGAATGCAAGATCTCCATTTGTCACATTTCATTACTGTTTCTTTCAGGTAGAAATGAAAGGATAAGTTTCTGTTGCCCCCTGTTCATAGTACACGTCCTGTGACGCAAGATGCTACACAGGGAACTAGAAGACAATTCAAAAAACAGATCCCCTCACACCTGGAATTGCACTGAAGCAGAACACACAAGCATATAACTTTGGGAGGACTAAATCTTGTGTGAATCTGAGCAAGTGCTGCAAAGCTTTGATTTAATGGGAACAGAGGGGCAGAATCCTTCTCAGAGCATATAAATTATGGGAATACAGGTCATATAAGACAAATCCCTGGCTGAAGGGGAAGCAAATTCTTGTCAAGGTACCCCACTAGCTGTATTTGCATCCAGATAGTGGGACAAAGAAAAAGATGCTATTGGGAACCATCTCTATTTTTACACTGGATATATGAAACTAGCAAAGGGACAAGAATCTTTTAGCAAAGCAAGGGACACAAGGACAGATAACATTGCAGGCATGACTTCTGAAGCAGAATATGGGTGGTGGTTGCATTTTTCGCATTTTCCCCCCCCGCAAAGATGCTTTCCAGAGCAAAAGAGCTCTCAAAGTCAAAATGGAAAATGTGGGGCCTAAGGCTGTGCATCCAGTATGATATCACCTTGTTTACATGAGGGGGGGAAAAATCATAACCAATAGTGCTGTACATTCTTTGAACTTCTAAATAGATAAATAGATAAATAATGACAACATGTTTTGTGATTCCTTTTGATCATCAACTATGAAAGTTCATAGGAAGTTTATACAACCCCCTCTAACTGGACAGATCTTATCTTCCAAATGCTAGGAGCCAAGAGACTCCAAGAAAAAAAGTGTCAGCTTGACATTCCTTTGGACAAAAGGCAATGACTTCTCTGTGTGCTAACACAGTTGGCTTCCTTTATTTTAGTCAGGACTTGAACTTCCAAGCTGGTCTGGAGACCCTGTGAACTGCTGCTAACAGGGGAGTGCCTGTGAGCCCCACTTCCCATCTCTGGGAGAATGGATTGTGCAAGCACTGGCCGAGTACTACTCCCATTACCTTCACTCCATGGAAATCAAAGCCAGTGGCAGCATGTTCTTTCTCAGGAATACAGAGAGTGTGTCTTTTGTACTGTCATAAAAATCATAGCAGGCAAATTTTAAGCCACAGACAATAAAACATTTTCTTCTCTACTTTGGATAGAACAGATAAACATAATATTGCTTTGAATATGCAGAGCTCTTTTCATTCAAGGCCCTCAGGGTGCATTGCAAGGTTGCATAAATGTTACTCCAGTGTGGCTGCTCGGAAAAAAGGAGTTCAATGGCTTTGTGAGAAAGTCTGCACAGTGGCCCTCTGGAAAACTGTGTGTGACCAACAGTGCTCTAAACACCAGGCTCTGCTGCTTGCCCCGAGGCCAGAGTTAGAGCCTGGAAGGCAGCTGGGGTCAGTCAAAATTGAGACTTTCTGGAAAACAATTTGGGCATGGGAAACAGCCAAAACGAGGCTCTCTTTTCTAGCTAGTTTCCAGTGCCACAGAGGTAATGAAAGTCAGTGACATTGGAGTGACTAGGATGAGCTTGTGTAAAACAAAAGAAATCCAAAACCAGACCATGCAGACAGTTCAAAAGCATTTTATGAATTCTGTGTTTGTTTCTCAGTACCCTCAGTGCTTCCTGGGTTTACAATTGGAGTGTGGTACAGAGATGTCCAAATGAACCACAACCACCCTAACACCAGAACTAGAAGCAGCACGGCTCAAACAGCACAAAAGAGTGCTTGAATTGGTGCAGCTGTATTTTCTGGGAAGGGTGCTGTGGCACCACACAGTACCCCACTGCACTATAGGGCAGTGCAGACCTCCTGGACTCGGGTCCAGGGTCCTTTGTGCTGACATCCGTTGTGCGGCACGCACATTCCCAGAGCAACACACTGCAGACCAGAGGAAGCCAGTCCCAGCACCCAAATTCAGCTCTCAGCACCCAAGATGAATGCTTTAAAAGCAAGGACATCCTTCCTCCTTCAATTCTGTGCATTCTTCAAAACAAAGCGGCGGGGGGGGGGGGGGGGGGGGGCGGTATCGCTGCAAATAGCCCTATATCCAAGGATTGATTGTCCCAACATCCACATTTAGGCTGCCGGAGAATCACACACCTACATACTTTTAATTCACCACTAAGAGTAGAGGTTATTATTTAAGGAAAAAAAGTACACATTCTACTTCATTCTCATCAAAATAGATGGCTGAGAGATAAGATTTTGCCCCTTAACACAGAAAAGCATAATTTCTCATTTTCATCAAACTACTTCCTGTTTTAGAGACAAAAGGAAAGCAAGAATCAACCCCCTTTTTTTTTCACGTCAAAATGAAAAGGGCAGAACTTGGGAAAGTACCACTGCTTTTCTTCCAAGTCTGGGAAAACTATACAGTTTACATAGGCCAGGACACTGTTAGAGATATTTTGCCTTTAAAACACTGGATAAGGTCCATGTGGCCTCATGATATTTCCCATTGCTGTGCACATTATTTTAAGGGGATGGACAACACTCCCTCCCTGGAACTGCTGCTGCTTGCTGTTCATATTATGGAAGTGGTGAAATCCCACAACACAGGATCAGTGTCAGCCATCCAGTGTGCACAGACCACACACCATAAAGTTTGCAAAAGGTCTTGCTGCCAGTGAAGGAGGGCAAGCAAAACTTCTCTTAAAAGCCTCAATTTCTAGCTAACCACTAATCTGGGGGTAGCAGTGAATGCTGCACCAGCATCTCCACCTAAATCCCACAACTGGGCCAGGCTGCCAGAGGAACTAGACATCCCCAGTCAATCCCACAGAGTTATGCCAAGATCTAAACATGTAAGCTATGACTGTTACCCTTGCAGCTGGATGCGTGTGTGTGCACTGCAAACCCAAGTTAGTGCCTACAGTGCTTGAAGCAGCTCATGGAAAGTCTGAACTGTAAGATGCAAATCATTAGGAGCACACATCACAACTTGCTCTGGGGAAAATTCCTCATTCAAGAACAGACATGCTGATTAAGTCTCCAGTTTTCTTATTTCCTGACGTGTGAAAGTCCCATCAGCAAACGTGAGAGCTCTGTGCTTACTGAAAGCATAAAGCAACCCTCTCAGTTTGCCAGAAAGAGCTGAAAGGGCTATTTTGAACACATGCATGATGTTGAAAACCTCTACACTTCCTCCAGCGCTGTGTGGAGAGGCCTAACAAGGAGTCACAAGAGTCAAATGTTGTTCTTGCTTTTGACACCATGCAGGTACATGGCCTTGGATAGCTTACCTTGCCTAGTAACGCAAGGCCTGTTTGTCTTTCTGAAGGTGCTGGAACAATGCAGTAAATTGTAATCCCACCATGAACTTCAAATAGTATCTACTTTTGATTACGTTATATAATTCTGTACGTTAAACAACCTCTAAGATATTTCGGGTTTCTTTACCTGCTTCACAGCTATGCATTTTTGATACTCAGCCCCAAAAAGGCCAAACATGAACAGGGTTTCCTCAACATCTTTACCCCAGAAAAAAGAACTTTCCCTCACAATTTACCTGGAGAGCAACAAATGCAAATGCTGTCCTGAGCCTCTGAAAGAATTAGAACCTGATTTTTATTGCCTGTTTATTCTGACAAAGTCAGAATTTTGCACAATTTCTATTGTATTCTTGGAGTTAAACTGTGAGATTTAAAAGAAACAAACAAAAAATGTATGCTGTGAGTAATTTTTTAAATCTCCTCCATCCAGCTACATTCAAAATAAGCTGCAATGCACCTGTCTGGTAAAAACATCTACAATGATTAAATATTCCTCACAAAGCCTTTTTTTATCATTAGCTTTATCTCTAGTTTACCTGGGTGTGTCCTGGCGCAAATCTTAATAATTTTAATTCCTCACCTCCTTTAGAGTAGCTCCCAGGTATAATTCACATGGCTTGTGAACCAGCTGTGAAATAAAACAAGAGTTTGCAGTCCCCCTTCCCAGATATCTCAGACACTCAGAGCACCAGCAGGCCACCACAATGTAGAAGATGTTTGTAAAACACTGTGTATAATTTATATCCTTTTGGAATGACAGCTCAGTACTTTAGAAAATACAAATATCCCTTGCAATTCAGCATGAGACACAGGCAATCGAAACAGCTACCTGCTTTCTGCCTGTTTCCTTATCTCTAAAGGGCTAATAATAACTGAATCTATTGGAAATTCTGTTGCAATAAACTTATTAACCATAATAAGATGGCCACAAACTGCTGGAAGGAAAGTATTACTATATTAAGAAGAGACTGGCTATATGTCTTTTAATTTAACTGGACTCCCACTATTAGGCCCATTTAGGAGGCTGTATTAATACATTCCTCAGAAACACTTTTCTTACACAATTCTAAATTCACACAGTGAGCTAGCGAATGGAAAAGAAATGTCATGCACTGTCATGCACAAACAGAGAATGAGAGTCAATTGCTTGGAGGCCGTCTCCTGGATGAAAGAGCAAGCCCATTAACAGGAGAAGGTGATCAAAAAAATCCATATGCAGCACAGAGCACCTCTAAAAGCCAAAACAACAACAGGCAATTGAGGTGGAGAGTGAAGCAGACTGCTATGACTCATAGGCTATAAGTCTAGTCAGTGAAAATTCTGGCAGAAGCTTGCTCTTGGACTATGTCTGTATATTCCCAAGAGATTTATAGCTGCTTATTAAATCATCTGTTCCTCTTAAAACTAAAGAAACTGTATATGTTTCACTGGATTTTACATCTGCTAGAAAGACCCATTAACTGTTAGTACAGAGTAGAGTTTTTCCTATTGAGTGAGTCATTCAGAAGATTTTAAGACCTTACTTGAGAGAGGAAGGGAAACCTACACAAGTGATGGGCTGCAGTGTGATCCAAAACCTGCTGCTTCAGGATGGGTCTCCCTCACTGGCATCTCTGGTGTGCCTGGCTAATCCTCAGAATGGGTCTTTTGAGTAACAAATATTTTCTGCAGAGGAAAGGAAGGGAAACAAATACTTACTACAGAAGGAAATTCTATAGAAGAAATAGTCATGCCTTCAAGTAAAAGACCACTGTGGCTTGAGACAGAGCTTGTGGAGCAGGATCATGGAGTGTGGTGACATACAGGCACACACCCTGGTGCTAGAGGACGTGTCAAAACACAAAGAGCTGGCAGCGTCATCGGCTTCTGGACAGAAGCTGCTACACACAGGAGGTGGAAGGAAAAGCCCCACTAGCTCTGCAGTGTCATCTCAAAACCCAAAGGACAGAAAAGGAGCTGTCCTTTTGCCTGGCACAGTCCTGCCTCAAGCAAGAAGAATGCTGCTTAAGTGCTGGTTAGTTCATAGGAGAGCAAGACAGAATGATGGGTAGGGCTGTCATTTCCATCCTTGTTAGCTAAACAAGCTGTTTTGTTATCTCAGAGCACTCTTGGAGCATCTCTTCCCTACCCTTCCCCACACTTTATCCATTGAAAAAACCTGCACAAACAAAGAATGTTTCTTCTCCCATCTCCCTTCCTCTCAGTCTTTTTCACTTTTTTCACCCTTGGGCACATACACAGATTAGGTCTCTGAGATAACCATCTCTCAATGGTAATGTACAATGATGTTATTAAATGGAAGCCATTTGCTGATGCACAGAAGGGGCTGAACATCCCAAATTCCCAGGAGGTAGGAAATTTTTACACACTTTAAATAAACCCCTTAAAAATAAACAAAATCCATTCTCATTTGCCAAACAAAAGAATGCAGAAATACTGTGTCTACAGGTACTTCAGTGTTAAGACTGGAACAGAGATGTACTTGAAATACACCAAAAATGCCCTTCAGGGTGAGACCAGCAGTGCCTCTAGCTCAATACTCTGCCTTCAGAGGCAGTGAAAGGCAGTGCTAGTCAGGACAAGCCCAGGAACCTTGCTGCTTTCTGGCCGTTTTTCTCTGTCCGTGGGAGACTGCAAGCTGTATATGAGCAGAGCTGAAAAGCAGCAAGATTTACAAAATGTTGCTAACAGTGCTTTTGTTACTCCTCTTGTACCACTAAAATCCTATTAAATCTGTAAAGCAAAGCAGGACAGAAAGCCATGTGTGAACTGTTGCATTTAGCTGAAAAGTCAGCAACTTGGGAGCTTGAGAACACAATAATAAAATGAAGACCCACACCAGCTCATGCACATGGAACACCCAGAGTCTTCAAGCGAGTGATGGAGCCAAGCATCATCATGCCTGTGGGCACGACTGCGGCAACTTCACCAGCACACACTGGATGGAGGGACAAGAAGGGTTTGGGTTGTTCAGCACATTTCTCTTTCATGTTCTTGAATTGCTGCCTTGTAAAAGTCAGTTTGCTAAAAAACATGACAAGATAATGGTAGGTCCTGCTGAATAGGCACAGCTACGCTATGCCAAATTGATTCCCGCAGTAAATCATGTGCACTCTACAAACACAAAGGCAGGGCTCTGCAAACTCATTATTTACTTTTGCCAAAAATGACAAAATGTCTGTCAGACTTGCTTTCTCTTTATTATCTCTGCATTGAACTATCTTCTCTTTAGAACTCTGAATCACTACAGAAGGAATAAACAAGCATGGTGAATTTGATCTCCCAGCAATCTGTACAAAAACTGAGCCAATATATGCTCAATAGGTTACACCCCATCTCCTACCCTACAGCTGCACATGACCAGCTGCCTACCTGACATAATAACTACGTTTTTGATATGTCAATTCATCAATATGCTGAGACTGGATTAGTACTTTCCATCTCAAAAAAAAAAGGAAAAAAAAAGAAACTATAAAACAATATTGCGAAGGGGGAAAATAACATTATTATGGCAATACCCATATCCAGCAAAGTAATGCCACATCTTGTCCTACTCAGGGTGAGACATCATGACTAAGGCATATCACCCCTGCTAGTCACATGCTACAGGAGTCAGGATGGTGGCAAGGAAAACCAAGAGCATTAGTCAATCCCGAGCAATCAAATCTTTTGCTATGGCTCTCTTTCCTTAATGGGAGACAGCTACACCAAGTAACATCAGTTGTTTGCTCCATGTCAACTTTGCTCCCTGTATCATGCAACTCCCTATCTCACAACAGGTGAACTTCAAGCAACTCACAGCCCAACCCACCCCAGAACAACACCACCCCAGTGGATGTCACCCACCCCCCTCCCCAGTGATCCAGCCAGGTAATAAGCTTTGCAAAAGAAGGAGTGATCGTTGTATTTCACAAGCACAGGAAGCACACAAATATTGCTGTCCACTCTCGCCAGAGGAAACACCACATGAGAGTCGTGAGAATTCCATCAGCCTTCCAGGCCAGCATGGAACCTGAGTCAGCCCTTAGGCAAGCTGCTGAACTCAATGCTCAGCTTTCAAGCACATGCTCAAGTATTTGGCTGAGCTGGCACCAATTTTCAAATGTGGGATGCAGAACCCCACTCAACGGTTGCTTCAGCTACAGACTACAAAAGTATTCTTGATATATAATAATGCAGTAATTTATGGGGGTGCATTCTCCCTTAACCATAACCTCAGACTCATCTGTTCTTTGCAAGCAATTGTTTCTTAAGAAGTATTGCTGTGCCCATCATCTGAAACACAGAACAGCTGCCAGCCACAATAAGAAATGGTTTGCACTGATTGAAAGTATTTCTGAAACTCCACCAATTCTTCTCCATGAAAAAAAAAAAAAGTGAAAAAACCACAAGTAACAACAAAAAAAAAACCCAAGAGAATTTGATACTCTTTATTCTGTTCATTATTGAGAAGTAAGGATCTTTCTTTTCTCTTTCTGACATCCTGCTATTGACACAGTGAATTACAGACCTAACCAATTCTATAAATGGCTGTTCCCCAAACTCATGGTTTAAGTTTTGGTCAAAAATCATTCACTTGTGAAGTATGACTCTCCTCTGGCAAAGTAAAGCCATTCTGGCTCCTAAGAATGCCATACTTAACTTATTTTTAGCTGTCCTGATTTTCTGCCTCTTTTCCTCAAAATAAAAACATAGATGTCAGAAGAATGAGATTCTGCAATCCTCAGTTAAGAAGGTCACCTGGAGGCAAGCTCAGAGCCAGGAGTCAGTCAGTGACAGCATGGACAGATTAAGACCTTCCAAACCTTAAGTTTCATTTTAACATGGTACCACTGACCTACCCAAAGTCACGTGAACATCTCAATGCCTCAATGCAGGGTTACATTTGTTTACCTAATACATGGGGTATCATAAAGATGCAGCTTAGAATAACCAAATTGTTACCATTCACAGATGATTCATACTCCTCTGATGCCTTATAAAGCTGTAACCACTACCTGCATACTGAGGTCAGCAAGGAAACAAATGATTCCCTATAAAACTGATCTAAAAAAAGCCAACAGATATTAGGCAATATAGGTTTAAGCTGGTAAATTTAAGGTAATACAAGGTAAATTGTGCTAGTCCTCTACAAAGGCACAGCACCTACCCAATAGAGGCTGCTTCATTCAGTGGGATATGTAGCTTTGAAGGCACGGTTCATTTAGCCAGAGTTTTAGATTAACAAGTACCTGCTTGCACCTGCTAGTCAGGAGCTGAAATAACTGATAAGAAACTCTATCCACAGACACTTGAAGGTGAGTGTTCCTGTTCTTAATGAATCCACAAAAATGCAGACACCATACCAGCCACTGGGCTCCCAAGCTGACCAGGAGCATACAGCTATTTAAATATATACAGGACCCTGGGAATCTGCCCAGTTTTAAAGCTGTAACAACGCAGTCAAAAAAAAAAACAGAGCAGAGTGACTAGCCAGTCCTCACTCAATTTGGTTGTCGCTGGTGCTAAGGAGACCTTCCTCCCACATGCCATGCTTTCAGAATCAACCAATGAGTTTCTATAGAACTTCAAATCCTGGAAGGGTTTTAGAGGCAGGGGGTTGGTGGAAGATTGGATCAATTTGTTTTTTTTTAATAGTTCAGTGTTTTCAACCTGTTTGTATTTTAACAAATAGACATGGATAGGCAGTGAAAGGTGCCAAGGACCAATCAAACCTTCAAGGGTCTGAAAATGAAACACCAAAACACTTTCTTCCCAATTAAAAACTTTGGAAGCAAATTAGCCTCATCTGTGTGGCTGGCAGGAAGATAAAAAGTCTCAATGCACAATCACATCTGATTTCCTGCAAAGCTCTGCTCTGAAAAGCAGATGTTACAGGAGGAGAGTACCTAGGTTGCAAACAGCCCTGCTTACCCTCAGTGCAGTTCCTGAAATGAGAGCAAAGCAGAGAGCATGGCCATAAGGCTGTACTATCCTGATGCAGGAGAAAGCTTCTAGCTTATGAGTTAGCATCTCTTTTTAAATGAAAGACAAAAGCAGTAGGAGAATGCCTCTGAAGAGTTATTCCTTTTCTCCTCTTCTCCTTCCCCTAGCTTTCTAGAGAAAGTATGTTTTAGACAAACTGCATACAGTATGTGCAATTCTCCTGCTCGGAAAATTTCAGCCCGCTAATAAAATCAAATACAAAACAAACAACAGCAACAAGCCTATTTTTGATGGGTTTGCTTGTCGTGCCATGGCTCCCAGCTTCCATTCTCAGGGATTTACCAAAATATTTGTTTATTTACACAAAGCTGGAATTCTGGAGTGCCAGATCCTCTTCTCATTGACCTCTGGCCATGCTTGGAGATTACAGCAATTAAATGTATTTTCAGTGACATCAGCAGGGAAGTAACTGTGCTGTAAATAAGTTAGAAAAAAAGCATGGCTTTGTCCATCCCTTACAAATACTCAGTGTGAAAAATAATGCAAGTTCTCTCTACACCCAAGCACTGAGCAAAGTGCCAGCTCCTTTCCCTTCAGTGAACACAATCTCTGACCACTCCAGGTAGACACAATTTTCTCCTGTCATGCCTCTCAGCCTGCTGGGAGAGGGGCTGAGTCACAGACCCACCTCCTGCTCTCCCTCCAACAGCATGCAGCAAGTGGACAGTGAAAAAAAGAAAAAATTAATTTTACTGGGTTTGGTACTTTATGTCTTGAAATAAATCCCTGAAACGTTGTGAGATGACCTAAACAAATCACAGAATTTTAAGAATAAATAAAGGTGGTACTCCTCCTGTTAGGCTTACAGATCTCAAGCCTCTGGGACTCATGTTTTAAAGCTTTCCAGTGTAGCTATAAAAGCCAGAGAGGGTCAAGATTTCTGATAGTCACTTAGCTCCAGGAACAAGTAAGGAAGAAAAACTCTTGATGTTTTTTTCCTTTGCATTTACCACCCACTGTCTCCCACACAATAACATTGGGTAAGAGCACATTGTGACAACATTTCAAAATTCCTTAGTCGTTGTAATTGTATACAGAACAAACAAAATTTGGTTCACTTGCCAGCAAAATACAGCAGCACCTGGACCACAACATAGCAGCCTCACACAAAGTGTAAAGATGAAGAGGAGAGAAATCAACCAGTCTGGAAATTGAATACTAGAGGGCCAGACCAGTACACCCTGACCCAGTGTGAGCCATGCGACCTCTTATGACACAAACGAGAGATATTTGATAACCATCTGGTGTTTCAAGTATAGCTTTGTCTCTCTGTGTGAAAGCTGACAGCTACTTCTTGCAGGATGCAGCCACTACACTGGGGGTGTGACACAGCCATAGTGCCCCTACAGGGATTCAGGATGTGACAAAACCCACCATGTTCTACATAATGAAGGTAAACTCTTCCCTGCTCCACCAGAGCATTTTCATACCCAAAAAAAAAAAAAAAAATAAAAAAAAAAAAAATCACACTTCTGGAGATGGAAAAGAACAACTTAGATGAGATCCACCAACCCAGGGCAGGAGGTTTCATACCATCAAACTTTCTGATATTTCCCTGGAGCAAATATCAGCAGATTCATCTACACATCAGGCTTATTTCAAGAGGCCATGATGGTTAAAGAACATCATCTTACTCACTAGCTCTTCTTGTAACCCCCTCCATGGCAACTCCTGCAATTACTGTTTCCACATGAATCATTAGGTGCTGCCTACACTTCAGCCTCACTCCCCAAAAATATCTGTGTTGACTACAAAAACACATGCTACCACAGACCTCTCTTACAGATCAAACTGCAAGAAAGCAAGCTGCACGACTTTCCTACATGTTTATTTTGTGAACCCCACATGCAGCAACTTCATTCGCCTAGACAACACAGCTCAGCCCTGGGGGACAGGGCTGCTGTGTGGAAGTGCATTGCTGAGGCACAGATCAGCCTATGAACATTTCTCCTTGGATGTAGAGCTCCCTTTGAACTCTCTCATTATTGCACCGACCTTGTGCACACATGTTCGTTGCTGGAGCTGTGGGTGGGAGGCGCATCTGGCGCCAGCTCTTTGCAAACCTTGCACAGCTTCATTCTCAAGACCACTGAAGTCAACAAGGGCCTTTGCACAGGCTTCTTTCAGCTTGAGGCCAGATCCACATTCCTTCATTTTAAAGGACATCAGAACAGCACTGAGTATTTTCAGGCAAGTGTTGAGTCACCACCCTACTGCTGCAAGGCCAGGAGAGTGACCTGCTCAGCCAGCTTTTTCCACAAGCCCTGAAGGCAGACATTCACTGCACTCACTCTGTTTATTTTCTTCTCACCGGCATAGAGAAAAATTAGACACAAATTGGCCATGATAAGTCTCAGACTAGAAACTTGGAGAAAATATATTTTCCTTCCCTTTTCCAAAACTCACTTTCACCCAAACTCTACATTAACACAAATGTCCTTCTCTTTGGTGCATAACTGCCCACCTCAGCTTTATCCTGGGACTGAAGGGGACATGAACAGGTAGGAGCCCCAGCCCATTAGGACTCAACCACTTTCTCAGTCTGCTTCTCAGGAAGTGAAATGTTAGACTCTTCCTTGCTTTGGCCCGAGGTACACTCATAATTCACCATTGGGCCTCCAGAAAGGAGGGCCTACTGTTCCTTACTCATGCTCAGTAGCACTTCAGTCACTGAGCTGTCTCACAGCCCGGAAGAAATCCTTACATAGTAAATAACATGTGCCATTAATTATGTCGGTGCTTGGCCCACATCAGAGCATCTGTCAGGTCCCCAAGTGCACCAACCCTTAAATGCCACACCTGGGACTTGTACCCCCAAAGCCACTGCCCAAGAGAACAGAAGCCCATGGTAAGCTCAGGCTCAGCCATGCTGCAAGTTTGCCCATCCCCAGCCCTGTCCTTGCTGGGCCTGACTTGCTATGTGGATTTAGCTTGGTCTCCACTTTTCCTTCTGCATCTATACAGTGATCACCGGGCTATCAGTGACATCTGTCACTGTCACCAACCTGGTCCCACTTGGACACCATGGGGCTTTGCTGAGGTCAGTGAGAGCATTGTCCTACCTGTGCTGGGGTCACCTTCAGTTCCTGGCTCATCCTCTCTCATGGTTCAGCCTTTGCTCTCCACTCCCTGACAGAGCCACACACCCCACACTGTTTCCATTTGCTGGTCCCCCTCCCGGCTTGACAGACCATGGAGCATGATTAGGACAAGCATCGCATGGTAGCCAGGGGCTGGTATTAAAAGGGAGTTTTAGAGGAAGGAGAAATATCAGAACAACTTTTCAGAGGGATTCAGCACTTTGGTTTTGATTCATGGAAAATCTGAAGAAATAGCAGCTAACCTGGTATCAGAGCAGGTTTGGGAAACTGGGTCACTGGTTTTCCTGGTGATTAATTCCAGGGTAAGATACTGATCTGGTTCAGACAGAGTTCAAAATATCCCTGCTTATGTAATCAGATGTATGAACAGGAAAGGACCTTTGCAAGAAGTCATCTCTCTTCAAACAGAAACACTGCATCACAGAAACACTAATTCCTGCTCACAAAAAGGGCTAGTGGCTAAATTTAATTATTCACACTTAGCAAGGTTCTCAGCTATCCAGACTTTCTTAGCTAGTCTGAGATAAAAACAAAATCTTAAACTAAGTTTTTCATTCCCACAGAAACAAAATTTCAAAAGCTTCTGCCACTTGTACTAAATGCAATGTGGCAGGGAGCATCCTTAGAGCCCCGCAGAAAAACTAGAACTGCACCAGAGAGTTTTCCTCAGGACAGGTACCAATCCTTGTGAGCACCCTGGCATCGCCTCTCTGCCTGTTGGAAGCGCAGGCTGGAGGCATTAGAAGAAAACTAAAGTCCAGTTTTGGAGGTTTTGTATTTTTCGTCTTGGAGAGTCACTCCTCCTCTTTACATACCATCCTTTCAAACAAAACAAACTTTTTTCTCTCTTTCCTATTCCTAGGTAGAGGCAGCAAAATCAAGAGTGCAGATTTTCACTAAGAACAGACACCAAGAACGAGCCACACTATACGAACTTCAGAAATTACTGCAGGTTCTACAAAGTGGTACAGTGATGGGCAAAACTAATACAGGCCAAAAATTGTGCATACAATTAACAAAGAAATTACACAGGCAAGTTTCAAATGTGGGGTTTTTTTCAAAATAGTATTGACTGTATAGGCACCTTCATAAGTGATATCCTACACTGTATGCTACCTGCAAACCAAGACAGAATTTCTGGAGGCAGATTATTTAGAAGAGATACCATTTTACATAGAGCTGTCTACTTTCTAAATCATGTACCTGCATTGTTTGGATCCACCTACACACTACCCTTAAACAGTGTTGTCTTTAAATAACAAAAAAAAACTCTTGCAATGTCTTACTGACAACATGTTCTAGGTGTGGTATTGGTTTTTTTTGGTGGATTTTTTTTGTTTGTTTTTGTTTTTTTTTTTTTTTTTTTTTTTTTTTTTTTTTTGCGCGCAGAGACCATGGGAGGTTTGGGGCAGGGGGCAAGAGACTGTGGTTGGGTTTTTAATTTTTATTCCTCTGAAGTTAAGAAGGGGGCTTTGCCCTTTGCCGGTTTTCGGGTACGGATGCCTACAGAAGTCACACTCATATTCTGGAGACACGTGGAAAGACAGCATGAGATAATAAAGAGCAAAAGTGGGGTGGAATGTGTATTCTGGGAGTCCCACAGGTAGTCCACGTTTCCAGGAGGGAAACCTGGAGGAAGAGAGATTCTGTATGTTCTCTCCCTAAGGACAAATTTAGGGCTCTAACATTGTCTGCATTGCTCTGTTTCAATACTGCATGCTTGCTCAAAAAATTAAAACTCAGCTTCCCCAAAAGACACTCAGTTCTGCAGGTACTTATACATAACAGTGATCACATTCACAAAGCTTTAATATAACACAGAAAATACATAAAACAATGCTCAATGAGCACAAGCCTTATGGGAACATAGGTCATTTGGAACTGAATCCAGAAGTTTAAATCATTAGGCTTCTGGATGTGGCAAAATTAGCCTGGCCCCATCATGAGATCTAGCCTTCCCACAAGGGTCACAAAACAGGAAAGGCTGGGACTAAGAACAACAATAACTGCAAGAAAATAAACTTTATCTGAAAGAAATCAGTTACTAATGCTTTGAGGAAGATTATGTCAACTCCCCCTATATGGGATCTTTATCAGAAAGGGAGCTTTACACTGTCAAATAACAGATGTGACTTGCACATTGATCTGCATTTAAGGGACATGCTCTTCAATTACTCTTCTCATGTTCCTCAGAGGGACAATGGGAAAGGATTCCCAGCATCACAGGAATATCTACTGAGAGCTTGGTTTAATATACATTTAGGGTATTCCACTTTGCACGGGATCAAGTGCTTTGATGTAACCTTTCCTAATTAAGCTAGAGAGGTTCACTCCCCTACAGTCACTTGAAAGAAGGCTGTAGCATGGTGGGGATTGGTTTCTTGTCTCAGGTAAGAGCAGACAGGATGAGAGAAAATAGTCTCAAATTGCACCAGGGGAGGTTAAGTTTGGATAAAAGGAAAAATTTCTCCACCAAAAGGGTGTCGAGCACTAGAACAGGCTCTCAGGGAAGTGGCTGAATCACCATTCCTGCAGGTATTTAAAAGCCATGTGGATGTGGCACTTAGGGACACAGTTTAATGGTGGCCTTGGCATTTGGATTCACTGATCTTAGACACCTTTTTCAACCTAAAGGATTCTATGGCCTATTCAGAATATTTGATTATATTCAGATACATAGAAACAGCTGTCTGTAATGCAAGAAGAATATAGAACATTCCACATGATTTTTGTGGAATTGCTTCCTGCAGAATTCCAATTTGCTGGCTGGAATTCAAGATCCTAGAATTTGGCTCTTCCCCTTGATCAGGTAGTAGTGTTCCTCCTGATGCCAGCCTGGCAACACTTCTGGTGTTTTTCACAAACATTCTCTCAGATCACACTGCTCACTGCTCCATTCGTGCTGCAAGGCTGCAGACAGCTCCAGTTCAGAGAGAGATTGCTGGGGGCACGAGCTGCACAGCAGAAAGCCATGCAGATTACTCCTCTATGGAAAAACAAAAATGCCTCATGACCATGCACATAGATTTGTTGGAAGCAATCTGCTTCAAAATTTGTGGTACCATCAGTGCAGTGTTAACACACCTTCATAATTAATGCCCAGCTACTTCTAAGAGCTGAATTTCTGCAGCTGGAGAGGCCAACAGACCCTCTGTTACAGGGATTTTGATGAGAATTATCCTAAAGTTTTACAAAAATACGGACACAGGAGGAATGCCTCTCTGTGTCGTCTGCAGGCATTCTCTTAGCATGAAATGAGGCATAAAGGTTTACACCAGACACACACTTAACAGGAGTTATAGCAGGTTTTGATCTATTCCTTTCAGCACCCTCAGGCCTCATCCACAACAGCTGAGACACTCTAGCTAAAGTCTCAGTAAAACTATTGATGTTGATGAAATTTCCTCTGACCAGGGAGGTCAGGGTATATTTTGGCCAAGAACCTTAATGACCCAACAGCACTAAGACAAACCTTTTCCAGCTATTCGTCTGCATTCCTTAGGCATGAGGACACGAGAAGGGGAAGCACTGAACTATGTAAAGCTGTGAAGCAAAGAGAGACATTCCATGCTACAAAGCTGTTCCAGTTAGCATCTCATTTATATTCTGGGTTATAAACATAACTTCTCTTCCATATGTGATGAAGAGTCCCATACATAATTTTTTAAAACCAATGCTGCATAAACCTACTTATAGCCCAGTTATTCCACAACCTCTGAGAATTTTTAGTGAGTGACATATTTGACCTCTTTTTAGCATACTACAAATAAATGAATCAAAGTTAACATGTTATTTCTCTGCTTCCTCTCCACTTTGTATATCTGCTTTTTGCACATCAAAAAGAGACCGTTGGTACTGCTTACACACACGGTCCATGCATGTAGAAAGACTGAAGTCTGGCTTCAGCCACCAGCTGGTGCTTTGGTGCTTGTAGACAACACTAGAATATAAACAAAGGTAAAAAAAGATAGCAAATGAAAACAAAAAATCTGAGGAGACTACAGGCTTTTTAACAAACAGCATGGCATAAACAATGAAGGTAGGTATAGAGAAAAAGTAGAAGATGAGATAGGAGAGTACTGTGCCACCCAGATTCCTGCCAAAGCCAACAGGAACAAGAGGTGGGTTTAAATAGACAAGCCTGTCTCCAAGCTAAAATTCCCAAAAGAAACTAGGAGTTCATTTCTCTCTCTTATTCATGCATACTTCAGAAACCTCTGGAGACTGCTCTGCAAACTGGAACAATAAAACAAAATGTCAAGACAGTAAATGGGGCATTGAATCTCTGCTGTTTGTTGGAGAAAGGCCTTTTCTGACTTGAGGGCAGTACCTTCTCTTCACTTCCCAACTGCAAAGCACTGCACAGTAAGCATTGTCTTCAGAATGACCTCAACAAAGAACAGGGCAGCACTCTTTGTATCCAAGCATCCAGCAATACTTGGCTGGATCAAATACCTTCAAACATTTCTAGTTGAAATCCACCTTGCCATAGGTATATCTCACTATTCTTTTGTCATCTATTCTAAGATGTCATAGCAGGCATGTTCTTAGAGACACTGATAAACAGGAATCCATTTTATTTTTCTATAGTTCTAGTTCTGAGGAAATTAATTCCAGTTCCATTTCTGCTCCCATACTTCAAGAAGTTCCATGCATTTTGCAATATATTCAGCAGTGAAACAGTGAATGCTTTGTTCTCATTTGCAGCTTTAGCACTTAACACTAAAGGTAGACCAAGCTTCCCTTTTCTTTGACCAGGAGAAATTCACTGTTACTATTTATCTACACATTTCACTTTGCTTTGAATTTTAATTTTTGGAAACAAGGGTATTTATGCAAAAGTGGTAAAGTGCCTTGTTAAACTATGGTGAAGCATCAGAGGGCAGCTTAGTGGCCAGAAGACTCAAAGCCCCAGCTCCATTGTTGGTTTATCGGGCAATTCAAGTCATGCAAGTAATTTTCTTTTCCTCCACTTTGATTTCTTAACCTACAAAACAAAGATACTGGCTAAAGTTATCCAAGGACATTACAATATCCACAGTGTCATGTCTGGTTTTTATCTCATGTTTGAATGAAACCAAAAAACTTTATGTTGCACAATAAGCCAGTAATGCTGATATGTCCATTCTCCCATAATAAGTAGGGGGTTTTGCTGGGTTTCTCTCTGTTTCAGTTAGGTCTTTAGCCCACTCTGGCTCCTCGGGAATCTCTCCCAGCATCAAATGAATTCCAGAAAGTGTTCAGTACAAGCAAAACAGCTTATTTTAATCATGCTTCATTGAATCAAAACCTTTTAATTAGCTCTAGTAATGGTCCCATCCAGCTTTGCAAAGCACTTTGGAGAATTGAATTGAAAAGTGCTGTATCAGAGCTAGGCATTATTACCTACACAAATATGAGCTAAAAACTTCAAAATACATATAGGCAACATCTTTATGCCTTCATTGACTTAAACACTGTTTCAAGTCATAGGATACTCCTCAAGGAAGAATTTCAAGTCATTTAACATTAGTAACCTTGCAACACCTTTGAAAAATAAATAGTGAACATTGGGCACTCACACAAATTGCTTCATCTGCTGGAACATAGCTGTTTCATAGCTGAGCAAAACATAATACTCATTTAACAGTGCAAAGCACAGAAGTATAAAGCGCACACAGGAAAAATATTGTTGTATCCATTTACAGCAAGAGGGGAAGTTTGTAGAGGCAGAAGTGAAGTAAACCAAAATAAAATAAAGCACTTAAATAGGACTGTATTCCTGATGCCAAACTGGTCAGAAATAACTCACATTTCCAAATTTGGTAATCTTCCAAGGAGGAGTCAAAAGCAACAAATCTTTGTAGGGGTTGGTAAGGGTAGAAGGGAGGGTTCCTCTGGTTTGATTTAGTGGCTAGCTTAATCTGTACTGTTTGTGATTGTTTAACAGTGTTGGTGGGCTGGTCTTATGTTATCTTTAGATGACACTTTAACGTTGCAGGGCAATCATTATTACATTTTGGTAAGCTCAGGGTGCCTTGAACAATTGCTTAGGTCCAAGAGATATAACTCCTCAGGCAGACAGGCCTAAGTGTTAAGCCCAGCACTTGATCCAGATCTTGTTTGAAAACCATGATGTCCAAGAGGACTGTGCCCTCAGCTCCTTGCTGGACCATTGGCACACACATTGTCTGGTCAGGGGACAAATGCCATGAACTTAATCACAGAACCAAGCAGGCTCTTGGGAGGTCTCCTGCCCACAGACTGAGCCTTTCCCAGTCTGTCTATCCTACAAGAAACTGTTTTGTCAGCATGTTTTAGAGGACTTCATAAAAACCAGTCCCATATCATACACCTTGCTTTGCCAAAGCCACCGGTCCTCTTCAAAGGCAGATTCCACTCTGCTTCCAAGCCTGTTGGAAAATGTCATCCTGCTTCTTCAAGCAAGGGTAACACACTATCATACTGAGATATTTTCACTCTTTTACATTAAGTGGAGTAAGAAATACCCTGAGAAGCAGGGGAGTGGGGTACAGGCTACTTTCCTTCTTTGGTCTTTCAAACAACATTGTAGAAGAGCCTGACATTCATCCTTAGAGGAAGGAAGAGCACTGTGGGGCAGGCATGGCAAATTCCAGCCAGGAGCACAGTCCTCACTGTGCAGTGAGCCCCCAGGAGCAGCTTTGTAAACAAATGAAGCAGAAATCCAGTGTATTAAAGGCATTGATTTCCTTTAACTATGCTCCTAGGTGGCACAAACTGGGCATCACTCAGCCTTACAGAAGGCTATAGAATGTGATCTTGTTAAGTATCAGCTATAGAAAAACAGGTGTTTGTTCCTGCTTTTCAATTCACTTGTTGTTGCTACTAAGCACAGTAGAGAAAACAATCAATGGATCAAGTGTCCAAATGGGAACAAAACCACTGGAAAGGCCTAAGTCTATTTTCACCTTGTTGGGAGTTTTTTTGTCATTTCTTCATGATTCTCTTCTAAGAAACACCATATCATGTGGTTCACATGCACTTAAATACTTGAGTTACCTCAGCAAAATGCAAGTGTGTTAATGTAGTTCAAGGTTTAGACTTCCATTGCTGTTATTGTGAACAGCATCCTTTGCAAAATACAAAAAACAGACTCATTTTCAGGATTTCTTTTTCTGACTTTAAACAAACAAACAAAAAAAAAAAAAAAAAAAGAAAGAAAAAAAACACCACTCAGATGGGGTTTCAGTCCCAAATATGCAATTGGCATTTGGCCCAGTGTAAAGACATGCCTAAACTGCCTGAGGATGGAGCAGCTGTGGGGCCAGGGGTAGGTAATAAAGTGCCTAAACCAAGGAGACTTTACAGGAGGGATTCCCTTAGGACAGAGACAAGCTCTGGGGAAAACAAGCAGCCAGCATACTAAATCACCTCCATTCAGTCTCATGATACACAAGTTGAAAGCATTTTCTGTCCCTTTAATATTCCTTCTTCCTCTGAGTCAGAAGTTGCCAGCCTGCCTGGTCTACTGATGAAACTATCTCCCACCATCAGTTTACAAGCAAAGGAAAGTTTCCAGAGTAGCAACAAATCTAATATGATAACAAAAGAAACTTTTGGTAAATACAGTAAAGTGCTGTCATGAAAGATCAGCTAACCCAGCTTGTCAGCCAAGCTCTGGAAATGTCTACATCAATGTAGAAAAAGACCAGAAAAAAATACTGGGGGAAGAAAAGAGAGCAGTTCCCTGCTCCAGCCTGCATCTCCTCCACAAGAGAGGGTTCAGGAGAAAAACTACAGCTGTGGTAACAAACATCTGTAAAAAGACAGTGAAACCAAAGCACAGCTAAGGAGGTAAATAAATCTCTTGTTAACCTGCTTATTCTCCTCTTCTTCTGTATTTTATGTACGTAGCTTAAAAATATCTGACCCAAATGCAATTCATTTATACAAAAATGAAATTTGAAAAAGTTCTGTTGCAGCCAGGTTTGTTTTAGGGGACTCCAGTCAATTCAAACAGGTAGTATGTATAAAAAACTTACACAGTCCCTACAGAGTTCAAAGGACAGAGAAAGAAAGAAAGAAAGAAGGTTATTTTTAAAGTTTTTCAAAGAAAGCGATAGCCAAAGCCCAATTTAACCTGACCCTGAAAACTTTAGAGCCCAGTAAATGTGCAAGAGAGACCTATACACATTTCCTATTAGGTGGCTGCCAAATGGATTTGTTACACATTTAATAAAGCAGTAAAATAAGGTATTTATGTATCATGTTTAACTGTAATCATATTGGTAGCATTTTGTTTAAATTAAAGTGTTGCCTGATAGATGGTACAGTTCCTAGACAATGGGAAGTGAGGAGAAAAAGAAAATTCAGAAATCCTGCTGCATCACAAAAAAAAAAAAAAAAACTAGCATCTTGCACAGCACTGCTTTAACAGGCCTATAAAACCTGGATGCTTTGAGGCTCTCACAAGACTGCCTGGCTGGCAGGTGGCGAGTCCTCCAGTGCCTGTGAGGGTCCAGCTACTCAGAGGGAGTAGTCTGGAACACCCTTTGCTGGCTCACACATCATTGCTATCCCTTCTTTCAGGGCTTCACCTCATACTTGGCGAGGGAGCAGAGCTGCAGCTCCTTCCAACACCAACACCTTTTCTTTGCTCAGCCAGAGGTGTCAACACAGAACAAACATGAGTTTCAGCCTTCCCAAGTTCAGAGCTCCCCAAGCCACATGCACTGCTCAGGCTCACTGAAACTACAGGAAAATTGCCACCACCCTTCAGAGCACAATTTCAGCCCATCACAACCTTTCCAGCTTACAAAAGAAATGCGGCAAACTCCAAAGGTACGTGTCAGAAAAAGCAGCTAAATACAAACATCTGATTACTTTTGCTTCTTTAATGTGGGGAGATGTGGGGAGATATCAGTTATTGCTTTACAAACACTGAGGTTCTAGGTAATGGAATGACTTAGAGAACCTCTAAGCAAAAAAGCAGCAACTGGACAAGAGATTTGCCAGGTAGTAATTATTTACCCAGATTTCTTTCTTATCACAGACATTGCACTTCGTTGTCATGAAAAAGAAATTATTCTGGGGATTTATATTTATATTAATAAATTATTTTGGAGAAAGATCAACATGCTCTTCCTCATGGGTGATTATTCCCAGAGTGGTAAAAAAAATCAAAGGGAGAAAAATAAAGAAACACCAAAATTACAGAGCAAACCTGTTTTCTTCCAAGTGTGAGAACAGAAACAAGGCAGCTATTTTGGGGCCAAATTGTTTTAAGAAAGAGGCACTTGTCTGCTTCAACAGAGATATATACAGACCTGTAGAGGTATCCTTAATACAACAAAAACACTGAAACAATAAGTTGCTGCCTTTTGCTTGCACATTTCTAATGTGAAGGTCCCAAGTTCCCACTAAGAGGAACATGTGGATCCTTTCTTGTTAAATAATTAGTCCAAAGCCACACTGAGGATTTTTATATTTGGTTCAAACTGATTTAATGGCAAATGAGCATCTAACTATCATAAGTGACTTAGAAAAAATCTCAGGAGGGTTGTAAAAAAAGCCTGAGCATTTTTTGTTCAACTTGAATCTAACCTAGTTAAGGCTTTATAGAGAGCTGAGGACTTATTAATAAAGATCAGAAACTGTGAACGCAGAAAGGGTTTTTATGTTCTTCACTCCCTGGCCAAAATGAAGTTTAGTGACAAATGAAACATCTGCTGTGATAACTTATGCGTCAAAACAAACCTCTGCTTCCATCTCTAAAAAGGGAGAATTTAATCCACATAGAGAAAGTACAATTTGAAACATTTGTGACAAGAAATGGGCAAATTAATCTCTTTTGAATAGTCATGATAAATATACTCCACAAAAGATGTAAGCCTGAGCTGCACACTGATGTACCAGAATTTATCTTTGCCTCCTGGCACGGGGTTATAGTGGGGGGGGGGAGGATGGGGATAGTGTATATATATATATATAATATAACTGCCTCCTTGTAGCCAGAACTAGTGGTTATGACTAAGACCCAAAAATCAGACACAACTACAAAAGAACTCAACCTTTTCAAGAAAAAAGTATTAACATCAAATCTCTATATATACATTAGTCCATTAATAAATATTTGAGATTACACAGTGAAGAAACCAGGTATTAAAAAAATAAATTTTCCTGATAATTTCACCACCTGATCATACACCTTTTGAAAAAAAGTACCTTAACTTAGAATCACATTTTACATTGTAGGGGCAGGTAGAAGCCATTTGAAGCACTGAAAGGCAGCAGAAATATTGCCCTCTCCAAAGCACTACTCTGGGTACTTGTAGTTCAATACAAAAGAAAATGTTTTGATTCAAAATATATTTCTGATTTTCTAAAACTTACACTGAAAATTAAGAAAAAAGGGTTTATCTGTTCCCAGAATTACCTTCCCTATCCTTCTCATGGGCACTGATGTTTCCCTCACCTATCAAAGTCAGAAGCAGTCTTATTTTTTAAGTGCTTTTAGATTTACAAATGCAAGTTGCTACTCTATTGCTATTGGTCATCATCTTTTTGCTACTGTCTGAATTCAGCTCCTGCTTTTTATTGTCATTTACCCTACTCCTAAAAAAACACCAATCTTAGTATGATTCAGAGGCCCTCATTATTGAGGTTTTTTAAATCCACATGATAAAAACTAGAAAAAAAAATAACCTATCTCCATTAGACCCAGCATAGGAATATTCCATTCAGTTTGTAGAAGTTATGGAGGTAAATCTTCATTGTGTATTTAAAGAACAACATACATATATATAAAATTTCATTCATGTTAATAAATCCTGGATCAAAACATCTCTCATTCACTATCCAATATTCAGGGTTATCCTAAGTCTCCAGCAAAAAAATAACATGTACTTGCCCCTTACTCTTTTCCTAACTAGGAGGTGAAAGTTAATTTTAAAAAGTAGATTTGGAAACAATTTGAAAAGTTGCAGCTAGAACTACAGTGCCAGGTGAGGAAGAGGTGAGCAGGTGCTGCTGGATAATTCATCTGGTCCAAAGCAGCTGCTCTGTGTGGTCTCCACCCCAGCTGACCTTCCCACTACATGTTTGTCTGGGCTGGACAGGCAGAGGTGTTTGCCAACCTGTACTTCTGCAAAGCACATGGGAAAGGGAAAAGGAAGTTTTTAGTCCAAGACAAAGCACTCAGCTATGCAGGGCTGGATTCCTGCTGTTTTAGCCATTACCCATAGGCTCATAAATATGCATTACATATTTGAATTTCTCACATGGATAAGCCGCTAACCTTAATTGTCCTGCTTTCAGAGCACACCTCCAAGCCCAGTGGCTCAGCTACACTTCTACAGAGCAAAACATTCTCCTATCTCTCCAGATTTATGAATAGGCCAGATTCTTTCCTCTATTGCATCTGTCCACCCACAGTAGTTCTGGATCAACACTAGTATGCCAAAAAATTAGTCAGCTTTATCTCATGACCTCTGTACGTAATAATGCCCTCTACTAAAAAAAAAATATACTGGATTGAATGTGAACCATTAACCTTCAAAAGAGAAGCTGGTTTCACTCAGAGCAGCAAGAAACTTCTCCCATCTTTTTCATAGGCTATGCTTTTAAGGCAGGTATTAACTCCAGCTATTTTTCAGTTGCCAGAAATACCACAATAAACAAAACACAACCAAAAAGATAAGACACACATTCTCCCTCAGCCATATAATTCCAGAGAATTCCCCCCTCCAGATGCAATTCCTTGGAGGTGAATAGGCAGACAGTATATTTGTCTCGTAGCTTTTTTTACCTTCCACTGTTATTCTCTCTGAAGCATGTGCCTGTCACTAAAAATTCCATGGTTCTTTCATTGCTTTGTTTGGGAGACAGAGCCTCAGCTGAACTTTCACTAATTTCTCTGTTGGTTTCTCCAGCTCACAGATAACTGTCTCACAGGCAGACAACTCAATGGCAAACAATTCCAGAATTAAAGCTGAAATCACAATTAAATCTTATGTGATACTCTTCAGCAGCACAAAGCACAGCCTGATACCTCTCTTGGCGTTCCACTATATACAAATGTCAATATCAGGACAAGCAAAGGAACATGTCACCAGCAGCTTAAGCAGCTGCTGTCACAGATTGTCTGTGATTCACAGGTGGATGAAGAACGGGTCACCATTTATCGTTCTTCTAAGGCCTAACAAATCCCAAGACACAGTCGAAGTGGCATCCACAATATGTAGGTCTCACATCCTTTTACATCTCAGAAGCAGCAGCACAAGTAGAGATTATGGTACACACAGAGTTCATTACAGCCCAGCTGCTGAGTTTGGAGTGCTTTCAGAGGGAAGCTAAGGGCCAAAAGGAGAAAGAAAAAAAGCAGAACACTAAAGAAAAGTATCGCCAAATATTCCCTGGGAGCTAAGAGACAACTTTCTCCAAAGCACAAGGGTTTAGATGAAGCCTTACTTACAGCTAAAACAGCAAGAGTCTGAGAGCCCTTGCCCCACCTGAATTTATTTTTTCTAGACAGTTACCGGCATTATCCAAGTTATGCAGCCACAGGAAAGGCAAAGCAGGCAAAAGATTATCCCCAGCTCACCTTGGCACTAGATGGGAAGGTAGCTCTACCACCTGGCAACATCCCCCTTTGCTTCTCAGGCCCGAGGACACCTCTGGAGAAAAAGAGCAGTTCCTCTGCCAGCTGCTCTGCAACTACAGCATCAAGAGTAGTGCTGCTTCAGAGGCTAATAAACACTGAGCCAATCAGCAGGAAACACCTCTGCACCAATCCTTAGCACTGAGAAGGGAAGAGCTGAAGTACAGCACCTGTGAAAGCAAGGAGGGAGGCTTGGAAGATACCCTGAGGTTAAGTAATAACAGAGCCAGGCAATCAGGGTTGTGCCATTAAAACTTGCAAGTACCCCTGTGTCCCAAGGGCTTTCAGACAAGAAGGAGACGGCATGAGCTTGTGTTTGTCCTTTTTCTTCCCTTTAGCACAATTAAATTATTTCAGATATTTACTCATTTCCACAGGAGAAACGGTGATGGATACATCCATAAAGCACCAACAGAAATACGCACGCTAACCTAAAGCTGCATGAATTGTATCAATGAGAACTGAATGCTGATTTAACAGTTTTGGAGATTGTCAAGTAAGTAATCTTTACAATCAGCCTTCAGGAGGTGCAGATGATTTTACACCTCTTCTTTATGATACCTTTTTTTTCCTTTCCTATCCGATTCCAACTTTCTTTCAAGTCAGTAATTTCTTACTCAGCTTGAGTGGCACAAGTGATGGTCTGCTCAAATATTAAGCTAACAATGTAGCAGGGATACAACAGGCAGTAAAAACACAAGCTGTGGTATGGAACCACAGCCTGATTTGCAACTTCACTGTGGAAATAATCAAAGCTTGCTGATTATTTGATAAGTTTTTGCACTTTGCTCATTTGCCATATCTTCAAAACAATATTTCTGGCTCATAAAACTCATTTGAACAACACTGGATAACGGGATCTTGTGAGCCTAGAGCCAGGATTAAGATATGAGGCAAACTGGAAACTTCAATCATTACAATCCTGTGCACAAATGAGAAGCACTTTCACACACTTTCAGTCAATATGTCAAATTTCTCTTTGTGCCCACATAGAAAGAAACACAACTTTAGGTCCTTTCCTGAAACTTCAAGTTACAAGAGTTTTCATCAGGACAAAGGATCAAAATCATTAGAACTCCTCATTAATTTCACCCCATATTGCAAAAACTATTTGTACTCTCTCAAGTAATATCAATGTTGAAAGCAAAAATGTCAAGAGACAGATTCATCTCCTAACTTGAAGGACTTCCCAGAGCAATGAGCAGAGTCAGGGTCTGAAACATCTGCTCCTCACTGAAGAAGGGTAGCAAGATCTTCCAGGCCAGTCCTCCCAAAATCTTTGGTCTCTGCCCTAATACTTGGAACAGCAGGCTGATCAGAGTGCTCTGCACAGTGATAGTCAGTTAACATCTGTCCCCTGTGATTGTGACTGGGTGTCCCATGAAGACTACTAATCTTTTTTTCCTAAGGGCGAAAAATGCAAACCAGTAATTCAGTGTGACAACCTCATCAAAATGATAAAATGAATTATGGCTTTCAAAGTTTATACAGTGACTGTTTTTAATAACGTGGGAGTTAGAGAATAATGTTAAAAGTTTCAACTCAAAGACCTGGTTTCCTGTGCTGGCAGCAGTCCTAACACTAAATGGTAACACATTAAGCATTCTTACATCTTCATTTTAAAGAGCAATTAAGAGACAGAGATACTCACACTGAAATAACATCCCGTTCCTGTGTGTGTGAACACCCACAGAGTGCACTTCTGACAGAAACCCACTGTGCTTTACCTGTGTCCTTCAGGACTTCTCCATTTGCACAAGTTCACTGAATTCTCAACTACACCACAGCAGCTGACGGCTTTTCCGCCTACAGCCCAACCAAATATATCTTCAAAGAAGGGGTGAAGGTGGCATTAAAAGTGATCGCCTACTCTTGTCCTGTGTTCCTCAACCTACCAAGCACATCTCCAAGGTCAGAAGCTCACAGCAGAATGTAGCAAAAGCACTGTCTGTAGGAATTAGACCATTCATTTCCCTGAACAGCTTTAACTACCTGAGAATACAGTCCAGATGGAGAACAAGTTACATTACTCTAAACATGTTCACTGTGGATTAAGCTAAGGCAGGCCAGACTCGGCTGGCTAAGAACACAAAGCTCCAGACCTCAACTGATGGGTAGGAACTCTAACTCGCTGCATCTCTGTTGCCTCTATCCTGCAAACTCTGATTATCAGCAACAGCCCCAAATAGGAAGGCATCCCCACACAGCAGGGTGTGGTGGCCATGAAGTGTTAATGTAGTATCTGACCCCTATCCCTACAGTTTGTAGTAGTGTTGACTTCAGAAAATTCAACTGCTAATGGAGAACATATCTTTCAGGCTCAGTCCTCAGTGAATAAAAAGTTTCTAGCAAAATCTGACAGCTGTTCAAAGTCTACATGAATGAAAAGAGGATTTAAATCTGAAACTCCGTAAGCAAACATCTCCATTGCTCAAAGCAGTCTTTAAACTTCTGCTCAATGCAACATCAAGGAGCAGGAAAAGGGTAGCTACAGAGAGAGAGGAATCTCCACCATGGCCCCTCTCTACCAGGGCAGAGCTCTAGAGCAGCATAGGAGACCAGGATTTACGGAATATGCACAGGACCTCATAAGTGGGCAGGACTTCTCCTCCATCACATTTAACTTGACACAGCTCACCAGCATGAGGCATTTCCACATGAAAAAAAAAAAGGCAACAAACAGGAAAAGGTTTTGCAGTCAAATAAGGGGTAAAATGATGAGTACTAACTCTCAGATGATGTATGTACACCCAAAAACATCTAAAACTCTTCCCAAAAGGGGGAATTTCAGGTCTTGTAGGGTGTGACTCTCCAAGGTTTGGCAAAACCACTTACAACCTCACCAAAGTTCAATTTGACTGGGAATGTTTACAAGCACAAAAACTACGCCAAACTGAGAATGTAAATATTTGGATTCAGTTCCCCAAACTTGTCTCTGTCTGCACTGCCAACTAAATCCCAACTGCAGACCAAAAAAATCTGAAAAGCAACAGTTGCACACACTTTACAGCACACAGACAAAACTAACATACATGGCACTCAGCAGCAGGACAAAAAGAAAAAGAAAAAAATAAAAGGAAAACCCAAAATTCGTAATCTAAAACTAAACATATTCTAAACAAGACATGAATGAAGTTTGGACAAAAAATCAACTCTGATATCATTTTATATATTCTGAAAGTCTGATCAGTCCAGATGTTGGTTCTCTGCCCTGCAGGAGCCTGGGTTACATTAAACATAGCTAAATTACCCAAGACCTCATGGACAACATGATATTTGTAAAACACAGTGATAAGTTTGACCTAAACCACATTCTCTTAAGCCATCCAAAGGAAGGACTTCCATTTTTCAGGCAGATGAATTGAGGAAAGACTTTTCTGGAATCATAGTAATTTATCTAGCAACTTCAGTCCCATATTCAGAAGTGATTTAGAAGCCCAGATCACCTGGAGTTCTCAATACACATGATCTTTTCTTCTCTAGTTCTACCCTATTCTTTTAGGTATAGATAAGAATGACAACCGTGGATTCATTCAAGGGACTTTTGACCTCCCACAAACACAGACCCCAAGAGATACACCATATTCTCAGCTGCCAATTCCCAGCCCCTCTTTAAAAGTGTTAAATGCTTTTCTGTCCTACATCTCCGTTGCAGATGCTCACAGGAGGAAATCAGAGAGGCAAGGGTGTCATTAAGACCAGTGTTGTTGTTGTTGTATGATAAAAATTTGGGCATCCTTAATCCCACTACAGTAAACTAACAAAAACAATCCATCCTTTCCCTCTTCAGTTAAGCAGGAAAAGCACAAATCTGGATCTTTTGCTTTACTCAGCTGTGGGAAACTTGGGTTTACTTTCCAGTTAAAAGCAGGCTCTTCAGTGTACTTCACAGTGACCTCTTCACAAGGGGCTTGTATAATTTCTTTAAATGCCCCTACACTAAAAATAGTCCTGCTTCCTAAACATGAGTGTTTAGCAGTTCCAGGCATTCTGAGATCCTGCATACCACTTTAATTTTTTTTAAACTGGCAACATTTATTTAACCAGCAATTAAAAAAAAAAGGAGGCCCAGCCGCCCCACTGATTCTTCCCAGAGGGTCTTAGATGTTTATGAAACACAATGAAAACAATAAAGTGGATAAAATCATGCTATTCCATCAAGTCCTTGGCAAGATTTCCCAACCAAGAATAAATTGGCATGGTATGTTACAGTCAACAGATTACACAATGGTTTACAGGGTCACCAATAATAAGGGGGTCACACACTCCTTAAAGAGCTCCAGTGTACATTAAGACACTCGCTTAAGGGGAAAGAGCAATCCTTGATCCTGAGCTTCTTGGAGCACAGTTCTGGCAGCCACAGCACAAACATGCTGCAGGGGTAGGAGAGGACAGAAGGCACCTCTGCCCCTGCCCTGAGCCAGGAAAGGCAGTAGCTATGCTGCACAAGCTGGCTGGGGGAGTTTAAGATGCTGGAGGAAGCAACAGAAAGCCAGGCCAGGCAGGTCTCTCTTATTTCTGCACACAAGAGGAGAACACATGCTACATCCCTTTAGGAGTAGGACAGTCTCCACAACCCAGTGAGGCCCAGCACCACCATCCCTGTCAACCTTTCCTAAAAGCCCCTTTGCTCACTCCATACTCTTGAGGAAACTGGTTCCACCCCAGAAGCAAGATATCAGTTCCCTGGCAGTCTAGTCACACTTAACAGTGGACAGACTGTAGCTAACTTTAAAAGATGCTTGACTATACTCCTGGGTAACTTGATAAAGTCATCACCATTGCTATAAATGTGCTGCAGTTCTATTTCAAATAGCTAATCTTAATAAAAGAGGGAAATAAATCTTACTCTTACATGTCAACTTGCTAACAGATTTCCATTATGTCACCTACATAACCTGATCAGTGGAATGAAAGTTAAATTTTGGTGCTTCTAAAACATAAATTATTTCCTTAAACCTCACCTTAAATATGTGATACTCCTACCTTTGCCCTGTTAACTTAACCTTCCACTGTATGGAATTTTTCAGCCACGAACTATAAATTAATCATGTAAAAACAAAACATTCTTAAGTCTTAAAGGTAAAACAAACTCACTTCAATTCAATTCAACCTATCATCAAAAACCAGACTACAACTAACAGTTCATCCTTCGTCTTCCACGGATTTTGATCACTCCAGTTTTATTGAACTATTTAATGTATGTCTGAAGTTAAGTCTGACTAGCCAGCATAAAAATGAAAGAAAACCTATTCCCCAAGTCAGCACAGGGTGTAGAAAATACTACTACTGACATACTCCATACAGTAATATTATGCACCCATCTTCATTCAACTTGACGGCTAAATTCTAAATACTTTTGAATGATAAACCTGGAGTAAACACAAGAAGGCTCTCTCATGTGTAACCGCTACTCTTTGATTGCAGTGACCTTTAGTAACGCAAACGTTTGGTCCCAAGCCAAGAGCAGGACATCTGATTTTCCCACCAACTGAACTGCTGCAGAACTCCCTTAGCTCTTCAGCCAAATCTGTCCTGGGATCCTTAAGTCTTCCGCCGGAGTCCAGGTGGCTCCTCTACACTTTTCAGCACGCACGCAAACGCCGCAGCCAGCTGGACCGACGATGCGAGTGGGCATTGGAAGGGAAGTGCCGCAGCTCCCCGTCTCCCCCAGCTCAGAGCCCCACGCCCGGCGCGCTGCCTCCCAGCTGGGTTGGAGCTATCCCGGTCCGGCCGAAGTGGTCCCGCGGGCTCCGTCCCTTCGCGGTGCCTCTGCCCACGCCACCAGCACAAAAAGCGGGGTCCCGCGAGGCACGGCAGTGGCAGCAGTGCGGGAGCACCGAGTCCCCGCTCCGCCCGTGCGCGGTGACCCCCGCCCATCTGCGCTCCCCTGGGGCAGGGCAGGGCAGAGTCCCGCAAGGATCGCGGGGCCGGCCCGCACCGGCACGGCCCTCGAGGGCTCCGCTGCCCCCGGGGGCTCCGCGGTCCAGGGACCCGCAGCCCCTGGCGAGCCCCCGCCGCTGCCCGCCGCCGCTCATCCCCGGCCCGCCCCGCTCGCGAGAGGCTCTCGGTGTGCAGAGACGGCCACCCGGAGCACGAGCGATCGTTTCTCCCTCCAGTCCCGCTCCTCTGCCCGGGTCCCCAGAGGCGACTACCGCCCGGCAGCGCGGCTCCCCGGCCCTTACCGAGGTGCGCAGGGATGCGCTCCCTCCGCCGGCCGCCTGCAGCCCCCGTGCCGCAGCCCGGGCGATTGTAGCTTTTTTGGAGAAGCTGGGAAGAGGGAAAGAAAGGGGGGAGGGAAGGGGGTGGGAAGGGACTGAGATCGAGGGAGAGAGAAGTATGCAAAGGCAGGAAGTGGAGACGGCCACGACCAGTGCGGGAGATTAATGGGAACCAGTCACTCGGCAGCCAACAAAGAAACCTGCTCCCCCAGCGCAGCGCAGCCCGGCCCGGGCTGCAGCCCCGGGCTGCCGAGCCACCGCTTCCTCGGCAGGGCTCGGCCCCGGCCCCGCGGAGGGGTGGGCGCCGCCCCCCAGCCCCAATCCCGGGTCCCGGGCAGGCGGGAGGGAGGGGAGCAGCCAGGCAGGGCCGGCCGGTCCGCGGGGAGATGCGATGGGCGCAGGAGGAGGAGGATCGAGCCCCGCGACTGACAGCCTTCCTCCTCGCTCTACGGAGGGGCGATACTGCTTAGTTTTTATTTAAAACACTACGAGCGCTGGGCTGCTGCCGGCGCGGAGCCGCTTGCGGGGCAGAGCGGAAGGAAGGAGGAGTGCGGGAGGCGCGCTTCCTGCGCCAGGCGCGGGGCAGATGGCTCCCATCAGGGAGCTGGAGCCAGGCAGCTCCCGGGCCTTTCCGAGCCCCGCGGGGCAGCTCGCACTAACGGCGCCTATGGAGGACGAGGGAGGCAGCGGCGTGCCTCTGAACTTCATGCCGGGTACCTTGGTTCCGATCCAGCCGCCCGGGAGCAGCAGCTCGCAGCCATGTGGAATGCTCTGCTCCCTCGGCAGCGCAGCCCGAGGTGTCCCGCTCGCTGGCACGGCCCAGCCAGCACGGTCCCCCCAGGGCATCGTGCGTACCAGGGGTGAAGAAAGTCCCTGTATGCACACTTCCTATGCGGGCCACCTCCCTGGCACACGTGTCCGTGGCTTCTGGTGGTTTGGCAGATGAGAAACCCACCCAAAACGTTTGATATAAAATAATACAGAAGAAGCAGGATGCTAGCTCTTAGCAGTACCATGGGTATTGCAAAATACACAGACTGCTCCTAGATCTTGAAGTGTTATGTAGGCATTGATAAAACAAGTCATTTTACAATAGATTAACCAATTGATATTAGGTACAGAAGAAAAATAAAGAGCAGCATCTATTTAGCAATTTGAAATACAAATTACAGCACTATACATTTCTGGAATTTTTAAGCACTTGCTGACTCTTTCCTTTCACTGAAATGGAAGCAAAATAGTATTTGGCATCAGGCAAATGTTGATGAACTGTCCTACTCAAGGATACTTCCCTGAGCCCAGAACCAAGTGCTCAGAATAAACTATTTCTGGCTTTTGCTGCCTCACCAGCAAAATGAAATACATTGTCTTCAGATATTCTGATCCATCATCCCACACAACAAGGAATCTGGTGGAAATGCCCAGCATTTCATAAACCTCCACTATATTACAAAAGAATGAATGTACAGGAAATAAGGGTAACTCTCATCTGGATTCTGATGTGAATGTGTGTTTCAAAGCAAAAGCTATTTCAGCTGTCAGCCTTCTTGAGACAGATGTATTTACTCAGCTGCAAAAGGAGTACTGTGTCACCAAACATCAAAAAATGGTGGGAGTTTAAATTTCAACACAACAGGAATAATTTACTTCCCGAACAACAAGCTACTGCTACAAGTACCTGGCAGGAATAAAAAATTAACACAGTTTTCTCTCAGTGTTATGAAAACGGTATAGGAGGGCTTTTTCCAAGTCTATTTCACAAGAGCAGCAACATAGCAAACCCACTTACCTCTCCAGGAGACCATTGCTAACAAGGCATGATGAAACAAACACCTTCAACTTCCAATTAAGCAGGAAGCAGTCTGTCCTGGCTGCTTCTCCACCACATCAAACACACTAACATTGCTTTTATCAAATATTATTTTTCGCTCCCCTTAATGTTGCATTCAGTCCCCCAGACCTCAACACTCCAGCAACTTGCCTAAATTTTTTTTTGAGTGGAGGAGACCAAACTTTAAGTTAAGCTGGATTTGAGCACTGAACGGGGGTTTTCAATGCCTTAATGGACAAGCAGCCTGTGAAGGGCTGGTTTATTGTGGGGGCTAGCTGCTGCTCTGCTTGAGCAACTGGCAGATGACAATAAAATGTAAACTAGGAGAGGGTTAGTTTTCTTGCTTGCCAAAGAGACTACAGATAGCAAAGCTCTCAACAAGAATGAAGGACTTGAAGGATTAGGGCCTCCATGTTGGAGGCCATACGGGACTTAAAGAAAGTTTCTGTGGATTTTTTTTTTCCTTACTCCTGTCACGTCGGTGCACACGAGGCTAGCGAAGGCTCAGAGTGGCTCCACTCCCACGTAGCCTCAGCCCCTTCCCAAGCCGCTCCGGAACCTCCGAGCGGTGATCGCGGCTTGGCACTGCCCTCCTGGGACAGACGCAGCTCCCACGGGGACAGCCGGTTTGTTTGGCAAAGCCCAGAGCTGCGTGGGCTCTCTCGCCGCTGCTGAAAGGGGAACGCGCTTTCCTTCGGGGAGGGGATGCCGCGGGCGAGCAGCTGCGCCCTCCGACCCACACCCGCCTCACCCGGCCGGCCACCGCCACCTACTGTCACTGTTAGCTCCTACCGCAAAACTTTAACAAAAAACAGCGGGGAGCACCGCTTCCCCCTAGAGACCACAGTGCACGGCGGGGCTCTTCCCCGTTGTCGTGCAGCGCCGGAGAGCAGCGCCCAGGGACACCTCACTGACCCTTTCGGGGAAAGCCTGCCCGGACGCGCCTGTCTTCTCCTGCATTACCGCAAGGCAGGGCGCGGGTGTAATTGACAAACAAACTCCCCACCGGGCCGGGGGCGGGGCCGCACCCGGAGGGAGCTGCCCCAGCGTTCCGGGCCGGGCCGGGCCGGGCTGAGGGCGGGCTGGGGGCGGGGCGGGGCGGCGGCGCGTGCGCAGTGAGCGGTGCGATGGCGGTAGCGCGCGCGGGGCGCCCGGCGGGGCTGGCGCGCGATGTGCTGGAGCGGACGCGGCGGCGCGCGGGCCCGGTCAGTGCCGTGCGCGTACCCGCGGACACACACAGACACACACACACACACACACAGACACACACACACACACAGACAGACCTGCAAATACACCGCCGCGCCCAGCTTCCTGCCCGGCCCGGTGCCCCCGAGACAGCCCCGAGGGCGCTGCGGCCCCGTGCCCCGCCGCCCTCCGGCTCTAAGTGACGGAATGTCTCTCGTTGCAGGACGAAGACGGGGAACGCCTCAATGCAGCGTTCGCTTCGATTGTGGAGCTGATGAGAGGAGTCTCAAAGGAATGCGAGGTGAGGGGTCACCCCCGCAGCGGTCCAAAGGGGAATGTTCATGATGTGCCTGCCAGAGGCCTCACTGGTTTTACTGCAAAAAAAACTTCAGGCTTGCTCGTTGTTTGGCAAGGGTTCAGCCAGTGGTGGCCGAGATGAATTTGGGGCGCTCGGCATCATGTGGCGGGGTACATCTCACCGGTGTACGGTGAGGCTGAGCTGGTACCACCTTGGCGGATAAACACCACTATCCGCATTTTCCAGAGACCGTAGCAGTACAGATTTTAGCAGAAGGTTTCTCCATTTCTTGATCGAAAGGCCGTATGGTTAGAGAGACAGAAATGTCAGGTGACACCACATAAATACATTGTGTCATAAGGTATGGAATGTTTCCAGTGCTCCAAACTATCTCTGCTGGGAAATGGCCTTATGACATAGTAACCTTTTGTTGTCACCAGGGGAACCTGGGCCACTCATGCTGGCTGGTGTCCTGTGTTTGTTCTGAATTTAGACTTAACCCCCAATTCCCCCCAGTGTTGCTGTTGTGATTTAACCCCACCAGCAACTAAGCATCATAAAGCTCAGTCCCTCCCTGCCCACCCCCTCTGGCAGGATGAGGAGGAGAATCTGGAGAAAATAAAACAGGTGGGTTGAGATGAATACAGTTTATTAATTGAAACAAAGTAATTAATATATGATAATAACAGTGATAATTGTGGTGAAAAGGGGAGAGAGAAATAAAAGAACAGTAGAAGAACAAGTAATGCACAATACAGTTGCTCACCACTCACTCACCAGTGTCCAGCCAGTCCCCAAACAGCAGTCAGCCCCTCAGACAATTCTCCCTGTTCATATGACATTCTATGGTATGGAATTTCCTTTTGGCCAGTTTGGGGCAGCTGCCGCAGCCCTGCTCCCTCCCAGCTTTTTGTGCACCACCCCATTGGCAAAACATGAGAAAAGTCCTTGATTCAGGGTGAGCACTACTCAACAATTACCAAAACATCTGTTTGTTATTGACACTGTACTCCTAGTGAATCCAAAACACAGCACTGTGCCAGCTACTAGAAGGAAAACTTGCCCTATCCCAGAGAAAACCAGGTCAAACTGGATTTGGGATGCTGCTGCTGTGTAGGGAGCATGGGCTCTGTTCTTTGTGATGAGTAGAAATGGAGAGGTTTGGTGTACAGGTGCACAGCTCTGCTGCTCTCGTGCTGGCTCTGGCTGGCAGGTGTCACTGCTCTGCTGGGTGGGCAGACTGGGAGCCAGCCTCTGCCAGCCCATCCTTGTGGGCACAGCCCTGCAGCCCAGCTACTGCACTGAGCTCTCTGAGAATTCCACTGCAGTTTGTGCCCTTCCAGATCTGTTATCCTAACACAGCAGGGAGCTCACTGCCTGCAGGGCTAATGCAGAGCCTAAGTCTGCAATTAAATTACAGAAAACACCAAGTGATTAGCTCTTAAGCAGCTCCTTTATAATTTCAAAGCACTACTTACACAGTAGCCAGTTAATCCTAAAATAACTGGGGCAGGATAGTTTTACACAAGATGAAACAAAGTGTAAGGAACTTGGCAGTGCTAAGTTTACAGTTGGACTCTATGATCCTAAAGGTGTTTTCCAGCCTAAATTATTCTTTGGGCCTATCTTGTGCCCTGTTAAGAGTATTAAAACTGGAACAGGCAGGGGATGACTTCCACATATATGCATCAGCCAAGACAGTACTGCTTCAGTCACTTCTGTAGAGAAGAAGAGTCATAAAAGGGGGGAACTGTCAGACCCTTAAGTTACAAAAGTTTACAAAGTGCAAATAAAAATCCACAGCTGAACACAACCATTTCGGCACTTGAATGCAAACAATTAAACTTGTAGTTTAAGATGAGATGTTTGGGGTTATTCTGGGATCAAAATTTACCCATCTCTCACCAAAAGTTTGATTTAATTTCTTTGCCCTGTGCCATCATGTAAAAGAGATGCTCTGTGAAGCATTATGCACCAGGTCAGAACATTTGATATATTTTGTAGCTTCACAAAAACTGCAATACAAGCAACCAGAACTGTTGATTTATGCATAAACTCAAGGAATGAAATACAGCAATAGATTTGGAAATAACAACTGCTATTTGCCTTATTTTTGTTACATTTAGTCTTGACAGTCAAGGCCAAGAAAAACACCAGTGAAATAAGACAGTTTTTTGGTCCCTGTGATCAAAAAGGCAACTTTGAGAGGAGTTCTGTGGTGACAACAGATGGCAGCAGAGCTGTATTCAAGAGTTTAATTTGCACTGGGGAAGATGCCAGTACATCTGCAGTGGAACCAGAAGGTGGCTGCTGTGTGCTAAAATACACTTCTCAAAACTGCTGTGAAAATGGTACCAGCCTTAAAGACACTTCAGCTTCTTTACTGACTCATTTTCAGTATCAACTTATTCTGCTTTTAGAGCACTGCTGCTGCACATACTCTGCAGAGCCCATCTTCACTGACTGGGTTGCAGAGCATCTGGCTTGCATACATGTCCTCTTAAGGACCCATAAACTGTGCCTTCTTCCACAAGGGCTTTTCTTGACCAGGCTGATCAGGCAGGGATTTCCAGAGTATTCCTTCTGACATTTTCATTAATTCAGTTCTGAGATGTCAGAGTCTCTGCCCTACATATTGTATCAGGAAACAGGCATGTAAAATCAGGCCTGTCTGATAGAGTCCTGTAGCAGAAGGTGGCCTTTGGATATACAGGCATTGTTTTCACCCTCACAGAGAACAAACCAGCCAATTAGTACACAGCATCTGTATCTGTATAGCTCTACATTCAACAGTAAATCTGCTGTAGCTGCAAGTATGGTTTGATACCTCCCACGTGATATTTTCTGTTTCTGTTGCTGTCCAGAACTACTATGGTGCTATGGCAGTCAACAAGTGCAAAGAGAATGAAATCAAGCACTTTTGCAAATACCACGGCAAGTCAGTAGAAAGAAAGATGGACTCTACAGAAGAAGAGGTAAGTGGGTACTTCTGGCTTTGATGAAAGGTTATTCCTTCCCTTGCTGTGGGGCATTTGTTATCCACCCGATGTCTGTGACACTCACACTCATGTATGAAGGTTGACCTTATGGACATAAAAACACCTGGGCAGATCCAAGCCTGTGCTGGGCTGGGGAAAGGCAGAGTCATTTGTGGTACCAGTCAGTGTCCTATCTGTTCTTTAGTGGAGGGGAAAATTACATGCACCTAAAGCATCCCCTCTCTTGTCCTGGATTTGCCTTGCATACTGGATCATTAGAAAATAATTATCCTTTTTTTTTTCCAGAGGACTGAAGGTTCCATAGAACACAGCCAACCTCAAACTTGCCAGCGAAGTGTAAGTGTATAGAATACTTTGGTTTTAACTGGAGGTATTCGCTAGCATCTCTTTTATCACTTTGAATCAAGCTGGTTAAAAATTGTGACATATCTGGAGACCTTGATGGCATAGAAGATTAACTAATGGTGCATTCACAATCATAATATATGTGACTATGTATCCTAATGTGTGTGCCTATAATATAGGCAGTCAAATGGGCATTCAGAGACTTGCACAATTAGTTAGAAACCAGATTGTGGCATTCTTGCACTTGGCCCTCCCCCAGACTCTCTGAAGACTCCTGTTCCTCAAGAAGTAAACTACTTTTATTTTTCAAAGCCTAACACCTCAGCAAATCAATTTCAGGAACTTTGAAGCCACAAAAGATAAGAAACACTGAATGTGTACCACAGTATAAATTACTGAGAGCACCCTTGGCATAGGGAATGGGAATTCCCATTTTTGTGTTCAGAACTGTATAGGTTGCTAAATATCAGTTTTGTAAGTAGTAAATTACAGCACAGTGATTACTTCCACCGATTGAAACATTAGCTGAAATACTTTGAGTATGGCACTTGCTGATTTTTGTACTGACATAAACATTCTACAGTTTTGATTGCACTGCCTTCTGCATATTTAAAAAAATCTTAGTACATTTATATAGCAGCTGAAATGGAATTTTTTTACCCAAACACATTTTTTTTGGGGAAATCTAAGATAACTAACCAACAACTTAGCTTTCTTTTTTTTCCTTAAAGCCCAGAAGACCTCTCAAAGATTTCTACATTGAAGTTTCTCCTGGCACCTATTCTGTCACAGCAATCTCAGAAGACATAGCACAAACCCACGTAGTAGATGTCAATGCAGGACAAAGTGTTGATTTAACTTTTGTTTTGTGATATTTTTTGTTTCCTGGCAATAGCAGGAATAAAACCTGAGGCTCTTTTTCATGCATGTAATGAACCATAAATATCTTTTCCTTGTTAGCACTTTAATAGTAGCTTCCTCTTTGGGACTCCATTTTTATGGCCTGTATATTTGTTTTCTACTTAATGCAATTATAAGCAGCCCACTTTGTACACTGATTTTTATAAATATTTGTACATTGTGTGCCTTTTAAATCCAATTATGTGACTATGTAATTCCAGATTCTCCTGCTCTAAACAATTAAAGATACAATAAGTGAAATAAAATACATGATCAAGCCTTTGTGATGACAACTTCTTTTGTGTTATCTTCAGAGAGAACCTCCATGTCACAGTGTCGGCCAGAGAGAGCATGATCCATGTGATATGAATATAGGTGTACATTAGCTTCTGTGGGCTGGCAGTGATTTTAAAGGAGCTGGCTCACAAGCCACTCTCTTATGTGTACTTTTGCTAGTCTGGTGAAGAAATGAAATGCAAATGAAATTCACTACCTAGAACCCCAACTCAGAAATGCTGAAATATGTGTCAGGTGTTCAGTCTAGGCTGTCCCTGCAGATCACGCTAAACCCCTTTTCTGTGGGGTACCCTAAATTATCTAATTTACTGCTGAGCAACTGCACACTGCATCTTACAGCCAAGTTCATATGCTTTAAGCATGAGCAGTCCCACTAACAAAACTCTGGATGCTTAACTTTCCCAAAGGACCAGACTCCACATTTAGAATTTGTGATGTGATCTATATAGATCTGTCATCTTTTTGTAGTTGATAGTATTAAGGTTTCCATTCATTTTCATCAGAATAAAAAAATCAGTGGCATGAATGCTAATCATTTTGTTGTTTGTATCTACAGTAGCAGGTCCTTTAGCCTCTGGCTACTTTTGCTTGTGCTTTAATCCTGAAAAAAATTCTTTCAGCTGTCATCTTGTATTGTTTCTCCATTCCTCCTGACTTTCTACAAACAGAAACTGCTTTGCTGCATTTCTGTGGCTTACTCCAGAGAACAGTAGACAAGTGGAAGTTTTATTGGACTCTTGCTGTGCATCTGTTCAGGCTTTTAGTGCTCATACTAGTTCATCTGATCTCTCCAGAAGTGTAAAGTCAAGTCCAAATAGTTAGGAATTTATTGTAGCTATGTACATATGTGTTCCATATGTAACTATGGAATAAAGAATGAGGATGCTCAAGTTTGATGTGGGTGAAAGCAGAGTTTCTCACATATTAAAATTATATAGTCATCCATAAAGATATTCTACTGAGACAGTACCTAAATCAGAACTTGATTTGTTTAAAAAATGTAACACTGATATAGTAGAAGCAGTTTACCTGAAATTTCAGCCCCTGAACTTGATCAGTTGTATATGCACTGAATTCTGGTTGATCATGTCTCTCTCTGCTTTGTTGCAAGTGAGCTCTGACAGGGTCTATAACATCAGGTTTGTCATCTCCATCACAACTCTGTTTATCATTTGATGCTGCTTTATATCTTTGTTTTTCTGATGCTGCAAAGCCTTCTTCCTGGAGGACAGAAAACAAATCCCTCAGAACTCTGATCTATAAAAAGCATCACTGTCTTTGATAACTGCTGCTTTGCAAGCTGTACCTCTGCCTCACATAACTTTAATAATGGTCTATTTTCTGTGCTAGTACAAACTTTACTGCTGAAACACACAGTTGGACAGCAAGACCAAAGGATTTTCAGAAGCTGTTAGGCTTTGACTAAAAACTTTTCTACTTCAGAACCCAGGAGGATTTTGTAGACTGCGGTGAGGGGACATCAGCCCCCCAGAGAGTACCTCTGGGAAGCCTGTCCTCTAACTCCACTTGTTTCCTGCAAAACATTTCTTATGCAGCCTGTATCATGTGATAAAACTGCTTCAGAGTAGCAATGGATCTTCTGGGTTTAAAATCACCAAGGGCTATTCTACAGGAACTAAATTCTCCCCTGTGTTACCACACTGCATCCACTACTGTGATTCATGCTGCTGCTTTGGGGCTGGAATGAAACAAGTCTGTTTTCTTAATAATTTTACCAAAAGGCAACTCATGTCACTTCTTTGCACAGCTCTGATACTGCTAACATAGAGCATGCCTGCCTGGAGCTCCATACTGGCATGAAAATTCCTAGGAAATCAATTACAAAGGTGTGTAGTTATGTAACTATGATTATGTAATCAATGAAGTAGAATAGAAATGGAAGGTAGGAACCATACAGTTGATAAGTTGGCATCTGCTTAAAATGAATGAGTACAATTGTGAGAATACAAGATGTATTCCTGTTATAGTCTCTGTTCACAAAGACATTATTAATGGATTCATCTCTAAACATGCAAGTTCAGAACATTTCAAGTTTTACTTTGCAGTCAGATCACAGCAGCAAGAGTATGAAGGTACAGAGAAGTTAATATTTGATTTTATGTATATAATTTATTAATTGTACCCTGATGCTCTTGTGCAGAGCACTGTTTCTGTTGATCCTGACATTCTCTTTCATCTTCCCCTTCTTCCTGTAAGTTGTTTTCCTCCTCATTTCTGTTTGTTTTTTAGAATTCATGTTCTGATTTTTTTTTAACTTTTCCTAAAGCATGAGGGAAACCAGGTCTAAAAACCAAGGTAGTGGTGGTGTTCCTAGCTGTGACACAGTTTGCTTACTCTGTATCCCCCAGCTTCACAGCAGGAACCTGCTGTTTAAACTGGTTGCCTCTAGTGCAGAAGAGAAGAAACACAGCAAAGACTGTTTACCAAAGAATCTCCTTTTATCTCTCAGAGGCAGAGATTGTTACTATCACAATTTGATTGGCAGAGCTCAGCACCTTTCCGTGGATTTAACACAGGACTTCATTGGGTAGATGTCAATGGGCATTTGACAGGTTTCTGAACTGTAAATCTGCATTACTGAATGCTCACATGGCTACTGACAATTGTTTCCATATTACCAAATAGCTTCAGCCCTTCCTTAAAGCTTGGGGATTTTTGTTTTGTTTTCATTAGTGGAGAACTTTCCTACCTATTACAAAACTGGTGGATGGCCTTAGGAAGCAGTAAAGTTACAGACAAAGTCTTTTTCTTGCCAGGTTTCAAGACATTTACAAGAATACTTTTTCCATTCAAACAAACCTCCTGCTTACATAACTACAGCATTAATACAGATTACCTTACCCTAAATGATGGCTTGAAATCTTGATCTCTTCGGATTTCTTTCAGTGTGAGTTGCCCTCTGGGAGTCTGCCTGATGTTTTCAAACATTGCACTCTGAGTTGGGGCCACACTGGACACGTCCCCAGTGGAGATGGCTTTGGGTTCTGACTGGCCCTTTGTACATGTGCTGCTACAAATTCCAGGTCCTGGGAATCAGCAAAATTGTATCTAAGAGTGAAACCAGAACTGAAATGGAAAAACATTCAGTTCAGAAGACAGAAAAATGCACTGTAAGCCAGAAAGGAATTTTTTCAGATTCTTCTGAATGGATGAGCAATGAAGGTTAACGAAGATGTTAACATCATAAAAGGCAAAGAAAAATGACAGGAAACAGAGAGGAATAGCTGTACTTCCAAATGAAATTAATTGTTCTGGTACTTTTCCATGGGATAAGTGGCCAAAAGAAGAGCCAGATGAGGCAGCAGAAACACTGGGGAGAGGGAAGAATTGTATCAGAGTCTGATATGCAAATTTACAATATTAATATCAATAACCTGCAGGCAAATTGATTGCCCTGCCCCTGCCCAGAAGACTTTCAGCTTTGTTCCCTCTGACATCTGCTTTCCTTATGGGGTTGTTTGAAGGTACCTGAATTACTGGAAAGGGACTTGTGGTGGCTTCTTTCCCAGTATTTCCCCTCAGGTCTTGCAGAATTCTTCAGCCTGGGCTTTTCAAGACAATTGGAGCCTGCGTTAACAGCACTGTCCCCCACAGTACTCTTAGTGGGGGACGGCTTCACGTCCCACTCTGAACCAGAAGAGGGAGAGGATGCTGCCACAGCAGCAGCTTCTGCTTGTTCTGTGCCTCTCAGTTCCAGAAGGCCTGGAGAGAGCTCGCTGCTGGACTCTGCCTCTTCAGCTTTGTCCTGAAAGACCAGAGGCCTGGAAAGAAGAGGCCACCAGGCACCAGCACAGGGACGGCAGCAGCAGATGCACCTTCCCCAGGCTGATGACCAGTAGATAGCACCAGCACAGCAGTGGTGGAAATGTGGCCAGCAGGGAGAGCAGAGCAAGCAGTACTTGGCAAGGCTACATCCTGCACAAACAGGAATCAGGGCTGGCTTAGGACTGCAGGGAAAAATAAAAGAGTTAGTGTCCTGGCTTGGTCTGGGCTTCACCCTGCTGGTGAAGGGCATGTGGATCATCTCCACAATCCTCTCCCACAGGCTAGGAGGGATCCACAGAGCCACACCATGGGGGAGCTTCACTTGCTTGTCATTCCAGAACTGGACCATAATTTCTTCATCTTCCGAGGCTGTTAAGAAAAAAAAAAGTAAGCAGCCTTAAGCAGCTGGCCTGGATGGGCAGCGCACACAGAGAGATCAGGCTTTGCAGCTTTCTGCACCTTCTACTCCTGTCAAGAGGCAGGATCAACTGTTGCCCCTCTCTAACACCTCATCACAGTGTCACAAAGGTGAGTGGGCAGCCTGGGCACCATCACTAAAACAACAGTAGCAACAACAGCCTGGCAGCATCTTTCCTCCCAGTTTGTCGTCAGATGAACAAGAAAATGATGACAGTCATGTTTGTTGTTGCTGCCAAAGTTAGCAGTACTGCTCTGAGAACAGTATTTGGTAAGTCAGTGGAGTTTGACTGCCAGGCACAGGAAAAAATGAATGAGCTGTTGAAATCTCCTACGTCTGGGTGACAAAATCAGCCCCAGATGTACCATTTGGTACAAATGTGAGCATTTAAGCTTAGATGAATGCTTCCTGGAAGTTGTCTCACTTGTATCTGTCATGAAAAGGCCACAGTCCTGCACATGGCAGATACAGCCGTGTCCCAGCTACACCCATGGACACAGATAATGACATTTTTATGGGTCACAACTTCCTTAGGGTCACACTGGTGAGGTTACACACAGATCCATCAGCTCCTGCAAGCTTGGAGCAACACTAAGCTGTAGTCTGTGCCCTGTTACTTCTCTGGCAGCAGCACCCTGACAAGAGTTTATCCTGACAGCCTCACTGGTGTGCCAGAGGAACAATAAGAGGAAGAGAGCAGCACTTTTCTTACCTCGTAAGGGATCCCTTGTCTCAATGCCTCTGAGGACAGTTCCTGGGCCATACCTGGCCCTATCTGGCTCCCAGGGTGCCAGCACTCTGTCTCCAGGGAGCAAGGAGTGCTTCATCCCATTCACATATTCCAGGATGTCATCCTTTGCTGTTTTTTGTACACACACTGGATGCCTTCCACGTGACACAAGTGGTTTGGCAAACTCTACCAGGAACATGCCTCTTTCACTCTGTTATCAGGAAAAAAAAATACAGTTCCACTGAAAAACAGCCCATAATGTGCCAGGTAATGCAACTTTTACTAGGAGGCCATCCTGTGCCTATAGGTAAAACAAGCCTGAACAGCAGCTAGTGTGTGGTGTCAGTTCAGCATTGAGACAGCCCAAAAAACCTTCATGAGGCTCACCTGAAATCAAGATAAGTGAAGCATATGTTCAGATTCACTGCCACTAGGACCTCTATTTTTTTCCCCAAGAGAAAAAGCTGTAGACAAGTCTATTTCACAAACCATGCTGTATGTGCAAGGGAGCAAGGGACATTGAAGCCATTCAGACCTGTTCTTCAGTCATGTCCACTTCCTTCCTCATTACATACAACACCAGCTCTGCTTCTTGGGGGGGCTGTTGGGAGTTTATACTTTCTTTTATATTAAGGCCTGTCAAGAGGCTTTCAACAATGAGATGAGGTACTTCCCCGTTCTTGAGAAAGAACAGGCTCTTTTTTGTGTCAGGTTTGAAGTCCTAACAAACCAAAGAATTAAAGCTTTCACTAACCTTTCTGGAAAGACCCTGAGCCATTGGTCTGTGGCTGGACATGTGTACATAAAACACAAACCCTTTTCCTGTGCTGTTGATGGTTCTGTGTCTACACACAACAGCAGCCCCTACACTGCTGGCAGCAACACTTGGGCTGGCTGAGCCTGGCTCAGTGCCCACAGCAGCACAAGGCTGCTCAAGCACCTGCTGTCCTGGTGATCTGTTCTCTAATCTCATCAGCTGAACCAAAAACTGCTACACTGGACTCAGGTGGTGTGTGACAACTGCTCCTATATGAAGACATCCCCCAGCTACCACACAGCAACCATCACTAACCTCTATCTCCTCTTTTACTGTACCACGGTAATAAAATCCATCTTGTTCCCCTCTAGCCAGCACAGGCACATTGCTGTCTGTGCCCCCTGACTCCCCCCGTCGCTTCCATGGTGGGCCAGGGAAGGGAAGGCAGTGGCTGATCCACTGGCACCTGGAGAAGAAAAGAAATTGGGTCAGCCCTGAAAGTAGATTCTGTAGGTCATGAAAAAAAAAAAAAAAATCTTGTAAGATTTAAGAACTGGAACACTCCACCTCATTTTGTAGCACTCCCACAGGCCAAATACTGTGGGAAGAAACAGAAAACTTGCTTGTGCTGGGATAATTCCTTGATCTTGGGAAAAACACATCAGTGCCTGCCTTTACTCAGCTTTCTTTGCTTTGGGGTTTGCAGGAAATAAGCCAGGAGCATGCTGGAATCCTGGGCCAGCATGACTTGCACCACCCCCTTTGCTGTTTACCTGGCAAGACAATGCAACCCTCTGGATCAGGAGAAAAGATCCATCTGCAGCACAGAGCACAGTATAGGTGCACTCCAGAGTGCTGGAGCTGATAGTTTACCCTGCAGCATCAGGGAACAGCAAAGCAGAGAAGTAAACAACAAAGCTGCTGGTTGATGACAGGTTCTATAATAATAATCCCCTGTCAAAAGGCATTAGAAACATTTCATGGAAGATGACTGCTAATGCAAGATGCTTTTATTTATCCAAATAATATTAAAGGAATGTTTCTTTGATAGGAGGCTTACTCAGGCTTTGCTCTTCATAATCTCCAGGGTAGCAAATAACTTCAGTTAATACATCTAAAAAACTGCCAGTGCAGGGGTGGGAAAGCTCAAACAACGTTCTAGCTGCTAATTTGTTAATCTGACACACCAGCCTGGTTTATCCTATCAGATATCATGGAAAAAAAACAAATCCCAGACTTAAACAGGAACTTGATTTTACCTCTGGGGGGTGAGGGGCTCAGCGATCCAGGCAGGATACACAACAAAAGAGCTCCTGCAGCAGGGGTTAACTGCGGATATGACAGCAGAACGTGAAAACTTGTCCAAAGCTGGCCTCACACTGCAATACCTGTGACCCCTGGGCAGGGACCCTTCCAAACGAGCCATACTTGGAAAAGCTGCTGCCTGCAGGACTCAGTTGTGATCTGTTGGAAGAAAAGTGAAAATGTATTGGCATTTTTAACACAAGCAAGTGCTGTCCAGCGTACCTGAAGAACCCAGTAATTTTGATTATTTATTTTTGTTTAAAAACACTGAAGTCAAAATACTAAGACTGGCACTAGGCCAGATGAGCTCACATCACTGACTTCACTGATCTTTACTCACACAAATCCTAAACTAGAAAAAGGGCAGCAACACCCAAGGAAACTATAAATGCTGTGAAAATCTCCAGGAAAATAATAACTTTCAACTCCCTCCAACATTCGTTTCCCTCTGTAACATCCATCTCTCTTTTCTTATTCCTACATTCTTCCTTTAAAGCTTTCTTGTACAGACCCAGCCAAACCTTCCCTGTTTTACAAGCTGAGACAGAAATTACAGCTAAAGTTGACAGGCTGAGGAAATGTGACAGGTTTTAAACTTGATGTTAGATTACATTTCCCTGTTATTTATTTACAGTGATGTATTAAGAGGAAATATTTTGATCTTTCAGCTGTCCTGTCATGTTTTATTAACAGTAGGATTATGGCTTGCAACGAGAAAGAATGAGATGCTCAGATGTGACAAGTGATAACTATTCAGAGGCTGTCACAGTAAGATCAATGATGTGATGCTATCTCTGGTAATTTCAAAAGATGTAGACAAGCTTCTATTATTTTTTTTTCTTTTTAAATATTGCTCAGAAACACTGAGGATAAAATTTGCATGGAAATTCAACAACCTATAAAATTTAAGTGCCTAATTTATTTTACAAAATGCAGTTTAAGCACTCATGTTTAGATGATATTTTGTCTCTTATCTAAGAAATATGACCTGGAAATCTATTTTATGGAGACTCCCAGATAGATACATAATTTCAGAAAACTAGCACACCAAACCCAGCCAGAAGAGTGGATTAACTGCTGCAAAGTTCATATTTAAGTCAAAAAATCAGCATGATATATCCACTTATTTCATGACTGCACAAACTCCTGCTATGTATCCAAACAAGATGGAATCAGTAATACTTTGCAAAGAAAGGCAATTATCAATTCTACATTAAAGCATATTTTAACACCATTCAGCTCAGAGTAGGGACCCCTGTTTCTACACAAAACAGTGAACTGACAAAAGGCAATTATGCTGCTTTTTCTGGATAACTCCAAGTACTTTGGCACAGCAATATTTTAGACTCACCCACCAGCTATTGGTAACAATACACCCAGTCAATTTGGATTTAGTCTGAATGCTGAAATCTCACCCTTTTTCCTGTTGGACACAGGCAGCCTTTGGCTGCCAGTGTTTCTCAGTTGCTATGGAGGTTGCCACAGGCTGTTAGTCCCAGGATTGGACATCCTGACCCTACTGGTTAAAACCCAGCAGAACGTGACTTCAGAGAAGACTTCATTTGACTGGCACACATTTGCTTAATTTTCAACTCCCCAGGGATCTACTACACTGCAGGACTGCAGGGGTACGAAAGGCATTTTAAGAGAGCTCTGTGTCCTCTAGGCTTCTGCCTATGATTGCAGAGCAAAAAAACAGCATCAAAGTCACAGTTCAGACTCAGGAAAATTAAAAAAAAAAAGCTTACCACCACAGGGTGTGACAAATAAATAGGTTTGAAATGTGCACAGAAAAGGTGAAGCCAAGACAAATCAAGGTCAAATCCCTTCACAACTTTCTTCTTTCACAGTAAGGGAAAAAAATAAATGAATTCTACCCTTCTCTTACAAAGTGCCTATCAAAAATGTCGTATTATAATGCAGAAGTCTACCTGTTAATCTCTGCTGAGATCCCTAATTTTCATATCCCCCTTAAAATAAAGACAAAGGGTTGACATGTGTTGCTTTTGTTTGGTAGGGGTTTTTTTGTCATTTTCTTGGGGGGAGGAGGAGCTTGGAATACTTAACTGCCTTGTTTTAGGCATTTTAATTAACTGCTTCAACATCTTCACACATTCTATTTTATAACATTTAACTGAAACAATCAGCAGTAAATAAGAACAGACTGGGAGGCTGAGGATGACCACTCCAGATTTGACCATTACCAGTCAAAGCCCCAAAAAATTTCTATTGCAGGATTATTTTTACACCCATGGCCAAAACCTTGCCAACCTTCTTTATACTATGTATTATGTAAGCAGTCCTAGTAATTTCTAAGGGCACTGACATCTGTACAAGAATCCAATTTTCAACAGAAATTATGCACTGTTAAAAGTTTTCAACGTGATTAAAATATTCACTAATTAGAAAATGATGGAACACCACTCACAAAACTTTATGCTCTTCCTATTTTCAGTAGCTGTTCTTTAGAGAGCTCCTACCCTGCTCCATTTCTCTCCATTTCAAACTGAATTATCCTTTCTTTTGGCAACTAACAACATTCCTTGGAACCTTTAAACAGGCATTTTAAAATAAACACTGACAATTAGACTGAATATTTTAAGAAAGTGTGTGTGTGAATAAACCAAAAACATTACAGAAAATGAGAAGAATCTCAGTCACGGAAGTAGAAAGATTTTATTTTAAAGCGTGCAGGTTGTGATGATACATACAGTTACTTCACACATATATAGGTGTTACATTTTTAGCTTGGTGACAAATTTAGAAATGTGTTCTGATTTTCATGAATTAACTTAGGTCATTCAGCCGAGATTTTCCCAGTTGTCTCTCTCATAACCAAGTGTAGTTACTATCTGCAACGTTAAAGCTCTTGTGTGGGCTAACGCTGACGTGTGCCACGATCTGCTCCTAAGAAGTGCCAGGAACACACACGTCATTAACACAGTGGCTACTACATTCCCAGACAGGACACCTTGGGCTGGCTTTGGAACATTTCAGATAGTCTTCAAGAACTGGATTTGTTAGTGGCTCTAGGTGCTTGGTTTGGCTCTGTGACACCTTTCCCTGCCACCACAGAGTCAGTGCACAGCACAGACTGCAGGTACCTAATGTATTTTATAGCGGCACGGAGGGTCTCCACTTTGCTGAGCCGTTTCTCCAAGTATTCCTTGGGCAGGTGGTGCCTCAGCTTGGCGTAGCCTTCATTGACACACTTAACACGCTGCCTTTCCCTCTCATTCCTCTTCCTGATGAAAGCTGACCCATAGGAGTACTCACTTTTGTGGAGACTGGAATGGGGCATTTGGTATGGAAAGGGGCAGGGATCACTGTAGAAGGTTTCCGTGATGAGATGCTCTGACATGAAAGGAAGGAATGACAAATCTTCAGACAAAGAGACCTGGTTTGGTGTTTCTGGGTACACGTGAAACGTGACCAGTGAGTCTGCACAGAAAGGCCTTGCCAGCTGTAAGTGCTGAGCAGCCTCAGCACAGATGAGGTTACAGTAGCTTTTGCCATCCATCAGGTTCTGCATTTAGCCTGGAAACACATAATTACAGAACACTTTCAACAAGTCACACTGAACAGTATAAAAAAACTCACCTGGACTTACCAATACTTGGCCTTGCTGACATTTTCCAGAAGAGATTTTTTAAATGCATTTGTGGCACTCCAGAATTATGTTGGAAGATCAGGTAGAACAAGACAACATCCCATTTTCAAAGTACAAGAAAGTGCAAATCAGCCACACTGATTAAATTAATGCACAACAGATATTAATATAAAGCCACTAAAGTTTCCTAAAGGCAAGAGCAAGCACTCTCCTTTCACCTCAGCTTTAGAAATTAAGAGACTTTATGTAGATGTATTCCATATAGGTCTAGCTTGTCTAGCTTGCTCCAAATCCACCAAAACTTACATGTCTACAAACAACAAATAAAGCAGGCCAATATCTGAGGCATTCTCCCCACCCCTTTCCCCTCCCTGAAAAAAACTAAATCTACAATTCCAGTAAAAGACCCCCTATTCATACCAAAGAGCCTTCAAAGACAAATTATTTTTCTCTATTCACTTGATGTTGCATTCAATACATCATCTTAACAAAATGGAAAACTTGTGCAGAGAATGGATCTCAATCTTAATTCCACATCTATCAAGTATTACATCCCCTTATGCAGAGATTTACAAGAAGTTTAGAGAGATGAGAGAATTTCTACTACACCTAGCATCTCCTTGGGTCCCTCACATTCCTTCTCCACTCACCTGCAAATTAAACACAGACATGAAATACTAAAACCAATCCTACTGCTAGAGGGTTATGAAATAAACAATTTATTAAAGGAAAAACCCATGTCCTAGTAATACAAAGAAGGGATGGCACACAGTTCTTGGAGCCCTGCTGGAAACCTGTAAGTCAGATTTGGCCTTCCCTCATACTCTCTCTTCAGAGCAGCATTACAGGAGGTGTAACTACTCAAATCACCCTGATACGTTTAATACAAAGATACTCTTGCAGTGGTTTATAAGAAGCTGCATTATAGTGCCTTCCCAATATCATGATCCAAACAGCTAAACATTAGCCTAATTGCTGAGAATGTAATGACTGTTACCTAACAGCTTCTTTAAATACATTGAAATAACCAGTTAATTTTTAAAGAAATACTGTGAGCCACCCTCACAGATTGCAACCAATACCTGCCTACACAGAATTGATCCAAAAATGCTCTTAACATCCACTTGTACATCCATATATTGCTGTCTAAAGCACTTAGGTTCTATTGCATCCTCTAAAATGGAAACCATACCTGAATATTAAACTAGGTTACCAGGAACTGCTCGATTGCATACTCACAGAAATCTGACAAAGCTTCAAATGTTCCAATCACAGTTCCATAACACAAATCCTTCACAAGGATATGGGGATAATGTAATGTTTTCTAATTACTTCATACCTGCCGCATTTATACAGAGAGTATTTACTTGCTATGGACCTGTTCTCACAACATATTCTATGAAAATGCAGTTGTCTCTTTTTCTAATGCACGTAGATTTCACAACAGAAATCCTGTAAATGAAGAATTCATTTATAGCTGTTAGGCATGAGTGGGAGTTCCATGCATCTTAAACAGGTACTTCTGCAGGTAGGCTAAAAGCATGAACACACATCCATTTCACATTAATATGCATGCAAAAAATTCAGAGGTGAACATACACTCCTCATAAAATGAAAATAGTAGACAGCCAACTTTCTCTTTTCTTCTTATAAAAGTTGGGTTATTGCCTAAAAACTTCCTGCTGCTAACAAGCTAAAAACACTGAGGAAGAAAAGTCTGCTACATAGAAAAAAAGAAATTATGGCACAAAATCACTCTATAGCAAGAAACCAAAACCAACAGGACCCCTCAAGAAGAGATACTTGCAGTATCTGACACTTCTGCTGTGTAACAATGTTATATAAAACAGCTACCTGCTGCCTCAACACCTGCACAAAGTGCAAAATGCAAGTGTTAGGAACATTTTCCTGTTAAGACTAGAGACTCACCAATCTTCAGATGAAAGTAAAATCCAGGGAAACAAGACGTGCTGTCTTAAGAGTGATGAATACCTGAAAATATCTGAATGATATTAAAAAAAGCATAAGTTAATGTTCCATTTTTCTTACACCTTATTAAATAAGAGATCACGTTAAATAGGATTCATTGAAAAGCTACGAAAACAGTTAGTAAATGGCTGGTAGAAGTGATTTACAAGAACAATGACATTCAGTGAAGATCTGTGGCTAGATAGAGCAACATGCAAGTCTCTTACCTGAATTATGCAGCTTGTTCCACTGAGTCAATGACTGCTGCAATTTATAGTCAATTGACAACATGCAAAGTAGCTTACAGTTAGATCTGCTCATTTCTGGTTGGGCTTTTCCACCCACACCACAGCTATGATGGCAACAAAACTTGGCATTAAGGGCTAGAAATTTTGAAACTGCTATTGAACACAACCAAAAATACCTGAAAAAGTAATCAAGAACGTGGTTTGTACACTTCCTGTTTGCCTTCTGTTGCAGACTACTACAGTATAGTAATGAAAAGAAAATGCAGTATTTTCATGTATTGGTATTTTGTACTCTTAATGCCTAAATGTAACAATTGGCTAGAATTTAGGTAAATATCCACCATCAAGGCATAAGCAAACTAATTTCCACAGCTTCATTTTAAACACAGAAAAACAGCATTAATTTTAAAATTTTGTGATGGATTTCTCTCCACTACAGGTGAGGACACATAGTCAGCTTAATAACTTCAAATTTAATCATTATACCTGTAATTTAGGGGAATTCTTTTCACGTTCCGTGTAATATCATATAAAAGGTGAATATATAGGAAGAGATTTGAAAACAGTGAGCCAACAGTAGAAACACAAGTTTTGCTTAAAAAGAGAAACAGTATGGAATCTATGATGCAATGTATACATGTACATAGATGCTACATACCCCAGTATGTAGCTCTCCAACTGTACAGGTGCAAGAAAATAGGACACCTATCTTCAAAATTCCCACATCTTACAGGATTGACACTTCAGACTATCTCATGGTTTGGCCCTTTTACCTATCAAAGTATAACCACACAAAAAAAAAATCCACCAGTTGAGCTTCAAACTGTAAGACACTATGATCAGAAACACTTTTACTAGAAAAAGATGTACATACATTCAGTCCTGCTTCTTGTGACTGTCATCCATCAAGGAAAGCTTCACCTTCTGTTGCCACTGTGTGGGTCACAGTGCTATATCCAACACCCCCCTTCCCACATCAGGGTCAGGTCTCCTAGGAAAGGCAGCCACAATGTAGAACAACTCCCAGGACTGGCAGATAGGGAGATATTCAGCAATCAAGGCATGTATTCCACAAACAAGTTGCATGCTTTTTCTTTAGTGGACCCTAAGTACATCAGTGTCAAAACCAGTAACCAAACAGCACCAACTGAACAACTTCCCACTCATCAGGGCGATGTTGAACACACAAACTAAACCCAAGCTTGAATTCTTCGTGCAATTCTTTTTTTTTTTTTTTAATTTAAAGCAAGAATCCTGTGAATCAAACAATTCACACCCGCTTTAAATGACTCCATGTTAACTCAGTTTTGGATGTCTACAAGACTGACATGAAAATGAGGCTCTGTACCTGTCTATTCCCCAGGTATGGACTAAGCAAGCTAAAACTGCTCTCAGAAACAGAATATTCTTCCGTGTACCACCTCCTTCCACAGCAAAACTGAAAATAGTCACAATAATGCAACTACATATGCACAGTTATGTCTGAGTCATGGATTAAAACCTTCTTTCAATTAACAATTTGATGAGCCTTTATGTTATCACTGAACAAGTGCATATTTCTGCTCTTCAGCATTTTTAGAGAAGTACTTTCATAGATGGAATTTACAGGCAGCATAATGAGGGAGGAAAATGATGACAAACTGATAATGCAGATCCATTTTTCAAAAATCAGTTTTATCTTTAATTGTTACATTCCAAAGGGGATATATGAAAGTTAGTCATCTAGCAACTGTATAACCTCTGAAGAGAGATGAGTACAGAGTCACAGATAAAAAAATACACCTAACTCCCAAGATGACCGGTGCTAGAGAAAGTATGTGCCTTACACCATCAATCCAGACAAATGCAGGAAGATTGTTATAATAAATATTTCCTCATATACTAGCTCCTGAGACCTTACCCATGAAAAGAAAGGGAAAAAATTTTAAGAGCTATCATACAACTACAATATATTAAGCTATTAAAGCAAAATAGAACAAAATGTCAACACTGTCTTGAATGTGCACTGCATTTGAATTTATCTACATCACAGTACTTGAAATATGCAGCTCCAGGAGTCAGTGTGCACTTATGTTTTGCCTTAAATCTGCAGACATCACTTGCCATACAAGCATCTTGAAAGTAGGAGTGCAAGAAACCAAATGATGAACACAGCCAGCAGGGTTTCATTCTCTGAGACCAAAACTACACTGCAAGACTTTGATTTCCAGTACCTAGCATCAATCAGCAGAAAATCCAAGTATATTTACAAAAAGTCTTTACATAAAGTGATTAGTGAGTTGTAATTACTGTGTTACCAGGTACTTTTTAACCACATAAATAGTAGAGAGAAATATATAGTTAAAAACCACCATAAAGTCACAACTGTAAATAATGTACCACAGTGGCAACCCAAGGTATCTTAGGGTTTGTTTTCTTTTCAGTTTTGTTAGTAAAAGCCATTTGAAAACATAAAGTTTTAAGCTTTTGGTTAACCAATCTGTTTAAACTGCTTCCACTCCAGTACATTCCTCCAAAGTTAAAATACCTTCTCAATTATTAATTTTTTTTTTTAATCAATAGCAAATTATTCCAGAAAACTCTTCTGAATTGGCAGGATTAGGAAGACTTCTGGCAGCTCTTTGCACTAGTCCACACGCCCGCAGCTCCTTCCCTGAGCGCCACTTAGCTCAGCACGACGTGCCGGTCGAAGACAGACTTGCGCTGCTCCTGCACCTGGAGCTTCCAGCGCTGCTGGGCGTATTCCACCTTGTTGAGCACGTTGGCGCGGCTCCGCGAACGGGCCAGCACGTCGTGGGCGTTGGCGAAAGGCTGGTGGTCCTGCAAGGGCAAAAAATCCACGGTTACGCCCCGCAAGTTCCAGCCACAAGTCTCTCGTGTCGTTACGTTCCGCGGGATGTGGGGGTTGCTTTGGTTTTGTCTTTTTTTTTTTTTTTTTTTTTTAAGGCTCCAACAAGCCGGTTAGTAACAATGACCGAGCAAGTTTTTGAATTGTTGGAATTGTACTTCAATTTCTCAGTCACGGGAGCTTCCACAGATTTCCCTAACACACACCACACTTCATTGTACTGCCAGTTACCTGCTGCCCAGAGACACCACGGTGAGCTGCAGGATCAGATCAGTCTTGCATCCATTTGCAGCCCAGAGCAGATCCAGGCACCCCCATCACTGTGAATGCACTCCACAAATGAATTAGGGTCGGTTCCCTGCCAGCTCCTGGCCATTTCCTGCCAGGCAGTTCAGGATGTTCACACACAGCTTCTATATCAAACCAACACACTCTGATGTTTACCAAACTGAGCCTATTGTGCTGAGCTGTCTGAAAGCACAGTGTCAATACAGCTGTTAAAGTGACAGAACTCAACAAGAACCGAGTGGTTGTTTAAAGTTTACTGTTTTATAACAGTACCTGCCAGGCTTTATTTTCTGCTAGCAAATATAGCCAAGTTATAAACACTAAGAGCTGGAACTGAACTTCTTATTTGGCTATTAAACGGTTTGGACAAAGTCATGCTGCTAAAGCTACATCAGAAAGCATCATATATACAAAGCATAATGAAAAATAACATCATTATGTCCTATATTAAATAACTGTCTTTTTGCATCCCTACATTTCGTATTCTTTTTTTTTTCCAGAACACTTTTGAAGACATTTCATTTAATGGATATTTTATTTGTGATACGACTGTGCAGAGCAGCTCAATAATAACTGTCACTGATTATCATAAATCAATGTCATAAACTGTACACAAATTATCAAAAATGGCACCTGTTGAAATGATTGCTGTAAGTCCCAAAGCCACAATGAGCATTAAAAAAATATGCTCACAGAGAACAACAGACAATCCCTGGTCAAAAGAGCTATCATCTCACCATAAAAAGTTATACAACTGGATATACTTAGAATGGGCATTTAACAGGAAACAGGTCACTTCATTCACAGGGGAAAAGAAAAATCATAACAGCAACACATGGTTTGCTACAGTAAAACACATGGTGGGAGAACACAGGGCAGTCTAGATGGTACTGGCCTTCCTGACAAACAAGATTCTCAGCTCCAAGGCTAGATACTGTCCATTTCTATGTAGACAATAAGGGGGGAAAAGAATTTAAGATCAAGAAGGACTAAGGAAGTGGCTTACATTCTTCATTTGCCACTATCACCAATGGGCAACAGGAAAGAGTGAACACACTGCCTTGAAATTAAGCCACAAAATCCACAGACATGGCATTTTTGAAGTGTGACAAGAATATCTCAGGAACTTGCAAGAGGGAAGGCAAGGATGGGGATAATTCATAAGGGACCTTAAATCATGTTATGTTCACAGAACAGTTACAGGTTAAGATAGATACAGACTTTGAGGTAAATTCATTCCACAGTTAACCTCAACTCTGCCATGGACTTTTTTCACTTCTTCTACCTACAATCAAAAGACTAACTCACATTTGGAGGCATTAAGATAGTTTTTCTAAGCTATAAATTTGTCTGAGGTATAGCATACAGCACAAGCTCACTTAATTCAAGTAGGAGCTGCCCAACTTGCTATAAGAAAGCAATGACTCTTCCTAGAGGAAGAGTCATTCAAATACTTCTATTCAAAACAATAACAAACCCTCAACCCAAAATACTCTCAGAGGTGACTGGAAAAATCTTATGTTGTCAATACAAAGACAGTTGAAACATGTCTACATGTAATACACAGGGAAGTTCAGAAACAGTGGGACAATCATCAGCCATCTTCACTTAAAAAGGTGCTTCTGTTTTCTAAGGGGATAATTAAGTATTCAAAATTAAGCATTTCTTCTAAATAATAGTTTTAATCAGCTATGCTTTATGTACCTTAACTTCACAACTAAACCATGGGATTGTGACCCAGTGCTAGAGATTGGAAAAGCCAGTAATGACAGGAAACTGTCAATACTGGACTACTCCCCTTCTCCCTAAAAAAAGCTCTTCTGACTTGTTGGAACATACTGTCACATTCTGATTTCTGGGTGCTTCATTATAGCAATTTCTTGTTGAATTTTTAGCATCGTGAGACTCAAAATGGATCAGTAAAAGATGCAACCCCAATACTTTCTTTTTGTAGACAGCAATTTAAGCAGTAAGCACTTCCCATAAAAATGATGGCAAGACTGGATCATTAACTCTTAAAAAGTTGTACTCCTTCTTCTCTGTGAAAACAATCTGTGCCTAGAGCTGGTATAACTGAAGCAGCTCTCACCTTACTACTTTCCAGCCCAGGGAAAAATGAAAGAGTGGCTTCACACAAGTCATCACACAGCTTTCTTTTCCTCTCCCAGCAGGAAAAGCATTTACACTGCCTGGCAAGAAAAGCTGCTCACCCCAAATCATTATTTATCAACAAACCATCCCAATCTTCATGCTAACCAAGTGCAGAGACTCTGGTGAACTCACCCCAATGTCTTCATCACTTTGTATGAGCTGTGAATGTCCAAGGAGACGCCTCTTCAGGATAGGCTCCACCAGGGTAAGGTAGACCATGTACAGAAGAAGTAGGCCCAAAATGGACAGGTATATGATGATTGTCACCTACATAACGCAAGCACAGTTTATGCCAAGACTATGACACTATGCCCCGCCCCCCCCCCCCAGTCTCACAACAGGCAGCAAGGACCAAAAGGCAAAGTTTGTTCTTTGGTAGTGTCACTGGATGATTTAAAAACCAGAAGGAAAGGAAAAGTAACAAATTACAACAAGTTATTAAAAGGGTTTAGGGCAGCTTGAAACAGTGAGACCTTGTAAAGAATTTTAGGCTATGCCTCTTAAAACAATTGAATGTTATAACTCTCACTTCCACCAAGACAATTGTTCAGCCTGGATGTTAAACAGGTGGCAAATCTGGGGCATCACCCAATGATCTCCCATTGTCTAGCACAGACCTGCATTCAGTCACCAAGCAAAATGAGAAGGCAAAACAAAACACCAAGCTTCTAAAATCCCAAAACAAAGTAGTCTGTGCTGTCAAAAACCAAAAGATGTGCTGCAGTCTATTCACAGCAGCCCAGGCCTCAATGGCTCCAATGGGACAAGAATGTGAAGAGCATAGAAAACATATGTTAGAACAAATACAGATGAAGAAAATTTATAGTAAGAAAGTAAGGCAGCTGTGTAATGAGAGGCCCTCTGAAAGAATAAGGGAAACAAAGCCTAAAGCTTGACAAAATATCTTAGAACATTCAGAATTTTAGCAAGGTGTAAAGTCTGATCTCAAAAGCAGAGATCTTCAATAAAGCATGTCAGGTTCATTTCTTCAACTAAAGCTTGATGCTACTGCTCCTGCTCAAGATTGTGAACAGTTACTACAGAAGAAGTTACATTTTAGGCTGCCTTAGAACAGTTTGCCCTTTAAAAATAGCATTTCTCTAAAAGACAACAGACATATTTACCAAACAGCTGAAGTCTTTAATATAGCCAACAGAATTACACTGCTTACCTTAATTGTGACTGAGCTTCTCTCCTCATATTTGCACTCACAACGTAAACAATAAGCTTCTACATCAGGTCCAGGGACAGGCATAGGCTCCACCACATGGAGACAATCACTGAGGAAACACAGAAACTGCCCAGTCAGTTTTGAGCTGGTTTTAGCTGGGCTGTTCCACTCTGCTGCAGGAGCTGAGAAGCTCAGCTTGCTTAAGCTCAGTTGTTCTAAACTGCAGGTACAAATAAATCACTATGTCACAGTTATGTCACTTAAATGTGAAATTCAGCTACTGACAAGCTGCTAAGTTCTAACTCAATACAGTGTCTTAATTTCCCAGTGAAACTATAAAAGCTGTCAGCAGAGTAAGTCCAAGGATATGAATCCAGCACAATTGCATCATTTGACACTGATGTCATGGATAAAAGTAAATTTCAGCTACTAAATCCACTTCCTTCTTCACCATACTCAAAAGAGCCTTATTCTATCCTTTCACTGTCTGAAGGGAGATTAGCCTGTCTTTGACATTCATGAACAGAATTTCTTTTTTCTTGTCATCACAAGGTACAGATATAGGAAAATAAAAACAAAAAAGGAAGTCAGATGGGCTGTTTCTCAAAACAGCAAGATGGTGATTAAAGAGCATTCAGCTTTCAGCAAAAGCATTTGACTTAAAAGATTACCAAATGTAAGTCAGTCCCCTGTGGAAAAACATGGTTGACAATATTATGGGCACTCTATAGCACAGCATTAAAATCCAGCTGGCATGAGACAACTGCTTCCAACAACAACTTATGTAATGTTGGTCTTTCTGCTGACTCAGGTTGTTATTCATAGTTCAGACCCCCAGGGTCCCTGCAGAGCACTGACAGAACTTGAATCCTGTTTCACCTTTCTTCTGGTTACCTCAGTGTGGGCACAGTCAGCAGCAGGCAGCGAAACAAAAGGGCTGAAGTGACAGCAGCAGCCTGGGACTCAACACCTAACTGGACTAAATTATGCTGCAAACATTCAGCCAGGCACCAGCTCATCTCTTCTGTCTTATTTGTACTTCTTCTTCATAGCTGCAACTGCTGAGTGCCACCTCACAGACCCTGGAGAGGAGTGGAGGGTTTATTTTTCTCATTTAAGTGAAAGCAGAACTACATTTTCCTCTGTGGAAGAATGCAGCATTCAAGCTACAAAAATCAAAATACATGCCAGGTGTAATCTGTGCAATTGGTGTTCCTATAACTGAAAGCTTGTACTAATACACTGCAGAAATCTTGTATGTTGGTTAAGTACAGTAGGAAGTCTGTTACTGAGAATATAAAAAATATTACTATCAGCATTTTTTCTTCTCAAAGTTGCTAGAAAGTGCAAAATCTACTAGAACCTCACAAAACTCCAGAAAGAACAGTTCCTAAATGATGGGATGGTTTTCAAGAGTAGAGCAAGCAAAGACAATACTCCCAAGTCCCAGTTCCAGGTTTGTGCCCCCTTGCCTTTACACCATTCTAAATCACTGGATTCAAAATACACCACTTTCCTCCCTTCTACTACTACCAAGTCTAAATAAACATTTAAACGTGCAAGCAAGCAAATGAAAACAGAAGACAGGGCAAAAACTACAGGGTTTAAGTCTTGTCCCTTGCTAGAGCTGAATTGTGAAGTACTTCTGAAAGAAAAGCTCCAGTAAGTTACAGCAATGCTCTGCTTTGTCCTGGAACCACCATAGGAGAGTCACATGTAATCACTACAGAACAAGTCTTTAACCAGTTAGATTTATTATTTGTATGCACCACACACACTCACCAATCTTTCTGTGAAACATTTTTGTTGTAAATATGGCCTGAATGGTCCTTATAAGGAGGGCAGATGCATTTACACCGGACATCCTCGGAATTCTAAAAGTGAAGCAAACAACGTGCTTAGAACAAATTCTCATAAGTTATTATATCATTCATATTATTTATATTGTCAGGGGTACAGAAGGCACTCTTCACACAAGGCTTGAAATATTTAATACAAATTACTTGCAAGTATTTTGAACAGTCTTACTTAGGACTTCCTACAAGTTTAAGAATACCCTTCAAAATTACTAAGCAAGTAGAGCAATTTGTCAAGTAACACTATTTGAGACAAAAACACATTCTTAAGGGAAAAGAAATGGCATTTAAGCTCATTCCTCTTTCTAAGAAAAAACACATGCAGAAATTGCTGATGTTGATTACTCAACTATTCAGCTTACAAGGACAGCTGCTAAACAGATACAGTGATAAGCTTAAAAGGAATGAAAGAACACTAACTTTATTTTAGCAAATAATAAGAGAAAATGGATAAACATAAAGTTCAAGGCAATTTCTACTGGCATTACAAAAGAATACAGGAACAAGCTTTCATAATGAACTTCTACATCGAACAGCCAAGCCAGAGTAACACTCAGTGGGCACAGGTCAGTTGGAAAACTGTGAGGAGCACAGAATCATAGAAAGGTTTGGGTTGGAAGGGACCTTAAAGATCATCCAGCTCCAACTCCACTGCTAAAGGCAGGGACACTTTCCACTAGACCAGGTTGCTCAAAGCCCCATGCAAGCTGGCCTGGCACACTGCCAGGGTTGGGGCATCCACAACATCTCTGGGCAACCTGTGCCAGTGCCTCACCACCCCCACAGAGCAGACTTTCTTCCTGATATCCAATCTGAATCCACCCTCTTTCAGTGTAAAACTTTGTCCTGCCACGCCATGCCCATGTAATCGGCTCTCCATCTCTTTTACATATTTCAGGTATTGGGAGGATTTCAGGTAATTAGGTCACCCCGAAGCCTCCTCTTTTCCAGACGAAATAATCCCAATTCCCTCAGCCTTTCCTCACAGAAGAGGTGCTCCAGCCCTGTGATCACTATCATGGCCTCCTCTAGAGTGGCTCCAACAGCTCCAGGTCCTTCCTGTGCTGGGGAACAAGGGCCAAGGGGTTCGAAGAACATACACCCCACCTACTACACACTCTACACCAAACTGCTTCTGCTTCCGCCACTGAGAAGTCAAACTGCTGATTACCATTCGAAAGAAGAAAATTCAGACGTATTTGGAGAAAATCGAAACGCGGGTGCTCTGACAGCAGAAGACACGGTGTTCTCTGCCCGCCACAAAGAACCACGGTAATAGTCCCAAATATTAACCCAGCAGGGACAAGACCAGAGCCCGCACTCAGCGCGGGTGAGGCCCGGCAGCGACCGCCGCTGGAGCTGCGGCGGGCCCGGCGCTCAGCCCCACCCAGCCCCGGGGAGAGCAGCTCCATCTCCCCTCGGAGTTCTGTGTGACGGTGTCCCTGGGCTCCACGGCAAAGCGACATCAATTACGAGCTTAAGGGGAGCGCAGGAACCGGGGCTGGTGCCGAGGCCGCGCCGCCGGACCCTGCTTCTCCGCCGAGAGGCACAGGGCAGTGCCCGCTAGAAACCACCGGCTCCGACCTTCCCCTACAGCCGGCCGGGGCAGCAATAGGGCCGGGAAGGCGGAACGACCCGCGGAAACCGAGCGCCCATCGGGGGCGGGCGGGCGGACGGAGGGAGGGCCCGGTACCGGGAGCACCACCGTGACCCGTGCCCCCCGCCCCGCTCACCTTGGCCTCGGCGCCCAGCCCCGCCAGCGCGGCCAGCAGCAGCAGCGAGCAGAGGCGCGCCCCGCTGGCCGCCATGTCGGGCCCCGCCGCTCTGTGGCCGCTTTACCGCCGCTTGTCGCCGCCGGGCCGCCGCCGGGCCGCCGCCGCCATCACTTCCGCCTGCCGCCGCCCTCACGTGCGGCGCCGTCCGCGCGCGGCGGCGTCCCCGTGGGAACGGCGGCGCCGCACTATGGTTCCGGGGTGCGGGCCGGCCGGCACAAAAATGTTCCTGGAATCGTGGGATTATCAGGATTGGAAGAGACTTCCGAGATCATCCAGTCCAACCACCAAGCCAGCGCTGTAACCACTAAACCATATCACCCAGCGCCAGATGCAGAAACTCCTGGAACATCTCTAGGGGTGGTGACTCCACTACCTCCCTGAGCAACCTATTCCAATGCCTGCCCACGCTAACAGTGAAAAAAATTTTCTGGTATCTAGTGTGAATATCCCCTGTCTCAGCTTAAGGCCATTCCTTCGAGTCCTCTCACTGCAGGCATGGCAGAAGAGACCAGCCCCCAGCTCACTGTGCATTGGAGAGTGAGTGGAGGTTCCCCGAGCCTCCTCTTCTCCAGGCTGAGCAAACCCATCTTCCCCAGCCACGCCTCACAAGACATGTTTTCTAAACCTTTTAGGAGCCTTGTTACCCTTCTCTGGACACACTTTAGTATCAACACGTCCTTTTTTAAGGAGAGTGCGTAGTTCCCTTAATACTGGCCCAACTGGAATGGGTTAGAAGTGATTATTACTACCACTCTAAATGAGCAGCACATAATCCAGTTTTTACATATCTGAACACACGGTTATATAAATCTTCATGCATTTTATAGCCAGCTGTTTCTCTGAGAAGATGTCATTAAAATCCAGGAATGTTCCTCATTTGTCATGTTAATTATCTCCACCCAAGAGCTGCGCTCACCTTCTTGCAGAGGGCAGCCAGCCTTGGTGAGAAGCAGCATTTCCAGCCGTGGTCCCTAAAACCTGGTAGATTAAACAATTTACGAGTCTCCCCTACTGGTGTGGGAACCCCAAACCCACCTGATGCTGCCAGGGCTGGACCCAGCCTGTCCCTGGCACAGCAGCCACTGCTGAATGAGGGTTTGAGCCCAGCCTGGGAAAGAGCTGCGGCTCATCTCAGCTCCTCTGACACCTTCACAGAGGAGCAGCCGGCACTGTGACTCAGCCACTTCATTCCTTCTCCTCCTTTCCACACCTTCTGTCTTTCTCATAGCCATTCCTGTACTGGAAGGGAGCTGACACGAAAAGTGGAGAGGGATTCTTGACAAGAGTAGATAGTGGCAGGACAAGGGGAATGGCTTCAGACTGGGAGTAGGTTTAGATGAGATATTAGGAAGAAATTCTTTACTGTGAAGGTGTTGAGAGACTGGCACAGGTTGTTCAGAGAAGCTGTGGATGTCCCATCCTTGACAGTGTTCAAGGCCAGGTTGGATGGAGCTCTGAGCAGCCTGCTCTAGTGGAAGCTGTCCCTTCCTACGGCAGTGGCATTGGAACTAGGAGAATCTCTAAGGTCCCTTCCAACAAAAACCATTCTACAATTCCATGGTTCTTTGTCTAAACTCCCAAGTAGCATGTACATGGCCAAGAGCTGCTCCGTTTTCCCTCTCCCTCCCCAGCCCCCACTCGGTGGCTGTAATTTCATAATCCTTTAGATTCAGTCAGCTTTTCAACAGTGCTCTTCACTCCTTCCTAATACAATAAGTTGTGTAATACTAGCAGTGCATCAGACATCTCAGGGAAAGGAGCTCAAGTTGCTATGGAAACACAAAACACCTTTATTTAAAATTCGGGGGAAATTGCCAGCAGACTGTAACGAGAGTACATCAGGTTTCAGTCTTAGCCAAACAATTTGTCTATTTAATGACTGTATCTGCAATGGAAGTGTTTTGAAGCGTGAAGGTGGCTCTGTGTCTTCCCCACCACCCACAGCCATAGTCTAAGATGGGCAGATTGACTGCTGAGTCGAAAAACATGCTGAATCTTTAGAAAAACACAGATCACATTTTGGGCTGAAGTAAACAATATGCCATTTCAGAGGCATCCCTGCCTTTGGAAGAGTTTGGTGTAGGAAAAGAGAGCCTGATAAACTGATTTTTTAACCCATTCAGAAAGTTTTGATACACAGGTAATAAATGTGCTCTTATTTAGGTGGCTGGAACAGCCTCGGGGACCTTCAAGCCCAGTATTGGAGCTTTCTCAAAGCCAGGAAAACAAAAACAAAAAACAAAAACCAAAAAAAAAAAAAAAAAAAAAAAACCAAAAAAAAAAAAAAAGGAACTTGTAAGCCACAAGCTCTTGGTGCTGCAGGAGGTAAAGGCTACGTCTTCCCGAAGATGAGTCCATTCTTCCCCAGAAAACAATAAGTGATTAGGTAAGCAAAGCTCCTGGATGAATTATTAAGAAAGGAATGCTGGGAGTTTCTGTCTCGACATTAAGATTTTTTTTCAGTTTTGTTTCAATATACTTTTCAATGTATTTGTCAGCACACCAGTATCAGAAGCAACAGTGTTAAACTACAGGGGTTTTTTTTAAAAAAAAAGGGAAAAAGACAGCTAAAAAATGTATACAAATTTGATTTAAAGGAAGTTATTAAATGACTGTCATGACTATAATTGCTTTCCAGCTTGCTAATCTTCCAGAAGGGCTAAAGATGTGTTTCATCTTCAAGAGAGCTCTCACTGGATTATCAGCAGTCAGAGCTTTAGTGGCAGCAGGCTGCTCCCTGTGCTGCTCACTCTGTCCTTACTGCACCAATCCTCTTCAAGCTAATGGAGCTGGGTTCTCTCATCTGGTTTGCTTTTTTGAAAATAATGTACACCCTTCTTTAATAACAAGATTTGTTTGAGGGTTGTAACTATACATTGGCCTCTCCAATGTAAACCTTGCACTTGGCTGCCAGTGTGCTGTGTCAAATTACAGATTATACAGTTTTGTAACTGCTCTCACATTTGTCTCCATTATCAGTACTCACACACCAAGTGCCCCCAAGAGCTGCTGGCAATGGCTTTGATTATTCAAAGGCTCTACCTATGAGGCTCTGGGGTCTCTGGTCACCCCATGAAGGGGTGAGCTGGGGGTGCATCCCCCTGAGCTATTGCAGCACAGCCTGAGTCAGGCTTTTGGGAGCAAGAACCAAGGCTGTGGAACAAAGACAGCACAAACTGTGCATCTCTAGGCATTGGGTGGGGCAGATGCTCCAGGGCCACATCTTTTCGGCTCAGTTATCTTACAAAAATAGCTTATAAAGAGCTTTATGTTTCCAGGCACTGTATGTGCAGAGCTAGCTCCTGCATGTTCTTTCCTGTTGCAGGAGGCTTCCCAGAGCCACATGGTCTCTGTAGCTAACAGTGCACTAAGCTGTGCTTCTGCTCCTCCTTACTGTGCTGCACATGTGAATATGAGTACTTTAAAAGCTTTTCTCTGCAAAGTACCTTTATGCTCTCCGGTAATTACACTGAGCTCTGCTGTGCTGTGTCAAACAATTGGTGTAGGGCTGCTTCACACACTGCAGCTAATTGTCATGGGGTGGATGTTCCTCAGGACAGGTAGGGATAGATGGTATTTACTATCACTTAAATCATCCACATTATGATTATTTTTACTAATGCAAATTACCATCTTTTTATGTCACTTCAGCCTATTCGCATTCAGAACTTGCCTGCTTCCCTTTGTTTTCCCAGCTGAGAAAATCTTTTCATTATCAATGATGATATAAAAGAAAAATCTGAGGGGATTATGTAAATAAGTGATTGAATCAGCACTTCTGCATTTATTGCCAACATGAAAGGGGTGTGACATTTGCACAGAAGAACAAAAAAAGTAAATGCACATTCTTTTTTTTGTCTATTTCCTACGTTCAGTTAAAATATTAAAATTACTGCAGCACTTGTTGTCACAGCTGCCTTTACTTAGCAAAGAAACATAGGAAGAGATTAATTACAATATCAAATTGTAATTAATGAGAAAGGCTAATGAGAAATTCACCTTTCAGCAGACTGGTCATCAGCATCCATCTGAAAAAGCTGTGTCACTGGTATTGCATCCCTTCAAATAAACAGCACAGTTTTGTCTCATGAATTTCTGTCAGGGGCCCAAACCCCAGTGCCTCGGTTCCGGTCTGGCTGCTGTTCTGACCTCATGGTCTTTGATCTCTGGAGAATACAAAGAGAAATCAATGCCAGTGGGCTGGATGGGGTACAAGGTTTACAGTAAAAGCCAGCTCTCCAAATCTGGTTCATCTCAGGGACCCATTACATTACAGTAATGCAATGTAATGGCTCGTGGCTTCCTTCCATAACTGAGGCATTATTTTGCAATCTGCTGTCAGGAGTTACATAAAGCCTTTCACAGCAGAAATGCATGCATACGGAAAGGGCAAGCTGGGCAAACTGTTTACCTCTGTATTTCTATATTTGTATTGATATTTATGATATGAAGCAAATGGAGGGAAGTGCTGAAAGAGCTGTGCATTTATTTTATCTTTCTGTCTCAGTGAATTCACTCCTGACTTTTCTGCCAGCTGTAAGAGTTCAAGGTCCCTCTCTGCTAATGCAAGGTCAGCCAAGGCTCTCATACACTGCAGCAGCTGAGTCCCCACATCACACACATGGGGAGCATGCCCTCTTCTGCCTATGGTTTCAATTTGTGAGATATATCATGCTCTTATCAGAGTCATTCCTGCTGCATGTCCCTTCCTTCATCAAAGGACACATGCTGCAAATACAAGGAACAGCAGCTTGTAGGCAAGACAGGCTTCAGCTCTTTAACAATGATGTCTAAGTCCATGGCTCTGGCTTCATCCATTGCAGCATGAAAAACAGCTTCTAAATTTGTTTGTTTAATCCAAAATTTATAAATAGCCTCTGCCAGCCCTGACCCAGCAAGACCTCAGATGCCCCGCATGTATGGCTCATGGGGGAGACAAGGTCACTGCTGCTCCACACACTTTGCTGCTCCTTGTTCTACCCCAGAGAGCTTTTGCTAGAGGCAGGGAGGCAAACATGCCCAAAAAGGAGCCTCCGTTTCTTCTTCTTACAGAGTAATCCACAAGGAGTACTCTAATACATCCATGCTTCCTGTTTTATATTCAAAGAGATCAGCACTAGAAGTAAAGTCACCATGAATCCAGAATGTGCTCTACCAAGTGCCAGCCATTTCATTCCAATCTTTGCTGCAGCCTGCATGGAAACACCATAGCCAGGGAGAGAGAGGTTAAAAGCAAGGTAAGATTATGTTTATGATACAACTCCAAGTATTTTTGTGGCAAAGTTTACCATTACTTGCCTCAAACTTGTTGCTAAGCAGCAGGGCTTTCAATGACCTCAACAAGCAAACTGGGAACCCCTCCATGCATTGGCTCCATTTTCTTCCCTTGCCTGCTATTTTGGTCACTTTTCCAAAGCATGTATCAAGCAAGCCCTGGATGGCTGCGGGTCCCTCATTCACACGTTGGTGTGGGTAGGAAATGAGGAATGTTCACTCAGCACCTTGCTGGCCTGGGTCAGCAGCAGCAATGCAGTTACTGTGCAGATGCCTGCTTTAATTAGGAGCTCTTCACTTTGCCAGCAGACCTGGGGAAAGCAAAGTGAAAGCTTGGAGGCAATGAAGTGCATTTTGCTCTTTTTTTTCTGTTAGCATTTTCAGCTTTTGTCAGATCTTTTCTTACCTATTGCATTTAAATCTACTTCCGCTCATCTCTGTGGTGCAACATTAACTGTGTTCTTTTTCATTTAGATACATATTCCTAATAATTAAAAGAACAGGAATCTCTGTATTCTTTATCCAGGAAACCATTCACGACCATTGTTTGTCCATCGCAACCACAGTATAACACAAAGTATTTCTTATAAAGCAAATTCCAACAATTCCACATGCATGGGAGAAAATAAGCTGCATTCAAAGACAGCATTGTGCAAGGTAGGTCTGATACTTCAGATGACCACAAATATTGACACTATGGCAATATTTTATATTCTGAGCTCGCCCACCATGGTGATGTACTTGCTGACCAAGATCTTCGGCCACTGCCATGAGCCATTATGAATGCCAGATTCACAGGCAGTTAAAATGCGCACAAACACGGCGTAAAGTCTTTCACTCAAACCAGGAGTGACACCACTTTCACATAAAGGGAGATTCTGGCCTGCCCATTTCATTCAGATTCAATCTCTGCTAGCGACAGCCGGAGAGCTGGCTCTGGCAGTGCTGCAAACAGCATCGATTTTGTGCCACCGCCCTGCCAGCGTTTGCGAGAAGGATGCGGAGCAGCGGATGCCCTACTTGCCCTGTTCCCATGACAACACCCTGCAAAGCAGCTCCTGCCAGCTTCCCCGACTGCCTCATCGCACTGACAGCGTGCCCAGGCTCCGGCTTTCCACCCAGACAACACCTCTTCCTTTAATTACCCAAAAGCCTTTTCCAAGGAAGAAAGATCTGTTTGAAATAGCGGTGCTTTGATCGTCAGAGCAGAGGCATTAAGCTCTCCACCACCCAGACTTGGGGAGAATGGCTGAGTTTGGTTTGCCATTCATGCTGCTCCTTGGTAAAGTAATCAGGAATGACTTGTGGGTTGGCTCCAGGACTATATTCTTCTCTTCGTTGGTGCTACTTCTCCTTGTATGCTGAAGTGAATTAATATCTAACAGCTCTTCAAGTGACTCCTGATTTCATGTAGTAGATGGCAAATAGTTGCAAATGTTCTGGAGAAAACAATCTGCTTTTCTTGGGGGTGAGCCTTGGCCTGCCAGTCCTCCAAAAGCTGTGTGCCTCCTGGTATTCCATGAGCAAAGCTTGAGACTGATAGGGCCAGCAGTTCCTCAGGCAAAATGAGCAGGAGCAGATGAGAAATATGGAAGATAAAGATGGGTTCAGGGCATTGAAGCCCTGGCAGCAGAGGAAAGTAAGATAAGTTTTCCTGCCTGCCAATCCAGCATAATGCTATAGTGAGGTAGAGGATGATATTATTATTTCTATTTTCTTTTTTACTTTTTTCCTGTACAGGTTCTAAGCCTTTCATATGTAGATTGAGAGCTCAGTCTGTGGCTTTGGCTGTACCACTCCCAATTGCTCAGTATTTGCCCCAACAGGTGCATGTTGTCGTCTGGCTAGGAGGAAGTCAAAATTAGGCTTGATAACCAAAAAATAGCTGATATCCTTACTAGGACTCACCAAAGGACACACAAAAGGACTCCTCTAGGACTACCCAGCTGAGAGTAGCTTGCAGGTGAATGCTGATAAGGTTATTCCCTTTCTGCCATATGAACAGCTCTGTGACTGTGAAGTTCTCTGTCCTGGCATGGCCGTGCCCATACCCAGGCCAGGTTTTGTGAGGTGTGAGTGACAGGGCCTCCCTACACTACACCTGAGGATGGTGACAAGGTCCATAGGTGACAGCACACAACTCATCCTGAGGACTTACCTCGACAGCAGCACCTGAACTCACTGGGCCCTGGCTGAAGAGTTTTGCACCACAGCAAAGACCCAGGGTAAAATCCACTGCAAGAGCCAGTTGCCCTGGTAGACAGAAAGCATTATATGGGTTACTGAACTCAGGATGTCCATTGGAAGGCTGTTCATCCTGCTGCTGGGTGACAACAATACATGTATTTTGATTTGTTCCATTGTCAGTGTTCTCCATCCTAAGCATTTCTGTGACCCCAGCACCAGCCTGCACAGTACCTTCCACTTAACTCAATTACTGGCTCATTTGCTATTCCATTTTATTTGATCTGAGCCTTAAAGACCAAATCACGTGTCCTGCAAATTACTCAATGTCCATCCTTAACTTGGATGGCTTCAAGCAGGTGCTGAGGAACAATTAGATCACTGTCCGTAGAAGCTGCTATTTAACTAAGAAAGAAAAGACAACTCTAAATAAGACAGATGCAGAGAGAGCTCAAAGCTTGCTCACACTGATAATGAAAATTAATAAAACATCATTAGCAGTCTCCAGAGAGTTCAGTACATCATGTGCCTCTGAGATGTGCTTCTGGTTGTTCTCTGCCTGACAAGAGCACCCACTTCTCTCAGCTCAAGGGCAGAAAAGATATTTGCTGCATCAGTTAAAAGATTAAAATTCAGGGCCTTTTTCAGAGAGAGTTGGGTAGCTTTCTTTGAAAGTCATTTGGGCCAGCCTGTGGCTTGGTGGTGAGCAGCCAGGATCTCTGGGGAGATCAATAAATGCATGCAGGTGATTCTACTAAATGCACAGCCTTGCTTTTCCTCCCACAGAGTGGGACTTACCTGGAAACACTCCATTCTGAGCAGTGCTCCCTGGGGGGCTGCTTCTACACCTAAATGCAGCCGTGATGGGTAAGCAACATATTCCATGCAAGAGTTCTCAGGAGAGTTGGTTACTAATACCAGTCTCCTAAGGATTATTTTAGCACACAGTTAATTTTACTGAAACCTCATGTCCTTCCTTTTGCCATCCTGCCTCTTTTTCATTGTCCAAGTTGCCCTAATTTTAACTTATCAGCCTCAAAAAACTGGACACTGAGTCCATTCCATTTGCATTGCGTTTAACACACTGGACCCCTGGTTAGAGCTTCTGAGCTTTACAACAACTGAATGTTTTGTTTGGATTTGTGTTTGTGTCCTTTGGATCTGGTTGTTTACCCACCACCACTTGTTTATTGTTTTGTAGTGTGGGAGTTATGGGGAAGATGAATAATTGACCTTGCTGGTTAAAGATTCATCAGTTCAGGCTTAAAAATCAAGACAAAAGAATCTAAAAGAGTGAAAGAGACTCAAGATTTGTGTTTGCACACAAGCACATAGTGATGTAGACCTGCAGCCCTCCCACAGACCAGTCTTAAGGTTGATGCATGTTATCTCTTCATCCTGTCATGCAGCATCCTGAGAATTTCTGTCCTGAAGCTGGACCTTGGGGTTTGACCCTTGGGATTGACCCACTGACCTCCCTGCAAAAGTGGCAGTTCCCAGGGCCAGGAATGGGGCTGTGCCTTTGCTGTGCCTGGCCTCTGCTGCATTAGTTACCTGTGACCCCCAAGAACAAACAAGACATATTTTTCTCCCGAAACAATAAGAGGCAAGTCTAGATCACCTTAACCTGATTTGGGATGGCAGAGAGTGGAGGTGCAGGGAGAGCAACTGATGTGGGCTCATTGTCATCAGTGTCTTCTAATGCAGTTTTTGAATGAGAGCATCCTATTAACTCCCTGAGTACAGACCACAGTGATTCACTGTGCTAGAGGTTTCTACAAGTAGCTTTTTTTGCAGCTGTCACTGTGCTCAGATTCTCCCTAGATAAGTACAGGTGAACACATTAGGCACTTCCTAGCTATTAGAACATTGACCAGGACCATAAGAGAAATGTCCCCACTGAGACATGTCTCAGCCCCCACAGCTAAACCTGAGATCTTCACTCTACTCACTACTTCATTGGAAGTCACTGAACAGGACATTGGAAGGTAGCTTGTGACCTTAATATCACAGCAGCAGAGGAAGGATAGAAGGAAGGATGGAAGGAAGGAAGTAACAGGCAGTTTTCTTTGCAACAAAACGTGGTCTCAGTTGGAGCAAATTTAACCAGGAGAATGCTAAGCTGTAAATGCCAAGTTAATTAGACCTCAGGCATAATTTGTTTTTAAAAATACGCTGTCTCTTGAAGGAACAAGAGCCCATTTCCCCTTCTGTTAGCCTTAAAAGCCAATCTGAAAAATGCCATTGAAGTCTAAACCAAGAAGCATCACGATGCTTTCAGTAGAGAAGCTTTCTGTGAGTAGGAGCTTAAAATCCACAGATTTCCTCTCTAAGCCTGCCAAACCAGAAGGCTGAACAGCCTTCCCAGGGCACCTCTTACAGCAGACCCACTCTATGGGATTTCATACGATTGCACTGTTGAGGCCCAGTTTCTTTGTTACACCAGCTCCAAGCCACATTTTGCCCAATTATGGTTTTTCTACTTCTTCACCAGCAATCAAAAAGGCTAATGGCAAATTCCTCATAATTTTTTTATGTGTCCTGATCTCTACTGGCCTGGATAAAACCAGGTCACTGGGCTGCAACTCATTCATCTTGGGCTTTGTCTTCCACCCAGGGATTTTGAAATGTTTTTTGATTTGTGATCTAGGAAAGATCAATGATTAACTCCCAATTACATTTTAATTTCCAAATTATTAGCCAGTGCCGTATGGTGTTGCACAGTTTCTCTTTGCCCCTGCTCTCCATGACTCAGTATGTTTTGCATCTGTCAAGTGCCTGATCACTCTCCTGATTGCTTCCATGTGATCCTGTTTGTGGAGGAACGGAGGACTGAGATTTATAGCAACACTTTAAAATATATTGGTTTTCTCACTGAGGTCACAGGTTTCAATGTTGTTCCTTCCCTTATGCAGTATTTTCCTATGCTGCCTTTGCCAGCATTGCCATTGAGATGCTTCCAAGCTGGCAACACCTGAAGAATTCTATGGCCAGCTGTGCAGGCTGGGTTGCAGGTAACAGAGGTACTTGGCCCTACCTACCTTCTCCTCACAGCAGAGAGAGTTTTTAGGTGGCTGGGTCCTGGTGTCCCCTCCCCAACCTTCCTGTCAGTCCTCTCTTAGTGCTTCATCCCTTGGTGGGAGCACCTGGCACCAAGGCAGGGCACCGGCTTTCTGCAGCCCCTGTGTCACCCGTGTCACTGCTGCCAGCCAGAGCACGGGGACAGAGCAGCCCCCAGTACAGCCCCTTCATTCCAGTCCAGAGCCAAGCACAACCAGCTGGGTACCAGAGCACAGCATCTGTGCAGGCTGTGCCACCCCACAGGCAATGAAACCCCAGAGGCACCTCTGAGTGCTAGGCAGAGATTTCCTCACCTGCAGTATCTCCACTGAAGGGAGGAGGTTGTTCTCCTGCTCTCTGAGAAAGAGGTCAGAGGTGCGTGTTAGGAACACAAGGGCATGAAGCAGCATTAAGAGCTCCCCACCTTCCCCACCTGTTCTGGATTCTGGGCAGGTTTAGGGTTAATGAGCACGTAACTTTACACCAGTTCTCCTTGTGCAAACCGAGGCACTTTTCTGGAGAATCCAAGCGCATCTTCCTCCCTGCGGGGACAGCCACAAGCCCCGGGCATGGATCCCACCGCATTCAAAAAGCGAGAGAAAGTCCCTGCAGCTTTCCCCCTCAGCTAGTTCTCCTGCTGCCGTGGCTTCCTGTTATTCCAAAACTCCTGATATTTTTAGGTTGTCGACTGTCTTCTTACCCACTTTGGGAGTGATGAAATCTCAACCTGGGGAAGTGGTTGCAGCACCACACTAGTAACAAAATCATTAAATCAATTGCCTTTGCAGTAAAGCCATCTCTGGTGAAATGTCACTGATACCCGCAGTGTCATCTCCAGAGCCTGCAGCCCTTCGTCAGCCATGTGGTTGTTAACAGGGGAGGAGGAGGAGGAGACCAGCGCATGGCTGAGCTACTGCCAGCAGTGCAGAGACCATGGAAAAGAGAAAAAAAAGAGGAATCTTAGCTTAGGAGAGGGAGCAGACTTTTAATTAATGGAAACCTAATACTTCACCTTCATCTATTAAGCAGCAGGTGATAAAGCAATATAGACCTCAGCTGATGTTTGTCCCATAAAATAAACCCAGCAATATACAGCCCCAAGACATATGTTTATATAGAAATAAGTCATCAAATTATTTGCTCCTGAGACATAAGAGTTAGATTTGTTTTCACAACATGTTGAGCATCACTTTGTCATCAGTAATAGAAAAACCAGTAGAAAGGACCTCCCTGTAGAGCTATTAGATAACCAGACTACCCTGGAGATAACTGTGAAGAGGCACTCTAGCAGGTCACATCTAATCCACTGCTCTGCTGGTAGAGCTGATGAAGAAATGTTGGTGGATCTCAGCAGGATCCAAAACGCACATGAGTGATTACAGTGTAGGGCTACTCCTGGCAATGGCCTCTGACTTTCCACTGCAGAGTGGCCAGCCCAGAGGAGCTAAGTAGCAAATGTGGTAGAAGGAGGTGGGGTGGTGGGGTGAACCCCACTCTGCAGCCCCAGCGTGCTCCTCCTCTGCTGCTGCCTGCCCACATGTACTCAGGAGCATCACTTGCAATGAAGTACAGACATGAGTTGGGAGCCTGACAGCCACTCTCCACCAGACCTCCAGGTCCCTCCAATTTTCATTGTTAATGCCTTTCCCACATGGGCCATCTTAACTGCAAGGGCCCAAGCATCAAGATCCTGTATGTTCCACCAGATTTTGAAGCTGTGCAATGGGCACACCAGGGCTCTGTTTAATATCTTCTTCTTCTTTGACTGCTTTGTCTCAGCTTTAGGCATGACCAAAATGAAGACAAGACATGGTCCTGGAGGGAGCAAAGATGTTTTGTGCCACCACACTCTGCTGACCACATGAGCACAAGGGACAGTGCTTTGGCCAAGGAGCAGCTGGCTCACTGAGGCTGCTTGGGAAGGGGGCTGTGCTTGCCCTCACCTGTGAGATGTTTGTACACAGCATGACAGCATACACCAGCTGAATAAAACATTCAACAAAACCCTCTCCCACCCCAGAGGCTTCTCATCCTCTCACAGCTGTTTTTCATCTCCTGAGTCCTCCTCATCCCACATGGCTGCAGGCATTGCCCTCTTCTCTGCCCCCACCACCTGCCAAGAGGCAGCAGGTCCCTTAGTTACAAGGTCCTCCTGCAAACCCATGCCAGGGAGAGGTTGCTGAAGGGGCACAGGCACATACCTGTGCTGGAGAGGAGCAGGAACAAGCACCCAGGGCTTGCAGAGCTGGTCTGTAACACTCAGCTGCTGTACCATTTACCCCTGTGACCATGCAAGTGCTTGACACAGAGACCTGATACTACTTCCCCTATTCTGTAATCCCTCTAGACTGAGGTGAATGCCTGTCTCCTGTAGCAGCTGTCCTGTCTTATCCTGTTCACAGGAGACACCTCTGAAGGGCCACCAGCCCCAGGGCTAGCCCCACTGTGCACAAGGGATGGAATTTTGCCCATTGATTTTATTTGCGTGTGCTGGGACTCTGCTCTCTAGCATCATACATAAATCTAGAAACCTGTAGCACCTTCAGGAAGCATGAGATGTTATTTTTGCCTGGACATTGATTCCTTTCATTTTTTTCTCCATTTTATTGCTGGAGCTTGTTTTGGGAGTTTTCTGTTTGGTTTTTTTTTTTTTTTTTTGGTTGTTTTTATTTTGGTTTGGTTTTGATTTGGTTTGTTTTTTGGGGGTTTTTTCCATGCTCAGAGAAAATGTCAGCCCAGAATTGAGGAGAGTCCATTTCACTGGACGTGGAGTATTGCTGCTCCACCAAAGGTTGTTGCTGTGGGACTTGGAGTGGGTGAAAGGAGAATTTCTCATCAGTAAGACAGAGATCAACTATTGCTGAAGCATCCTAAAACCCATCCAGGCAGAGACAGGAAGTCCCTAAATCCAGATCCAAGGTTTTGGGGAAGACCCTCACTTCTGCCTGTGGTCACACAGCTATTGCACTCATGCCTCACCTCTCATGTTCTGGCCACATTCTTTTCCCAGCTTTCTAGAGCTTACAAAGGACACCTATTTGCCCACACTGGCATTGCCCCAGCAAGCTAACCAAGCACAGCATAAACACCAAAACAGCTTCCCAAAGGGTAAACCAGGAAACAGCAGGACCTCATAGATCTCACACCTCCCTGAGGAGGAAGAGCCAAGGTGACAGAAGGATGGGATTTCAAGTGCTCACTTTTTAGCCCAAGTGCTGTGTGCCATTTAGCCTGCCCTGGTTAATCCATCCCAACTGCCCTTCTCCCTCAGTTCCCAACAGTGTTTCCAAAAGCACTGTAGAGCCCCAACAGACTTGAGAGTGAACCAAACCCCTTTTCTTAACAGAGACACGCACTGAAAACAAAAAAAAACAAAACAAAACAAAAAAAAAAAACAAACCAAACAAACAAAAGCAGCATATCTAGCATACAAGCAAATAAACAGCAATAATGGTGTAACTTTATTTAGAATTAATTTGACATTCAGCACAGAAATATGCACAGAAAGAAAAGAAAAAAGTACCAAAATACCAAACTCATAGCATATAAAGTAATCAAATATATTTCATATGCAGTGAAATATTTCTACAACACATCAGTGGGACTACCCTGGGCAGCCCAACCCTGTAAATATATATTTATATTTATAGCTGTGTTATATAAAATACTGTGTGTAGAGAAAGCACTGAAACTTATCACCAAAATAGAAAATAGCTCAAAATACCGATAGTTCAGGTTTGCTAGATACACCCAACATGGAAAAGAGATTCAAACTCACTACAGGAGATAAAGTTCCAGCTGAGCTGCTCTGGCAGGCATGGGATGGCAGGGGTGGGCACGCACTGGATCAGCTGGCAGGAGCCTGGCTGCCCATGGCCATGAAATGACAAAACTTTCCCATTCTCACCCAGAACCATCAAGAGGCTCCCAAAGTGGGAATGCCCTCAGTGCTTGCGACTGATGCAGGGGCCAAAGCTCTTGTGCCCTGTCAGAGCTACGGGAGCAGCTCCTGCACAGCACAACGGGGTCCCTTAAGGATCCAGCTGCAGCAGGACTGGCCATCAACAGATACACAACATCACAAGGATATTATTCTGAATTTTAAAGATGCCTCTTCAAGCAGATGACAGCAATTCATTCCCATTAGGTTTTGAGAAGACAAAAAGCTGTGTTTGTGCGAGGCCAGGCTCCCCCAGGCGATAATACCCTGTGGCACAGGAAGCAGTGACACCAAACAAAATGCTTCTCCTGGCAAAAACTCCCACCTGCCCTGAGGGTCATCAAGGATGTACTTACAAACCCAAGCGATCTGTAGAGAGGTATAAAAAATATGGCATTTCTGGCAGCAGCACTGAAGTGCAGCTGGAGTCAATAACCTGCAGCAGCCATGGCTGGGGCACTGCAGGGGCTTCAGGCTGGGTGCTGGGTGGACAGGGATAGGCACAGCTCCTGGTGGCAGGGGCAACCAAGGGCACTGCATCTGCTGCTTTCCAGACAACACACTTTTGTTCTTGTTTGTTGCTTTTTGGCCTGGTGTAATGATTGATTTACTTGACTACCCCCATAGGAAGAGAAGCCTGTAACCCATTAATAATTCTGCAATTGCTCTTCCTCATCAAGCCAGCAGTTGCATCCCTAATTACATGGCAACAATACTATGCTAACAGGATGAGCTATAATTCCTAGGTGGTATTAACATTATTATTTTACTCCGAGTAACTTCCTGGTAATGGCCATTTGAATCTGGCAATATCAATTAAGTGAATATAAATGCTTAGCCCCTGGAAAAATCATTAATAAAAATCTCATTCTGATAGCCTCTAATCACAGCTAAGTACAATTACTCATATGAGGCCACTATAAAAAGTCTTTTTGTCATCAGAAGAAATTCATCAGGTTTTCCCGACTGTTTGTAATAAAGAGGACACCATATAGAAAAGTCCAGAAAATAAGCACACATTTGTTTCTCAAAACCCATAGATAAACATGATAATATCTCTAAATTACTGGCTACAAACAGGATTTCATTTAGCTCTACTCAAGCTGTAGCCTAGTACAAACATTTTCAAAGCAGCACGTTGCTGTTTCATCTGGAACAGCTGCACAGGATTTCTTTGATATCAAGTTCTTGGGTGGGGATGGTGTTTTGATTTTTCTCTTTATGCCTCCAAACTGCAGAAATGAGAAGGAAAAGACATTTAGTAAAACATGCATTTTTAATGAGAAAAAAAAAAGGGGCAGGGGGGTGTCAGGGGGAAGCAGCACTAAGAAATAATTTATCATTGCAGTGGTGATAGAACCACACTGTGTCTCTCCCATCTGTTTCAAAGGAGACAGGGACACCAGCCTGTGGTCTTGCATGGGTCTCCCACAGTGTTATACCTGGCACTCCCAGGGCTCACAGGCTGCACCCAGGGCCACCAGCTGGCCCAGGCACAGGAGCAGGGACCCCTGTGACCCCACACTAGCCTGTACATGCCTCCTGCACTCCCCGGTGCCCATGGTTGATGCTGACCTACATCATCCACCAGACACACCTTCTTAAGCAGTGAGCAAAGGTGTTTTGGGTTGCTCATCACAGAAATGCAAAGCCATGTCAGGCACTCAGTCCCTGCCGGTTTCATGGGTCAGAGGCAGGAATCAGTGATACATCTCTTATATGCATCTCTTATTTACAGCACTCAGCAAGAAACAGCCCCATGCAGTGCCTGGGAGGATGGGGTTTGCCCTGCCTGCTTGCCTGCAGAGCCAGCCACCATGGCTACACACACATTTGAGAGGTGCAGCACATATTTGTCTTTCTTTAGGGAGATAAAGCTGGAAAAATCTGGGACACCAGGAAGAGCTGGAAGGAGGGCTGCTGGGGTAATGCAGGAAGAAGTGCCAACACCATTATCTCCAGACAGGATGTCTCTCTCAAACATTCATGTGGGTTTGTCAGCCTTGCTTCATAAATGTTTTCCAGACAAAGATTTGTTTGCAAACACTGTCAGATCAGGCCTCAAGGAGTCTTCTTAGTGACCTCCAAAAAGTACATTTCCTAAGGCATTCCCCTGTGCATGTCTTGTCAGACACTCGCTTTGATGTACAGTGTTTACTAGAAAACAAAAGCAGTAAAAGCTGACAAAGGCTGCTGAAAAATCCAAGGACTCCATTTCAAAATTTGATGAGCTGATGAAAACAATTTCTTCTGGGGCCATTGACCTCTCACTCGCCTCCAGCAAAGGGTCTGGCAGCTCCTGGGTGGCCCTGGCAGGGGACACTGCCAGCAGGCAGAGGGATGCACATGCAGATCACCTCCCCAGACTACTTACTGCTCTCCTGCCTCAGCACTCTCAGTGCTCACAAATGGGATTTCTTCCCTGTCCGTCTGCCCCAGAACGAGGTGGTGCTTCTCCATGTTTATGACACACTGTAGAGAATAAATATCCTTAGGTAAAAGGGAAAACTGCAAATTAGAGTGGTCCCAGCTCCCCCATCAGCATGGGTAAGCATCCTGCTGGAAAACTCCTACCTTCAGAGACTTCAGTGTCTGCAGCCCGAAGGAAAAGGGTTGGTCATTGTCTTCTGGAAAAAAACAGGGCAATTCAGATTTATACATTCAAAATGCCCTGCTGGGCTTTTTGTCAGTGACTCCATCCTTCCTTTGTGGTTGCTCTGCTAAACAAAACCCTGTTTATAAAGGGCCTGACTCCAGAGGAGAGCAGGAGGGCACAGGATGGCAGGAGGGCAGGAGGATGTGCCTGCAGGGAGATGCAGTGGTTGCTCCATCAGCATGGCAAAGCCAAGCTCGCTGAACATATCCTCCCCCTTCCCTCTGGGGGGGCAAACAAGAACTTCCCCTATTTTAATTTTAACATCTTCCTAAAGCTTTGTTTTTCCTGCTGGGGTAAGAGGCAGTAGAGCCCAGCCCACAGTGGAGGACCAGAGGGTTACACACTCACCCACGATGAGGGCAGCGCACTCCACGGGGACCGCTCCCACCATGAGGGACAGACACTCGATCTGCCCCATGGCTTTCACCTTGCTGGGCAATGAAACCATCTCGTCTTCCACAGGGAGTGCTTTGAGATGCTCCTTTAACCTGTGGGCATTGAAAACACTCCTGACATCAGATGGCCATGGCTTGGCTCTTCCAGCAAGGAGCAAGTGGTGTTTGGAGGGTGCTTACACCTGAAGTGCTCTGAACTTGCTTGTTTACCATGCTGTTGTTGGGAAGCTGCTTCCCTGGCAGGTTCTCTGGGGGTGCTCTGCAGGCAGCCAGCAGCCCACACCCACATCAGACCACAGCATGACCCACAATGCAGCCCTGGGGCTGCCCAGGCACAGTTCTGTGCTGGATTTTGGGTTTTACCCAAGGAATCCCTCTCCTCCATTTTCTCGAGACTTGGGGAATAATGAATTGCTTCTAATGCAGTGAGGGTGTAGGGAAGGGTTGGTTCATTCTGGCTTTCACAGCTGGAGCTGACACTGTGTCCCCACAGAATCATAGAAATGCTGAGGTTGGAGCAGACCTCTAAGACTGAGTCCAGCTGTTAACCCAGCACTGCCAAGGTCACCACTACACTGTGTCCCCAGATGCCACACCCACACATATATTGAACACTTCCACACATATATTGAACACTTCCACACATATATTGAACACTTCCAAGCATGGTGATGCCATCACTTTGCTGAGCAGCTTGTTCCAAGGCCTGACCACCTTCTCAGTAAAGAATTTTTTCCTGATACCCAAACTAAACCTCAGCTGGCACAACCTGAGATCATTTCCTCTGGTCCTGTCACTCATTACCTCACTCGAGCCTCCTTTCAGATAGTTTAGAGAGTAATAAGGTACCCTGAGTCCTCTTTTCTCCATGCTAAACATGGTTCACATCCAGGGGGCCCAGTCTGTGTTTATTAGTTTGTTTGGTGCTGCTGCTGGGTTTGTTCAGAGGAAAAGGAGGACAAAACAATCACATTCAGCCCAAAGAAAAGAAAAAAAGATGTCAGAGATACCCTCAGGTACAGCTTCTATGTACACCCTTTGAAGCAGTCTGACAATACTAATTAATTATTTAGCTTCAGTTTCTCTTTTAAACTGAACAAGAGTCTAATGGAAAGGCCATTTGAGGTGCTGATCTCTCCCTCGGATAAAAGCCAGATCAATTTTCAGCTATTTGAGGTTTCTGCTGAGCCGCATTGCAGCAGCACACGCGTGTGTGTGTCTGTCTGTCTTGAGTGTCCATCTGTCCTGGGGTGCCAGCCCCCTCAGAGGCTCCAGGACTGAGGTGGGTATTGCCCACACCATTTAGCACAGGTGCAAGGACAGTGAGGGGTAGCAGCAAAAAGGAGCTGGATCCCTTCTGCTGCTTTTTTGGAGTCTGGCCTTAAAAATCAGTAGGAACGTATTAATCAGAAGTTTATGAGTTCCTTGGCCACCTCCTGCACCTCCTACAGCTCCACAGGGGATTTCTCATCCTGGCAGCCCATGAGCCTACTTTGCTGCTTTCCTCAGCGTGAGGGCGAGAGAGTGACTGGCATCATCACAAGGAGAGTGATTGGCATCATGACAAGAGATTTAAAAAGTTTTGAAAAAGAAAGGAGAAATTGAGCTTGAGCATCAGACACACAAGTGCTGCTTTGAGGCACTGAGTCCTCTGAGACCTGGGCAGCAGAAACAGATTCTGCCTTCTTTCCTCAGTGCTCTGTGAAGAGGCAGGGATGCTGCAAGAACTGCACCAGACACATGTTAGACACACAGGTAGCACAGGAACTGTCCCAGAGTATGAAATCCCTCCAAATGCCATTGTGTGGCTGTCCTAAGCTTGGCTGAGCTGCTCCACAGATTATGACGAGGCTGTAGTAAGTACAGCCACGTTCCAGTCACTTAGCACTACTGTGCAAAGAAGAAATTAGTGTTAGGACAGGAACAGGCATCATTCATTCAGGGCCATGCAGTAGTACTCGGTGAGCAGGTGTAATTTTCTTTTTTTTTTTTTCATAATTACCACAAGTTAGCTGCAAAAAAGCAATGACTCCATGGGAATAAAGTGCCAAAACCTCTTTGATATCCTATGAGCTGATGCCTGGTCCTGTCTCCAAGAGATGAGAGAGAGTTTTGCTGCAAATGGCTGTCAGTCACCTCTCTAATAATCCATAAATACATTCTCTTTTCCTTTAACCAGGAGAAATTTGTAATTGGGACAGTATCAGACAGCCAGTTCTGAGAACACGCATACTCACAGCTTCTTTACACGGGGTGCTGGGCCAGCAGTGCTGCAGCCACTGGTTGGAGATATGCCCAGCAGCCTGGTCCCTGCCCTGCCCTGCCCTGGGAGCCTGCAGAACTGGGCTGGGCTGCAGCCTCACGCCTGCCCTGGGGCACAGAAGGCTGGGGAAGGTTCAGCTGTTTCATGAGGCACTGAGTGACGAGCAGAGAGTAAGAAAACACAAGTGCATCCAGTCCTCTGAAGGGATTCCCTCAGAGGTAAACAGGGTGGTACCAGCAGTTTTCTTTTCCATCTCCCTGCCATTTAAGATTGCAGCAGGATTTGGCTATAACAGGGGGGTCAGGGGCTTACCCAGTCACATCCCAAAGCTCTCCCTTCCAGAATGACCATCACTGACATGGGCAAAGCCCCAGCCCCAGGACACTGCCTGTGCTGCCAGGTGCCATGCTCCTGCAGAGCAGCAATCTGCCTGGATATTTACCCCAGCCTGTCCAGGCAGGCAGATGACATGAGGTTGTGCTGTGAGCCAGTGTCCACCACGGCCTTCAGCTCCTTCCCCGCACACTGCAAGAGCAAGAAGAGATGGGAAATGATGTGTGGGATGCAGGATGAACAGCAGAGTGTCCAGGAGCTCTCCTCGTGCCAGCTCATCCTTGCTCCCCTGAACACTCAGATGCATGTAGGGTCCTGAGCCCTTCCCGGCTCATTTGCCCCTGCAGAGAGCAGATGGGGGCAGTCCCAGGCAGGAGGGAATACTGTGGAGGGTGAGAAAAACGAATGAGAATGGGGCTAAGGAAGAGAAATGTAAAATTACCCTTGGGCAAAGAACATAGAGATGGCAGTTGAAGAAAACAAGCAGGCTGTGAGCACAGGGATTTGCCACGGATAATTACACCCCAGCATTTCAGCATGCTGCCCCAGCTGAGCTGTCCCCTCTGCCCTGATGTGTAAGGGAAGATGCCCATCAGACCAGTTTTCTCTCTGATTCCCAGGTGGGCATCTCTGCCACAGCAGCCTAGAGCTGCACAAGGAGTGTGTCCCCACAACTGTGACAGTCCCACGGGAGCACAAACCTGACCGGGAAACATGGAGAACAAGAGCACAGCCTGAGACTGTTGGAAATAAAATCTACAGCAAAAAAACACCCACAAAAGGCTGTGGAGGGACTATTACCTGGCAGCTCACCACTATGAGCTCTTCATCCTCTCTTTTCCCCCAGCTGCCCAGTTTGGTTTGGTTCAGTTTGTTGGTCTGTGATGAGAGGTCACCCTTTGGAGTCCAGCTGCCTCGGCTGCCTCGGAACTTGGACAAATTTGTCTCCATCAGGCGCTTCTGCAGGATGTTATGTGGTTGCTTTAAGAAAGAACACACACAGAAGAGCAGGGTGAAGTCAGAGGAAAGCCACACAGTGGCCTATGTCACCAGACTGCCTGTGGTGCCCATGGGCCAGCACTGCTCTCACAGGAGGACTGCCCTAAACTCTTACTCTCCCTAATTCCCAGACTACCATTACTGTTCCTAGCTAGTTCTGGCTGGCCTGTTTTTGACTAAAAAGAACTTGGTTTTGCAAAGGGAATAATACTTTCAAACCTTTGAGACCTTGGAGGGATGCCTTTCTTTTACCAAACTCAAATTCAAGGTTTGATTGCATATAGATAAGTCTGGCCTTTTCAAGCTGGTGTTTCATCCATAACTGCCTTCATCTCTTGATGAAGGGAATTCTGTAGTGATGTGAAAAATTAGGATGTAACAAATCACCTTTCCAATGATACTCACCACCTAAGTACAAGGAATGTCTAAAATTGCTCTCTGTGCCTCTTTCCTCTGTACTTTTACTTAGCTGCTAAGGGTGGCTGAATGGGACCAATCCTGAGTGCCATACCACAAGAGGAAAGGGAGAGGAAGGAAAGAGGTAAGATGGTCTGAGGCAGGCAGGTATTCTCCCAGAATTCCCAACACTTCTCTGTTTCTCTTTCATTTCTATTTGCTCTGGGAGAAGCATGTTGCCTCTCAAGATCTCCTCCAACCTCTTTCCCAAAAGCCTTTTTATGTTTAATATTCGTCGCAGATGGATGCACACACTGCTGGAGGTGAAATGACTCTGCCTGATTATTTGTTCATTTCTCTGCTTGGCTAATCTGTCCTGCCCATTAATGCCTTTCCTTCTGATTTTAATTTTTCCATGGTGAGACATTTTTACTGGCTTATTCCTGAATTTGTGCATTCAAGTTAAACATGCCTGTGTGTCTGCAGAGTCATCTGAACCAGTAAACCTCCTCATCCCAAGGGAATATCAGAGTCAGGATAAGCTTGATAACCTCGGGCTCCCCAGGTTGGCCAGTGCCCACCCTTGTGCACAGCATGTTAAATAACATCACTTACAGAAGTCTAATGCAACCTGGCATCATCCTAAAATAGCTGCAGCCACGTTGGCGCTTCAGATCCCGCTGTGGGCGCAGTGCAGGCAGCGGAGCTGGATCTGACTGCTGGGATGGGAGGGGGGACCTGCAGCCAGCACCCAGTGGTCACTGGGATACATCAGCTCCTTGTCTCCCCACTTTCCACTCTTCTGATTTCTGCTACTTGAAATAAAATCCCATGGCCATTTTGGGTTGCAAGTGCTGTGTCTGACCAGCCCACGACGGAGCATGTCCTGTGCATAAGCAGTAACTCTTGATGGGGAGGAATCAGATCTGACATTGTGATGCCTTCCCAGTGAGGCCAAACAGCAGGAACCAGTGTTACTTAACTGGGTTAAAGGCAGGCAGACTGGCTGCACTGGTACTGGGGCCTGTGTGGAGGGACAAGCAGAACAGTTTGGAAGTGAGGGCTCCCTTGTGTGAGGCAGAGCCGTAGGTGCACAGTCAGCACTGTGATCACCTCCAGTGCTCCTCACCAGAGCAAAATGCAAGCCAGGGTTTTCTGACAGTGGATGGGATATCCTTTACACCCTTTATGCTTGACTGCAGCTCAGGAACACAGCCAGAACGCTGATTGTTCGCATCTTTTAGAAACAACAAAATAAAGGTTAAGGGAGTGTAGAAGTAAGTGGATGGAGTTCACCCAACTGGCCAGAAGACAGCCTGTCACACAGTGGGTCACCTCCTTGTGCTCAGCCCCACTCAGGCAGGAGGACCAAGAGAAGTTTCTGAATGGCATCAGCCAGGACAGTCTGGGTGCTCTTCTGATCTGCCTGGCCTCAATCTCCAACACACTCCTCATTGATATTTTAACTGTCAACTACCATTGAATTCAACCTAGTTTTCTTTAACTACAAGTTCCCTTATGGACTGTTAATCAGTAGCATATATGGGTTTTTTTCAGGCCCTGGTTTTCATGACTCTTATATGGGATCCAACACCAAAAGGAAAAAATCCATCACTCAGCAGACACAAGTTACCAGCACAAATGGGATTGTCTTTTGTTGACACTTGCCCTTCTGAAAACCACAGCAAATCTTGCCTCTGGGGGTACAAATATTCCTTATGTTGTGCTCCAATACAGAAATAATCTGGCAAGAGTGGGCTGAAAAAGGTTCCCTGCAGCACCATCCTGTCTCAGGCTATTAATTTGTTAGCTTCAACTTGGATTTTCCTTGACTCTTGTGTGCAACAGAGTGAGGGATGTTAGTCACAGAGATGACTCAAGTGATGGATACGTACTTGGTAAATGGATAATGTGCCAGGGGACATTTACAAATGCACATTTTGCTGGCAAATTGCAAGCAGACCATGTCTGGGAGGGAGGGAGAAGAGGAAAACCTCCTCCTGACAGTAGTTGGGAAGGCAGCTGTGTTCTCCCTCCACTGTGGGCCTGGGAGTGTTTGGAGGAACCCCAGATTATCTGGTACAATATTCCTTTGCATTGCAAAACTGTTGAAAGTTTTATAAAATATAAAATGTTACATTTCATTCTGACTGGAAAAATAGGTTTTCCTAGCATCATTCAGCACTATATAAACACAAATCAGGATTTTTGAATTTTTTCTCCAACCCTGAGATTTGCAAAAACTTATTATCCCCTAAAAATATCACAGTGAAAACTCAAAAAAGTGAGTGGAGACACCGTCTATTGCTGACCTTATTTATCGCTGTCTGTCAAAAGCACAAATAATTCTGCCCAGCTTTGTTCCTCTCTGATTTATAAGCAAGTGCATTGCTGCAGCTCACACTATTCATTTCTCTGGCAGTTTTCCCTCTATTTTGCTTCTAGATCTGGGGATAGCAAGACCCATCAACAATTTCACTCAGCTGGACATGGAAGACAGGAAAGACTCCAGCTCCCCTCCTCCAAAAAACCATCTCAGGAGGTTTGCCCTCTCTTCTGTACCTAGAGAGTAGGGGGGAAAAAAAAAAAAAAAAGAGTTTTAATGCATCAACAGAGCTAATCTCAAGAAATAATTTCTCTCTCTTCTTTCCATCCTTCATCCAAATTCACGTGTTCTACCAGCATCCCGTGCTGTCAGCCCCTCTCTCAGGGTGATGAGGTGGGACAGAGCTGCCCACTTCACCCCTGTGTGCCCAGGCAGCAGCCACCTCTCTGGGCAAGGCACAACATCAGAGCTCCTGCATTTTGGGCAGGACACACCAAACTCTGGGGCGTGCAGAGCAGGGAAGTGAGGACACCTGAATGCCCTGCAGTCCATCCAATGCTGCACTAGCCATGGTAAACTGGGGCAGGAGCTGCAGGGCACCCAGGGCTGTGCTGAGGGTGCCCAGGGGAGGTCTGAGGTCATGATGGAAGCAGGAAATGCTTTTGTTGCTGTTGCTACTTTTGTTACTATTTATGACTCTTTTTCCCAGGTTGTCAAACTATGTGGAACTGTTCCAGACAAAGCTGCTCCAAACTGGCCCAGTGGCTCCAGGGGCCAGGGACAAGTGTCAGAACACCAGAAGGAGCTGCAAGATTTTTTTTTTCCTTCAGAAAAGAGGCTAATACAGGGAAGAGGCATCAAAACAAAGTCATTTCTGTTCTCTACATCCAGCCTGACATTTGCCAAATTCAGCACATTCTTTGCTATAGCCTGGTGTCCTACTGGACAGAGTGGAGTATATAAAGAGAGTGAGGAGCAAGGGTTCAGTCTGAGCCAGAGTAATTCACTGGAAATGATGAAAACATTGAAACAGATGATTGCAACCAAGATTTATCAAACCTGCCTGTGCACAGCATCACTGGGAGAACTGCTTCAGGAGCTGAGTAATGGCGCATGGACCAGCACACGCACCCTGGTGACCTGCTGCTGCTTCGCTGGGCACAGTATCCCCCACACCATGGCCAAAAGGAGGGGGATTTCTCCCCAAAACTGGAGTGCTTGCTGCCAGCTGCCACAGTGACAGACAGGATCTGTTCTCACCACCTGTCACCATCTCTGAGGAGCTGTTCCCTCCTCTCTGCTCCTGCCAAGGCTGGTGGAAAGCCCCCGCAGGAAACCCTGCATTAATAACGCTGGTCACGTCAGAAGCCCCTCCACACACGTCACCAGAGCTGCCAGGCAGCTTCAGGCACAAAAACGTGCTGCATTGTGAGGACATGCACAGCTACTCACAAGGGAGACATGCAAACACCCTGGGCCAAGACCTCTGATCCCTCTGCCTCCTGATCATCAATCCCTCTGGGCATGGGCTCTCAATGTGAGGCCATGCCAAAGGGAAATCCTGTATTTTGGAGGGTCTCCAGTCTCAGAGAGGCACAGTCTCCCACTCCTCCTGGGGACAACCCTTGTGACATCCAGGCAGCCACAGCAGTGGGGACACACAGTGTGTCCTGTGTGAGGGGTGAGCGTGGCAGCGTCGCTTTACTGCGACACAACCCACGGACACATCTCTGAAATTCACGGAGTCCTCTCTGGGGCTGTGGGAATGGGCACCTGCCGATGCTCCCTGCACACCCCGTGGGGCAGGAGGCTGTGGCCAAGGGAGCCCTGGCCATACGCGCCCACTGTGCCATCAGCCCCCACTGCAGCATGGAGACGAGGGGGATTTTGCAGTGGGGTGGCCCCACACCAGCTGGGTTCTCACCCCAACCCCAGCCAGAGACCCATCCCAGCCACAGTAGCCAGAAGGGCATCTCACCTCTGCCTCATTGCACCTTCCTTTGGTTCTCGGAGGGGGTTGGGAGCTGTGGCCCTCCCCAGGGCTTTGGCACATCCCTGGAGAGAGCCCCCCACGCAGATCCTCCTTGCAGGGACTGTGGGTGCAGCAGGGGTGATGCTGCAGCCATGGTGCAGGAGCAGGGAGGACACCGCGAGGGACGTTTCTGTGTCCAAGGTGGTGCAAAGGAACCCCATGCTCTGTCCCTGGTGCTGGTACAAAACCTGGTCCTCGCTCTGCAGGGCAAAGGACTTCAGTTCTCAGTGTCCCTGGCTCCTGCGACCTGTTGCTTCTCATCTGGGCAGAGCAGAACCCACCTCAGGGACTCAGTCCTGCTCACTGGGAGTCACAGAGCCACAAAATGTCATTTAGACTCTGCTGATAATAGTGATAATGCCATCCCTCTCTGAAAAGCACTTCAACTCCCTGCTGGAGAGCTGCAATTCAGTGGTGACCAGGAAAGCTCCTTCTGAGCCCTTTCCTGGGCAGGAGCTTCACTTCCTACAATTGCAAAACACTTGGGATATAAAAAAATAATCACCTCTACGTGCACTGCAGAGAACAGCCAACTCACTCCTCTTGTCTCAGGCAGGCAGAGCCAAGCCTAACCCAGCTGAGCAGGAAGGCTCTGACAGAACAAAACAATAAAATTAAAAAGATTCATTTTTGGATTTCAATGAAACCCATATCCAGCATTGGAAAAAAGCAAATATTCTTTTATGAGGTGCAACATTTTTTCAACACTTGGGCAGAAAAAAAACAAAACTGAAGGAGCTTTCCTTGATAGACGTGTTTTCAAAATTTTCCTCCTTATGTCAGAACTTTTGAGTTACAGTGAAATATCCTTTTCCAGTAGAGAAAGCTGAAACATTTGTACAGTATTCAGAAATGCTCTCCAGCCCCCAGACACGGTGAATAACACCAAGTTCAGGATCACATAGATCACTGTATACATAAATATCTTTAAAATTATGTCTCTTTGGTTTTAAAAATCCCATATATGCATTAGCCTTTATTGAAGCATGATCTTGACAGTTCCATATTTTGAAATGCCAGTGACTACAGTTTACTGAATCTTAATGTGTTGTGTGTATATACAGATCACAGGCCAACATGTGTGTGTATGTATGCATTGCATGAAGCCATCTTGACTTACCCTGACCCAGAGAGGAATTTTGTACTGCGAACAGTATGCCATTTTCATGCAAAAGTAAAAAATTTTAAAAAAAAATTAAAAATGCTATTTATTCTGAGTGCCAGGCATCTAAAAGTACTTACTAGAAGAAAACAACTGCGGTTATAACTAGCATCATATTTCTGCTCCCTTCCTTTTACATACAAAAGTCCCATATTTATAATCAGTTTCCACATGCAACCAACTTCTCCTAAACAGAAAAACAGCGTGAGGAAAGACATAGACACTGCCCTACCAGCTTCTTCAGCCTCCTTCCAATAAACACAATAGAGCCTTACAGTATCTTTCGAAGTCCCCAGCTTCTTCAGCCCGTCCAGAGGGAGGAGATCTGCAGAATCCTTGTGGATAAACTGAACCGCCTGCTTCATCCTCCTCTGCTGGCGGAGAGACGCCGCTTCCCTGATCTCCACTTCTTTCCGGCTGGGCTCTGTCAGGATCCCCGAATAAAACATCTCTCCGCCCTCGAGCGGCTCTCTCCTTGAAGATGCGCGTCTCGGGGAGCTGCGAGGGGAGGGATGCTCTGTCGACTGCGCTTTATAGCCGGAGCCTGGTGACGTGCGGAGGCCGGCAGGTAGCTCGGCCGGAGGGGCTGGGCACATCGCGGCCCCCGCAGCTCGGGCAGCTCCGAGGGGATCGCTCAGCGCCGCCTCTCCTGAACGCCACGGGCGTTCCAGGGCCGCCCAAGGCCTCCCGGGCAGGAGAGAGCAGCGGCACGGAGCTTTGAGAGCTGCCCGCAGCCCCCGGCAGGCACAGCGGGACTGCCCGGGGCGGGGAGCGGGAGTGCCGGGCTGGGCTGATGCAGCCCGCGGGGGCTGCGGGAAGGGCTGGCTCCTGATGCTCCCCGGCGCCCCTGGTCCCGTCACAGCAACCTGGATCATCGCCGGCCCCTCGAGCGCCCAGGAAAACTGTCACAAAAGTTGTCCCGGCCAAACTGGGGCGCCTTAAATGTGGTTTTACACAGGGTTTCCGTACCCGTCAAATGTCCAAGTGCAGCACAATTCGACTAATCGCCAACACCCACGCAACTGATTGTTAATCAGTTAATCAGAACAAAACTTGGCAAAGCAGCTTTGGGTTTGCAGCTTTTGTGCTGCTTGCCTAATGACCCAGGTGTTGCTGTAGTCACTTACCTCTGATCCCAGACAAAGCTGGGAGAGGTGTTAGAGGATGCTGGCATTGTCTTGGCCGTCTAGAGGTGTTCTGTATTCTTCATGGGCAGCTCTAGGCTTCAGAGAAGCAAAATCCCTTTTTTTTTCTGGGGCTGGGCTCTCCTTTAATTTATTTTATTTAAGCATGAACAAAGTCTCCAGTAAAATTCCTATACCACTTTCCATTACAGTGCACAATATGAACTAATACACATTAACAAACCTAATAGAGCCTCATACCACAAAGACTGATTAATGTAAAAGTTACAGAAGGTAATTGCCTTAGCAGGACTCACGGCACACTTGGGTTTCTTCCATTGCAACAGCAAGTGAGGGCAGCAGGTGCTTCCCCGAACTTTCTGCTTTTGAAGTAATTTGTTGCATGGAATAGGTGCAGAAAAAATGCAGCTCTGACTCAGAGAGAGTACAGATCTGTAAACACTCCATATGGGTTTGGTTCTTGTTAAACTGAGAGAGACCTTTGATATGCTAGGCAAAGCCCAGGAAAAGCAGACCTTAGCCCAGGATTTATGCCAAGCCAGATTTCTAGGATGTTTCCTGCCTTCCAGAGCTGGGACATTGATTCTCCTTTGCTCTCCCCCACCAACAGAGCCTCGGCTCACACTTTCTGCTCACCAAGACACCACTGGCAGCGTGCAGCTCTTGTTTCTGGCCTGGGGAGAGGGGCTGGCACAGAGCAGGGCTGATGCCACAACAGCAACACTCTGTGGGTAAACTTACACATCTGAGCTCTGCAGCCACGGACAGACAATGGATGTTCAGCCCCTCCTCATGTGATCTGGGAGAGAGGAGGGAAGAAGATCAGATGATGAGTCAGAATGCCATAAAACCCAAGCACATTATTTCACAGCCTCACATAAAGGCCACAGCACATGAGCCAGCTCAGTGAATGTGTCAGCCTGCAGAAGGATAACAGGGCTGACAGTCTGAAGGGAAATATAATTTTTATTCCCTATGCTGACTCAGCTCATTACAAGACAGGATCGTTGTTCCACTTCGGCACACATGGCCAGAAGGATAAAAGCACCTTATTTCTCACCTTGGGAGCTATTTGGCACTTTTCCAGTTGATTAAATAAAGATATATGACTGCATCCACGCTCTCCTGAAGGCAAGGAGGAAGCAAAAGGGCTGCCACTGGAACCAGAAGGCAATTTTTAGTATAAAAGCTTCAGGATGTAGCAGCACTCTGCCCTATTAACAAATGCCTAGTCAGCTCTGGCTTATTTCAAGAAAAGTAAAGCTGCAAGCACAGGTGGGGCAGGAAAAGCCCCCTCGCACTGCAGCACCAAGGCTGCAGCCCATGCTTCCATTCAGCACACAATCATTTTGTCTGAGTCCTGCAATTTCACTTCTGCTCTATGTTATAAATGCACTTAGTGCCAACAGCTCTGAGGAAAATCTGCTCAATGCTCAAGAGTCACAAATGAGATAAAAGCCTCATTCCTCTCTTGATTTTTAATCCTGAAAAAGAGGAAAGGGGAAGAAGCAGTAAGTCATCTGCTAAAATTATGCAGGATCCACACTGAAGGAGGGGCTCAGTTTGGACAGCTCAAACCCAGGGGTTAAGCTGGTTAAGTGGTTAAATTATTTGTTTGAAACAGATCAGCTGGTGGTATTTCTCCCCCTTCCCATACCACGTATCTAAATAGGGGCACATTTCAGAAAAATTCCCATCCACTCACCAGAGACAAGCTGTGCATGACCACTGTCCCTTACTCAAGAAAGGCTCCGAGGGACAAAACCACTTTTCTTGCTCTTTCCCACCTCCAGAGCAGCACAGAATGTTTCTCCTCACCTCTGTATAAAATCAGTTCCAGTGTCAAAAGGAGGCTTCACAGGGCTGTGATGGAGAAAACCCCTCCAGCCTGGGTCTGGCCCTGCCCTCCAGGACAGGCTGTGCCAGAAAGCCAAGGTGCCATGTGTGAAATAGAAAAAGTAAAAGTAAATTAAAAAAAAAAAAAAAAAACTCAGAAAGCTGCGCAAAATCTCAGGGCAGAGAAATGTAAAAATGCTAAAGATGCAAGGACAAGAAACAATACATCTATGAGCTCTGTAGAGATAGACCTCAGGAAAATATTTTAAGCAAGATAGTAGAAATATATAAGCTTAATAATGAAGCTTTTTGCTTTGTTTTAAGCTATTACAAGCAAGCATTGTTCAAAACAAGATGAACGCACAGCTTTATTAATCAGCCTAAGCAAACACTTGTCAGCTTTTAATATTGCTTATTGGCTAGAAAGTTATTTTCTATGCTATTGTACATTTCTGTGCTAGAAAGTTGTTAAAAGACTGTAACAAAGAGAACTTCCTCTGCTGTTGTAAGCAGCAAAAGCTGTTTCCATCTGCCTTGCTTGGCTCTGTAAAATGAGACTGATGATTGTGATGGAATGAAGGCTTTGAGATAGCTCGTCCAGCAGTCCCATGCCATTGTTTGTGTACATGGATATATGTAAATAAAAGATAAGAGAAAAATATATCCCAACAGGCCAGCATCACAGACTGCAGGACATCAGGGGCTGCTGGCTCTGGCAAGTTTGCAATAGGATCTGTCCCGTGCCCGGGGCATCTTCCCAGAGTTTTTCTGCTGGTCCAGCAAAGTCCTCGGTGTCCAAAGCCAGTGCAGAGAGCAAAGAGAGGCACACGGTGCTTGCCCTGGCCTTTCCAAAGTGCCCTTTGCCATCACAGCCGGGACAGGGCAGCGCCGGTGCCCTTGGAAGGAGGGGAGAGGACGCACACCTTTGATAAACTTATCAGCCACACTACAGGGCACACTGTGCCACTGCGGACCTGCCTTTCAAATGCAATTTGCTTTAGCCGTGATGGTTACACCCCTGTCCACAGCCGGCTTTGGTTCACACCACCATTCCATCTCCTCTCCCGGTGAAGAGGAAAGCAGCAGCAGGCAATGCAGGAAGTGGGTCGGTCCCTTTAGGTTTTTTTTTTTTTCCTCCTTTTCTTTGATTTCTCATCTTTCCCTAAAAAGAAGTGATTTGTTAGTGGTTGCCATATCCTGAAGAAATGCAGAGATGCCCCAGAAAACTCTGAAGAAAGGACAGAGTGATATAATTTAGCAGAAACAGAAGCAGGCAGTAGGTCCAAAAGGAAAAATTTACTCAGCACAAAGAGAAAATTTTAGAGAATCCATTTCTGGAGAAAAGACCATGAAGAGCTTAAGAAAATGAAATCACAATAATTGACATATTAAAATAAGCTTTCTGTCCCTCAGTACATTAGTAGGGGTCAGTTCTAGCATAATCAAGAAAATAACTGGAATAATTTGTAGACTACAAACTAGTATTTTCTAAAAATGTTGGATACAAAAATCCTGAAGGATTTACTGAGCTACTTAATTATCATTTGCAGCAAGACAAAGACTATGGATCGAGCTGGAGAAATCCTCTAACATACAAAGGTTAGGTCAGGTTGAGATTCCTGAGAAACATTTTGTCCAATAACTCCACACTCACCTTCTGTGTTTCCAGTGCTGACCAAAGGAAAGGACCTCCTGGGCTGGGATCTGGGCCCCATCACAAGCATTTCATGGAGACAGCTATTCCCAGGGCATCTCTCTGTATTTATCCTGGGTGCAACTCCAGCCTCCTTCCCCTGTGTGTGTTCTGTGCAGTTCCTGAGCTGGTGAGCACGAAACAGAGGCATGGATAACACTGGGAGAGGAATCACAGATTGCACAGCTTCCCCCAGGAGACTGAACCAAATTTATCAGCCTGCTTCTGTTCATACACAGAGGCAACAGGTGAAGGAGAGTTTGGGCAATACAGAATCTGCACATGTCAAAACAAGATATTAAAATGGCAAGTCTTGCAAGAGCTCTCTTACCTTTATTTTCCCTTCTTTAAAGAGGCTGAAACATGAGAAGTGCTGGTTTCCTTCAAAACAGGAGGAAATGGTGTGCGTAGAGTGCAGGTGATGTTTCTCTCCAGTATGTGCCCACACCAATCTCTGTTTATTATGTGCAACAGCAAAATTATTTCAGTGAAAAATTTTCAAAATTATTAATCTGAAGGAACATTAATACATGCTAGTTCTCACCCTCCCAGATGTATGTTAGAGTTGAACTGCAAATATTTATTTTGAAGTAGTCTACGTATATATTCAAAGTGCCAACCATAACTACATCACTCAGACTTCCCAAACCTCAGGGGATTTCACTTCTCCTGTCCTGCAAAAGGCAGCTTGTGTGCTGAAGGTTTCCTCTGCTGCTGGGGCATTCCAAACCATAAATTTTACATTCAGGTCATTAAATATATAGGAAGGAGATTGTTTAGGCTAAACCAGGGCAAGTCACTTCACACTACACAAACACAGCTTTCTCACTCCTTTCTAACTTTCCTGTAGCCTGACATCTGGAGACCAAGGAGGAGCAAGGCAGGAATGCCTCTACTGCTCGGGATTTCTGAACTCTGGAAGCCAGGAGGAAGAGGGCGCTGCTCTTCTTCCCATCAGGTTCCATGCCCATCCAGCAGAAGCTGCTAAGAAATAACCGGGATCCTGTTACTCTGGAAAAGCAAGGGCTGGTGGGCTGAGAGAGCAGGGAGACACAGGTTCATTGCTGGGTTCTGCAGTGAAAAAGATCACAGGCAGGATCAAGCAATGGGGCTGGGATTTCCTGGCTCATCCTAGAGCCAAGAAAGCTGCTGTGGAATTGCTGCATTCAGGGTCTCTCTCCAGAGCTCTGGACAAAGCAAAGCTTGACAACAAGCTGTAAAAACCAGAGGTGGTACCCAACCATCTGAACAGCAACCACCCCACAGGCAGAATCTTGCTGAACCTGTTCCTGTTTTCTTCTTGAAATAGTTCCCAGCTGTCCCTAACAAAGGAATTACGGGCTTCCCACGTCAAGGGAGCTGCAGGATACTTTCACTGTCATTAGCCACTGGACTAATGCCACCTAGCAAGAGACATGGAGAGACAGCCATGGCAGGAGCAAGAACAGCACCCAGCTCTCTCCAACAGAGATGTGCCATTGTTTTCACCCATATTTTCCTTGTCCCGATAGTAATTTTTGCCCTTTCTTCTGCCTAAGGGACAAAGGCTGTACACAGCACTCAGGACAAAGCCCAGTCATGCTAGCAGCCAGTGATTTCTGGATTCAAAGGAGTCCAGTCTTGGTCTAAATACTCCAGTATAACAATCTATTTCTACCCAACAACTCACTTAAGCACCCATTTAAATGCTTTTGTGAATAGAAAGTATAAAATTTCGCCTTCCCAGCATGGTGAAAAGTCACTCCTTAGTACAGAAAATATCAATGTGCACACAAAATCACATACAATAGGTATACATTTCCCTTGGATACTTGGGACATCTGTGTTTGCTTTTACATGTGTGGCTAATTAATCATAAGGCAGCAGGCCAAATCTTTCCTTGAGTCAACACCTTGAGTATTAGTGGAGACAGAGTGAGGATACATGGTGCCCACAATGACATCTGTGCCTAGCTGCAGTCGTGGAAGTAGTTCCCTAAATCAGTCCTAACTTGGTAGCCAGAAGTTTTAAATAATTACCCTTTGATTGTTGCAAACATGGAACACTGCTTGTCATTTTCTCCCTTTTACTTTCTTCTCAAAGCAATAAATTATTCTCAGAAACAACAGGTGCCATGAGCAGATGCCCACGATGGACCAGGAGAATAACATGTTTTCCACTGGGATCCTGCTAGCCAAGGTGCTTGTATCCAAGGTTTTCTTTTCCATAACCCCATGTCTTCATCAGTGTGAAATGCACACTGGCTCTAGGATAAAAGATGGAAGCTGTGGAACATGTGAGGCCACAGGCTCAGTGCTCTGTCCTCCCCCCACATCGACAGGATTGAAGCATTTGCTGAAACCTGAGTTGGGAATGAGAGCAAACCAAGGTGGTCTGAGCAGCAGCAAGATCAGGAAAGTCTGGCAGCTTATCCAGCAGAAAGGGTGTTCTGCATCTCCTGTCTTTGGGAGACAAGTTTAGGGCTGGCACAGGTATCTGAAAGCTCCCTGCCACAGGGGGGAACTCTTAGTCCTGAAAGGAATTAAAACTTTAGAAGTCTTCTGCTTTTTCTGGATTTCTAGCCAAAGAACTTCCCTCTGGCCAAGTATAAATCTGCTGCAGAGGCATTTCTCATTCCAGATGCTTTGGGGTGGTATGATTCCTAAATAGCAGTAATTAGGGAGAGGGAGGGGGAATTCCTCAAACAAACGCCAATCTACCTCTTGGAGAAAACAAATCTCAGAACATAATTTAAAACCTGGGGGAAAAAAAATCATCACTGTCTCTGGAACAGGATGAATTCAGGTCAGCTCTGAAACAGAACTGCCTTTTGAAGGGTTCCTCTGTGGCTTACGCAGTTTACCAGGTGATTATGACAAAAATAACAAACTCCAGTGATGCAGTAAGCAAGAGAGCCGAACAAAACTGGAATTTCCCAGCTCTTTTGCAAAAACCCCAAGAACAGGTGCTTATTTCAACTCATGCCAATGTGGGATTCACCAAGGAACAACATTCTTACTATGCTCTTTAAAAGACTGACTGTGAACCTCTTCTGCCACTACCAGTTAAAGGAGTGTTCATAGAAGGATTTCATTTGACAAATATTTCCACCTTCTTATGGAGCTTGGATCTAGGACAGCTTTGCGCCTTTCCTTCAGAGGAGAAGAGAAAGAGCTAGCTTGTTTTTTATATCAAGTCTGAAATTGATCTGGTTTCACAGCAGACTAATATTCAATGAACTCAGAGTTTGAATGCTATAAGTTAAAGACATATAAATTTTAGAATTTAAAACGTTCAAACCCTAAGTTCATCAAATGTATCAAAATACCTTTATTTTGGAATTTTGAGGTAAACCCAAATCTGAACCCAAGATATTTACAGTACCCATTTAAGAAAAAAAATTATTTACATCAGCATTAGAGAGAGGGTTACCACGGTGTTAGTCAAACACAGGATCTCTCACCTCTGTGGAGCCCTTATATTTATTTTCTGAAATCAAGGCTCCAGGGCTCTCAAGTGCCTCAAGTACAAGTGAGCTCCCATTGTATCCTCCTGTCACAGCCCATGCAGAGCTGCAGCAGCTCCTGCCGGGTAAGATTTAGTCAAAAACGTTACTGGATACTCAGGGCTAATATTTGCTCATGTACAAAATCATCAACAGGGCTTCAATGTGGCTCTCCTAACACAGAGGTTGTGTTTGCCATGTTGTGATTTGGTTAAATGCCTCCACCTTCAAGTCTAGGCAACTGAAGGACACTGGAGCTCACACTGGAAAGCAGCTGCCCCAGGAGAGCAGGAGCACGTGCACCGTGGGCAGGAATTATGAGGCACACAGCACTCTGAGGTGTTTCTGCCCTACCTTGGGTATAATTTACTGCAGGATCATCTGTCCATCCACTGATAGGAGTCAAGCTGTGATCAAGCTGAGCAACCAAACAATGTAGGAAATCGGTAGCTGACTACTACACACACAATTTCATTTTCAAAGACGAATGTTCAAAGTTCATTATTGACATCTCTAAGAACTGAGTTACCAGAGTGATGAGGCCAGGCAGAGTGCCAGAATTGCTCACTGTTCTCAAAGTAAATAACAGCACCTGAAATTACACATTCACGGCCCATTTCCTCCAGCTTCCTTTGAGGTTTATTCTGCCTGGAAATCAACAACTTTGAACCCACACATTTCCTCACCAGTAATTTGGAAGAAATGAAGGAACAGCCTCGACCAATGGTCAGAACTCAGTTCAGGTCTCCTCCCACTGCAACCTGAAGCGGCAGCAATACCTGGCCCAGCACGGGTCCTTCTAGGTCCCATATTTGCATTTTATAAAAACATAAAATACAACACAAACAAAAAATAAAAACTCAAAATACAAGGTCATTTACAAATCACTCCCTCCAAAACGACTGATCAGGGGCAGTGGCAATGCCCAAGAGCTGCTGAGGTACCCAAGTTTCAGCCAAGTGTCTCTTTTAGGGTCCTGCCTAAAGCAGAAGCCCCATCCAGACCCTCCCTCCCCGCTGTTTGCCAGCAGGGATTTCAGCGGGATCTGCGTTTGCTGGGGCCACATGCTGCCCTCTCGTGGGAAGCCCTGCAGATGGTACCTGCTGCTAGGAATGGTATCCAGCTAGGGATGGTATCCAGCTGCTAGGAATGGTACCCAGTTAGGGATGGTACCCAGCTAGGGATGGTACCCAGCCAGGAATGGTGCCCTGCTGCTAGGAATGGTGCCCAGTTAGGGATGGTACCCAGCTAGGGATGGTACCCAGCTAGGGATGGTACCCTGCTGTTAGGAATGGTACCCAGTTAGGGATGGTACCCTGCTGCTAGGAATGGTGCCCAGTTAGGGATGGTACCCTGCTGCTAGGAATGGTACCCAGTTAGGAATGGTACCCAGCTAGGGATGGTACCCAGCCAGGAATGGTACCCAGTTAGGGATGGTGCCCTGCTGCTGGGAATGGTACCCAGCCAGGAATGGTACCCTGCTGCCAGGAATGGTACCCAGTTAGGGATGGTGCCCTGCTGCCTGGGCACAGCCCCACACAGCAGCTTCACGCAGACCAGCACAGCCTCACTACCTCAGCTCTCCAAACCTTCAAAAATCTCCTTGTTTGAGCACTTTCACAATATTCCAGGCAAGGAGAGACCCTGAGAGGTGTCTGAGGTAGGGATGAGACTCTAGCATCTCACTTGAAGTTTAATCCAGAGCATCGCTAAGCCAGACTGTCTTCTTCATTGGATTTTACTTCTCCAGTCCTGCATGAGAAAATATATCCTGCTGGGATAGATAGGCTGTTTTATCCACTCCAAGAGCAAATGATCCTGCAGAGAGCTGGGACAGGTATTTGTGATGTGTTTATTCCAGCACTGCTGCATCCCCCTCACACCACAGGCACTGGCTGCAGGCCTTTCTGGACAGCCCTGGGGAAGATAGCAATGCCTGCAGTGTTGAACATTCAGTTCCTAGAGCTAAGCTTCCTTCTCCCAGTGAATGAAGTTGCTGTTCTCAGCATGGATGAGCCTTTTCAGGGTTTTATTTTTGCAAGTTTGCTGAGAGAATTAGCACCTACGGGAGCCAGGGCACAATAGATGTGCTATGTAAGCCAGACAGGCCCCCTGAGCACTTTTTAGTCATCCTGTTTTTAATAACTGGTCTCAGCTTTTCCACTCAGCCCCTCACACTAGCACTACACCAGTAACAGCAAACTGGGGCCACCCAAAATCCATGAGCAGCATTGTGTCACACACAGGCTTGTCCACTGGACGCAGAGATCCTGAACTCCCAGTTTTCTGGAATGCTTCCTCAATTTCCGCTTTAAACCCCTGAAAAAATCATGATCCCCTCCCTTGCCTTTAGCTGCTTTCTGTGGCTGGGTTTTACTATGGGCAGCACTTTCAGGAGCCGGGGGAGCTGGAATTTTGCAACAGGTGACAGCTGCCACTCTTCTATTTGACTGAGGCACAGAGGAGGAGGCTTCCTCTGGTCAGGCATAAACTTGTCCAGTACAGAAGTGTTTTGTGGCTGTTCGTAGTGTGCACAACACTTGCATTAAGAACTACTAAACAACTAATTCCATCTCAAGAGACTGCTTCAGAATATTTCCGCTTCCAAAGTTTTCTCTTTTGGAAGTAACTGTCTCTCTCCATAGAACTATGATCCCTTGATTTCCTGATCCCCAGAATTGTTGCAAAAGGGAGATTTTATGGCATATGATTTGTAAGTTTGCATTGCCTATTGAATAAACTTCCCAGTGGAAAAACAAAAAAGAGGCTGTATCAGATCAAGTTTAGCAGCTAGACAGTGTGAGGCAGTTTCCTTTATGAATTCTGTATTTATAGACATCTCCGATAAGAAAAAAAGATTTCAAGGTCTTCTTTTCTGACCTGTGGTTTTTTCTCACTGTGTACTAAACAGGCTTTGCTTCATGGAATTCAAAAAACTTACTCTTCAAAATGTCTTAATCAGAGAAAAAGCTGTACTAACACATATTTAAACAGAGAAATATGCTTTTATTTTTTTAACATCTAAAGTGATTTAATAAGGTAATTTAAAGAGTAGCATGAGAATGTCATATGTAATTTGCTCTGACTTGGAGAAAATCTAGATGAACTTACCTACTGAGTAGAATGGGTCCCTTGAGTTCTCTGACTCCTGTTTTCCTCACAGGTGCTCTCTTTATATCACTGCTCCTGGGTGTTCTCTACACTTGCAGCAGAATACATGTTGTGGAAAGAAGAGATCCACAGGAGAGAATGAAAATCTGCCTATGAGCAAAACATTTGTAGAAATTAAATGGGCAGCAGCAAGAGGTGTTGTGAGATGGGTTTGTTCCAGGGATCCCCAGAAACAAACCCGAGTTTGGCTCAAGTTCTTCAATAAGAACTTGTTTGTTTCCTCCAGCAGCAGCCTTGCACAAGCACAGCTGGAGTGGAGCAGCATCCAAAGGAAGAGTGTGGAAGAGTGTTTACATTTTTGCTGTGACAGGTTTTGCCATCCACATCTATTGCATTTTCAGGATGCCATCTATATGCATGAGAGAAAAAGCTTTTGCATTTAAGCTTGTTTAATTCAGGAACATTTGTGGACCACTATCCTTGCATTCTGTTACAAAGGATTATCATAATGCCATTCCTTCCTGCTTACCCACACCAGACCTCCTCTGATTCCTTGGATTTAAATAAGCTTCAAGTCTTGCTTTTCATATTCCCCTATTAATTTTTTTCTGTTATGTAAACACCCAAAAGTCCTGGTCGGAATTTCAGCTCCCACTGCTGTGAGAGTTCCCAGGGTAGACCATACTGATATTCCTTGTCCCAGAGGGTATCTGAGCACTCACGTCCATCACTGCAGTCCAGCACTGGCAGCATTTATAGAATCAGAGAGAATATTTGAATAACACAGTTTTCTTCTGCGATCAGCCTGTAGCCACCATGCTCTTCCAGGACCTCTATAACTCTGTATGTCATCTACTCTTTGCCACGTAAACCAGCAAAGTCACCTTGCCACAGCAAACAGCTGAACAACACAGTTGTGTCTTCCAAAACCACACCAAACAAGCCTGGGTGGACACATACAGTGAAATACAGGTCAGTTCTTGTCACTGTGATTAAAAGATGCTAAGGGTCAAAGAGACAATTGGATAAATTAAGGAGAAAATATTGGAATTACTTTTATAAAAGTTTGATAGATTGACTAAACCTAATAATCTCAACATAATATGAAAAAATAACCAGAAAAACACTATTAAAATTATTATAGATTGACTTATTTTCAATTTCCTATGACCTAATTCTACTTTTCAATTCTAAGAAATTAAGCCAGTGAATTTAATGACACTATGGTATAGTCTTAAAAGTATTCTGGGAACTTGTGTCTTAACAAAGGCTTTCACCTTGTTTTCCTTGGCTTGGGGGTCTTTTAAATTATTTTTCATTTTAAACAATGTGGTTGGTGGCTGGTATTTTTGTGTGTTTTATTTTTTAGGAAAAAAATAATCAGATGAATCTAGAAAATAATAAAACACTTTGGAGTTACTTTCAGTTGTTTAGCCTGTCTTCATGCAGCTTGTTACAACAGACCAATTGACTCTAGTTCATCATATAGGAGATATTTTTAGAATTTATACCAGGGCAATTCTTGTTTTGTACTTATCAGAATTATGTGCACCACAAAATATGTGAAGAATTATATCTTTACGCATATAGATGCAGGCTAGTAACATATTACCTGAAACAGAATGCTTTGGTAAGCAGATGTTCCCAAGATAAAGTGTATCTGATGTGCAATAACTTGTCATATAACCATTAAATTTGTCAAAATTATTATTCAGCACAGAAAGATAATTTAAAATATTACCCAAGAACTTCATGCAGCTGAAAGTTCACTGGTTTATTTCTCTTATCAAGAGTAACAGTCTGAAACATTTTACATTAATTTACAATCATCAAAAAGTTCTTTATGCTTATCTCATGTAGGTGACATTGAGTCATCCAGTTAGCACTAATTATCATTCCAAAAATTAAATCTTGTTTTATAAGGTTAAACATTTTTTGAATCACTTGTTGCCAAAACACATCATCAGTCTACAACCACACAGAAAGTAGAAATTGAAATTTCTACAGAGCCACTACCATCACTATGAAGATACAATGCCAAGTGTTTACAACATTCTGTAAGTTATCAATTCTCCCAGCATTCAAGGTAGCAAAAATTCCCTCTTCAGTTTTTACTGTACACACAGGAATTACAGTAAAAGGGGAAATTTTGATCCATAATGTTAGATCCAGGGTAACAGAAGTGCTTCTGAGTCATTTGCTGTTTAAGTAGCAAGCGAAACAGGGCTGTGGAACAATGAGGATTCTTCTCTGACAAAGGACAGGTTTCCTCCTCAGCCTCAGCCCGTGCATACTCCTCTCCTCCCAGCAATGCAAACGGCCTGTGCTCACTATGGGGCAGGAGAAGCAAAGCTGGGATCACGGTGGGTCCCGGGCAGCTGTGCAGAGCTGGCACAGCAGGACAGGGAGAGCAGGTGCAGTGTGATAAACCCAGAGCACCCATCAGTAACTCGTACACAGAGCAACACGGCCCAATCTCACCCATTAGAAACATCTGGATATTCCACAACTTTGGCTTCCTTGAGCCCTGGTTGAAACCAATCACTGGCACGTGTGTCCCCGAGCACCACGAAGCAGAGCTGCTCAGATGTGCAGCCTCCCTGGGAGGGAGCACAGCCAGAGCTGGCCTGTTTTCCCTTGGCACCAAGCACGCAGCCCCTCTCTGGCAGCGAAGCCCCTGTGCTGGGCCATGCCCAGAAGCTGGCACGCCACTGCCCTGTCCCCACAGTGCCCACCACCAGGGCAGGGCTGCAGCACCTCGGCCGCTGCAGAGTGCCCAGTGCCACGCAGAGGTGGCCGGTGGCTTGCTGGGGCTCAGTGGCACATTGCATTTGGCATGGGGAGCCCCCAGCAGTGGGCAGCTAGGGGCTGGGCAGCCACAAGGAAACTATCTGGAAATACCTCCCTGGGCGCTCTCCAGGACAGCACACTTCAGCACAGGTGCAGCAAAGCCTCTCAGCACCCTTCCTCCTGTTCTGGCATTCCTCAGCCATTGCCCAGTCACACTGCTCCGTGCCCTCTGCCACACAGCCCTGTCCTCTGTCCCCACACAGTCAGGGACAGGTCCCCAGAGGGACCCTGGTCAGGAGGAGGCACAGCTGCCAGGAGCACACAAGGACCCGTTTGCCCCTTCCCCTCTCTGTCAGCTCTGCCTATGCCTGGCTCCTCTTGCTGCAGGCTGTTCCTGCAGTGGGCACTCGCTGCCCTCCACAGCCATCCCCCAGGCTGCTGGAGCCCCAGAGCAGCTGGAAGACACAGCTCTCTCTCTCTCTCCTGGCAGCAGCATAATCCATTTCCCACCTCTGGCCAGGCTGTGGCAACCCCTCCCCAGCAGCAAGAGGGGTGCAGCAGCACACAGCCCCATCCTGAGAGGCTCTTCTCCCCAGCTATTGCCCCTCCCCATCACACCGTGGCCAAGCTGTGTCCTTGCCCCACAAGCACCGTGGCACAACAGCTCAGCGAGGCTGAGTCAGGAGCACACATTTGCTCCCAAGAGTGCAGGGAGGTGATTCAGGAGCCCTTGGTGAGGGCTTCCTCTGTCCCCCTGTGGACACGGTTTTATTCACATACAGCAGTTAAATACCACATGTTAATGCAATGAAACCCAGCAGATCTGACTGCACACCCTGGGAAAGGGAGAATTTGTCCTGGCTACCCTGTGAAATGTAAGTACCATTCCTAAGATGGCACAGAGAGGGAGTTTGGTGCCCACTGCACCCCTTGGCATGGCCAGTGACCAAAAGACAGAAGTCTTAAGTCCATTTCCAAATGGATGGGACTGTGGCTATCTCCCTTCACAGCAGGTGGTCCTCAAGGTACACTACTCTGAGAGAATGGATTGTGTGGCCAGAGGAGATGTAGGTGTGGACAGAATAGCACTGAGACAACATTTTGATCAACTCAGATTTCCCTACAGGCCCTCTCAGAATAGCCTTGTCTCCAAAAGGAAACAGCCTGAGGAGAAGGACAGAGCCTGGGAATCCTAAGGAACAATTTGCCATAGACAATTTTTGTGGCCACAGTCTGGCTGAATCGTTGTACCTCTCCTCCTCTCCAGCCAGACAGGGAAAGCAGCTCTTCTCTGCTCAACAAGGCCATTGCAAGGTGCTCAGAAAAAGTAGAGAATGTAACAACTGAGGCTCATACAAGAACCTTATTCAGCTTTAAATGGTGTTGTACCAAGAGCATCATTTATGCAAAGCCAGCATTTAAAATGGGGCTTGTGTTCACCTGCAGGTGCTCAGAGGACAGAATTTTATGCAACTTGGAAGATGCCTTTGGCTGTCCCAAGCCTATACACTGGGATTTAGGAAAGAATCTGATCTGTTCTAACAGTTGCGGACAGCCCAAAATGGAAATGTCCAGTGGGTCAGGGCCTGTTTTCCACTGTTGTGGTGCCCAGTTTCTTGTGGTATCACTCCATGCAAGCCAATAGGTCACGAGCATGGACATGGTGTGAGCCAGACCCTGAACATTCAAGCTGATATTCAATCCTCTGCTCCATGACAGATGTAGTTCAGGGAATAACTGCACCTTGTGCAGTTCTTGGCTTCGCTGGTTTGAATTAAAACTATATCAACCTTAGCTCTGAACTTCCTGCGTAGCAAATGTTAGAGACATCAATCCTGTTCTCACTTTCAGTGAGGTCAAACATGAACCCAGCTTTGTTGAGGTGACATGCATTAATGGCAGCCCAGGCTCATCCCAAACCACACTACTTAGCCTGTCTGTCCTCATTAGCTTTTAGAGGCACTGATGAAGCAATGGGGCAGAGCTCTACAAACTTCTGCTTGGCACCATTGAGTTACAGAAATCATGGGCAGTCTCCAATTCTGGGACTGTGAAGTATCCTTCGGTACCCAAAAGGTATTATCTGGAAAGGAATCAAAATTCTGTTCACCAAAATATTTATATGAGCTGAGAAAGCCAAACTCTGCCAAGAACGGAGCTGGCGAACTTCCCTGGAGTGTCTCTGCCAGTGTGTAAAACACAGAAAGCAGCCCCACCTACCACAGCCCCTCTGTGCACGCCCAGGGCTGGTTTAGCTTTTAATTACAGTGCCAATTATTTGTAAGGCCTCAAAAATCTGGAAACTTTGGAGCGCAGCAGCCGGATGAAGGATCTTGGGAACATCTCTCTTGACTCTTGGGCTGTGTACTTGAAGTAGTTCTGTGGATGTGCCAACACGTCAAACAATGCTTTTATCAGCTTCTTGTCCTGGGAAAAGGGAAGCAGATTTTCTAGTAGTTCCACAGAGGAGTTATGGTCAGTATTACCAAAGTTTAATGCCTGTCTAACTCAGAAAAGATTATGGGCATTTTACTTTTCAAGTGTTTCAGGGGCTTGGAAACATAGCAGAACAAGGCTGACTTTCGGGCTCCTGGGAAGTGACTGGTGTTCCACACTAGCAGCTACAGAACTTCTCCCCTCCTCATACATCCAAGAACAGCAAAGCAGCAAACAAACCACAAAACAAACACACACTTGAGCTGATATCCAGCCAAACAAAGGCATGCACTCAACTTGCCTACAGAAGTCTCCTAAACAAGGTCAGATAAATCCACAAAGAGATTTTTTTCGCACAGGGAGGAAAAGCCTTGGCTAACCTACAGGCTACAAGGAGCAGCACCATGCATTTCCCCAAAAAATTAATTTCCCTAGTAGTTCTGATCCACCTTCAATCCCCCTGAGCAAAGGGCCCCCTATCCACTGCTCTGCACAATCAGGATCTGCTGATTTATCCCATTTCCCTGAAGCAGCACATGTCTGGTGCACCAAGGAACAGACCTGATCCAGAGCCGGATGCAAACTCACTCACTCACACCAAATAATATAATTTCCAATCAAAACCAAGATGTCTATTGGAAGGAATGTACCTTAAGTATTTCCTGATGATTTTCAGATGCATAAAGTCTGCCATCCCGGACGATGTCTTCTATTAGCTCTTGGTAATCCTCTGTGGGGAATGCACAAGAGAGGAATTTGCAGGCTCACTTCACTTACATCCTCAATACCTCCCATGGTTACACAAGGAAGCCCTGCCCTCAGAAGAGCCAGGAGTACTTGACCCTCATATTAGCATTCAGAAAATATTCCAAACACTTTTCTTTTTATTATGAGAACAGTATGCTCTGTTGAGCTGCTCAGCATCAATCTGTCAAAAGCAAAGGAAGTCATAAAGCACCCAAGATTGGAGTGCATATGGTAACCAAGTAAGCTGCTTCACACCAGTTGATCTGCAGGAACCCATCTGTACACACCTATAACCTGTTACTGGCTTCTTTCTACAGGAAGAAGGAATAAAAAGTTTATGTAAGAGAATGCTTTCTTAAAAGTAACCCCCCGGGTCAATCATAAACTGAAATTCTTTGAAAGGAGAGGTTTTCCCCCTGAAAAACTACTTATCCACCACTAGTGAAACTCTGCAGACCACAGCAGGGATGACTCCCTCACAATTGATCCAGTGTGATCAGAACATAAAATATCACTTCATTTATGCTGAAGTGCAAATCCTCAGCTCCAGTTTCACACCTCGTGATTCTGACAAGGGTGAGGCGAAAATCTTTCCCCTCAAGTTTCTTTTCGATATAGATGTTTTGCTATCTGATTCTAGGTCGCAAACGGTAGCAAGAACACAATCAAACACAGTTACTTGGGCTCTACCTAACTCCTAGCTGGGGCCACCCGAAGGAAATGCAAAGGCACAGAAGTGCATAAAGCTTAGATTCCATCCCTGAGATCTGTAATTTGCTGGCCAGAACCCCAGCGTTTTGTCTGGAAGACATGGCAGCACTCAAAAGACTGCAGTGCACTGCAGAATTCTTTAAATGAGGTTTTAAATGAAACAGCTACTGGAAGCAGCTCCCAGTGACACTGCTGGGAGCACTGGGCTGCCCTGCTGCTTAGGGAAGAGAGCTCTGCACTGCTGCAGCTGCACTAGCCCACATCAGCCCAGCTGCTCACACCCACTTACCATCGTAGGTTACATAAGGAACTTGGAATCCCTTGGCACTGTTCCCTTCATTGGATTTGAACTGGATCCACAGTTTCTTAGACCTGGAAGTGAAGGCTATGGGGCGCTCGTAGGTCTGGCAGGTCTCGTACGTGGTCACCGAGTTGGAAGAAGCTTTCAAAGCAAACACACAGTAGGCAGTTGTGTGACAATGCTTCGTACTAAAGAGCTCTTACAACACAGGTTGAACTACCACGAAAAAAATGCTTGTTGGTGTTAAGAAAACTCCTCCAAATGTGGCAGGCCATCAATGAGGGACTTCTTGGTGAGGGAATATTTTCCCTTTTCCTAAGAAAACAGTCTACTGCTTGAAGGACGTGCCTATACTAGAAACTGAGGTTGTTTATCCACACATCAGGCACCTGTAAGGATTAGCAAGCATTTCCTCTTTCCTAACCCAGGCTAGAACTGCTTAGCATAAGGTATGACTGGTTAGCTTGAACCACCTACCCCCTCTTAACAATATTTCTCTCAGTTCACTGACACATCATGCCCTTGTACCCTCGTTTCACTGAAAACTACGGGGCAGCATTGCCAAAGAGGACTTCTCCACTTGCCATTTAAAGAAATTTCTGCTCTTAAGTAGAAGCCAGGCAGGCTACATTCAGTTTCTGCAAACAGCAATGCTTGTGAGAACCCTGTGCTGCCCACTGAGAAATGCCTCAGTGGGTGTTTCAGACTCACAGCTTTTTCTCATCACCAGGTAGTCTCCACACTCATCTTCTATGGGCAGGAATATTTCTGGAACCACGATCAGGATGCGGCGCTTCGGTGGAGGGTTGATATTCCAAGTGCACTCAGTGTTTGCAGGGTAGTCCCCAGGATAGTTGGGTGATTCAATATATCCAGTGTAATCTCCCAGTTCCCCTCCACACTGCCTGTCTGGAAAAGGAACACAGCATGCAGGGCAAGGCAAAGAGAGGTCACCCTAGAGCTCTCCTGCAGTCACCATCAGCTGCATGGGTGACAGACACACATTTTCCTTTTTGCATCTGCTGCAGGTACAGCTCTCTTTGCCAGCCTCTCACACTTCTGTGTGGGTGTGCTTACATACATTTCTGTGTATACAGGGACTTCAGAGGTGGTTCTGAGCAGTCACCTCTCTGCCCTCCATTCTCCCTCTTTAATTTACCCCCAGCTTCCCACACCACAGCTACCATAAATCCAGAACAGTGGCTCCCTTTGTAACTGACTCTTTCAAAGGTTGTTATTAAGAAGAAATGGTTACTAGAGCTATTAAGCTTTGTGAGCCAGCTTCCATTCCTCTTAACCAGAGGGAACAGATCAGGGTGCTGAGGACACAAACTCTGCTATATGAAGAGAGAAAAGATTTAATAGCGAGACCCTGAGCAACCCAGCACCAAATTGCAAAACACAGACATCACTTACCTTGACAAGGATGATGGAACCAGCCTGCAGCAATGGTTTCTCACAGACCTCAGTGAGCCATGTGGGGTGAGATGCAGGAGCACCTCAGAGGAGCAACCTCTGCCTTCTCTCCAGCTCCCTGGAGCAAAGCTGAGTTTTGCCCTTCGGGCCACTCCAAAATTTAATGGCCCAGTCTTTTTATTTATAAGACAGCACCAAAGCCATCTTGCTGTACTTACTTTTGCACTGAGTAATGTTTGTTGACCCATCAAAATCAGTAGTGGTGTTTCCAGGGCAGGAAATGCAGTAATTTTGTCCAAACTCAGGCTGGTATGTCCCGATTGCACAGCGAATACATCGGTGAGTTGTGGTGTTGTAAAAATGCCCAGGAGAACACTGAACTGGACAGTAATTAAATAACAATGGTTTTAAAAGTGGCAGTAGCCATAGAACATGCTTTCATACATTTGTGTAAGATCTAGTGCAATTTCAGAAATTGAAATGCTGAATTATTAAACTGTGGGGGGTAACAAAAAGAGGTAATGAAGCAAATTTTAGTTCCTCAGGTCATTTTGTGCAAGTTCAAAATTCCCAAATGCAACACTGTAGAGTGTTTCTGTGTGAAAGCAGCAATAAAACCGTATCAATAAACTATGAGGGTAACAAAACTATTTCAGTTTATCAGGTTAATTTGTGCAAGTTGAAAAGATCTACTATCAAGTGTAGGTTTTTATGATATACAGTCCCTTTTTCTATTCCTTTTAAGATCTGCTTACTCCCAAATAATTCTTGCTGAGTTTTGGAAGCCAGCTCAGCCAGGAGTCCTTCCCTAAATGCTACCCCAATCCAAATACTTCAAATAATGATAAGCTCCAAATAGCTTTTGCATCTGTGATTCCACGTCTCATGTGGCCTCTTCCACATGCAAATTCTTGAGATCTTCATTCCAGTTAATAGAAAGAATTCCTTTAATCTCCACTCCAATTTGAAAACTGAACCTCATTTATAGATTTGTTTTTGTTTATGTTAAATAAAACTGAAATCAGCTCCTCTTATCCTGATCCAGAGTTTTAACATCATTTTTTAGTACTTCAATTTCACAAAATTAAGTATGAATAAACAGTATTTGTGGGTTCAGTGATTCTACACTGAAGGAAACTACTAGAAATCACACTACTACCAGTAATATTAATTCTTCAATGAATTCTTAACTGAAATAGGAGAGATCTCTTATTCCAAACCATTACCAAATGTTTGCATTAAGACCTCATTTCTACCCCTTGTTTCTCCTCTGCAGCAGTAAATTTTCTGTTAAAGATTTTATCCTGCAGTGATTTATATAAGTAATTTTCTTTTGCCCATGCTTTTGGTAATCAGTTTTAGAAAGAGTTGAGGTTTTATTGAATTTCCTCACAGCCAGGCCAGGCCAACCAGCTATGAGACTCCTGGAAGGAGGAAAAAAAGAACCTTATCTGAATGGCCCACTTGAGCAGCAGCATTTCCTTCTGCCTCGGATCAGTGCAGTTCATCAGATCAATCCTGGCCTCACCTTTGGTCTCACAGTCCTGAAACAAGGATGCCCCGCTGTGCCTTGTTGTTAGAGCTCCTCCACAGGGAAAGCAGGATACTCTCCCAGCCTCAGGCTGGTATGTTCCAAGGGGACATGGCAGACAGGGCTTGAAGCCATCAGGGGAATATTCACCAGGGGAGCACTGATCTAGGAGAGGAAGAACACACGTTGCAGATGAAGGTGTGTTAGTGAGCCTGTAACCACAGAGAAACTGCTCTCCTTTACTGGGGCAGCTGGAACCAGGGCTCCAGAAATGAATGCTGGCAACAGCTAGAGCCCAATACCTCCAATGTGCATTGTAAAGCAGACCCTGATAGCCTTCTGCTGACACCCAGAAGCCTGCAGTTCTGAACTTTCTGTGCCTTCTGACACTGACCCCCCAGGAGAACACTGCTTTTGACTTGAAGCCTTGGAGAAGGCTTCCAAAATTGAGTGATGGAGCTAAAAATCACGGGTGTGTAGCTTCAATAAAAGTGTGTGATATCACATGGGGCAGGGTTTGGAATTTGGGGTTTTTAGAATACAGAATTTTAGAATAGGTATGGGACAAGATGGAGGTTCTTGGGTATTTTTTCTTTCTGTCTTCTTTCTTCCTTCTTCACTGTTTCAGGCAGTAGTTTTTGGTTGGATAGTTAGTGCTGCACTGAGGAACACAGGTGTTTGGTCATTGGGTCTAAAGTATAAATAATATAGGAGTTAGCTCTTCATTGGACTTGTAACTAGCTGAATTCACCTCCATTCTGCTCACTTTTAGCTGGTAGCTAGAAGTGTTGCAGAACTCTGTACTAGAGATAAGATTTTATAAACAACCAAGTCCGAGCACGAGAAAATTCGTCTCCTCCATGTTTTTAATCCTGACTCTGAGTGAAGAGAGAAGAAAATCAAGACAAGCCACTAATTAGTTGGGGCAGCTAACCCATTTACAGCCTTCAGTTACTAGTGAGCTCTTCTGGGAGCTGGGATGGATTTCACACTTTGGTGCAAGACCACTCAGCCTGTTCAGTGCTCTGCTCATCTGTACAGTGCAATTATTTAGTGATTATCTCCTCATTCTAGCTAGAGAGCTCTTGAACTCCTCCCAGATGACATAATTTAGTATTGAACCTAAGATGCCAAAAATGTACTTCCAGATTTCTGTAAGCACTTCAATCTTAATATTATTGAATATTCATATTTGACTATTACATAATATTGAATATTCATATATGACCATTAGCATTGCTGGATTGTTCGAAAACCTCGAGTGCAACAACTCATTGTGCAAATTCAGTAAACTAAACATTATGCCTCAAAGACTTTTAATAAAAATAGGCATAAAAACATGAGACATAAAAACATTTTAAAAAATGAGACATAAAACATTATGCCTCAAAGACTTTTAATAAGTCTTTTTAAAGCAGAAATATTCTTCCCATTCCTCTGATACTGGATCTTGGGTAATGATTATCTATGCACTGGACTGCTGCATTCTGCACGGTGCACAGACAGCACTAACCCAATCTGATTGATTTTACTTAATCACACACCTCAGTATGATCTAGCAAGCCCAGCAACATTCACGAGTATCTTTGAAAAGTTCTGGTTTTCAAACTTTTCACAAAAGAAATGGCTTCAGTGCCAGTATTTAATAATTACCCCTGCTCTGGAAAGGCACAAAACACTGTTGCAGTTGTTCAGCTGTGCTGAAAAACTCTGTCCTTTTAAGACCTGTTACGATAATAAACTGTTAGTTTTAGTTTATAGCTCCAATAAATCACCCAGTGAATAGCTGTTTTGTTAGGAAGTTAAATTGGCCTTGGCTTCATTTCAGGATATATGACTAACAACAAGCAGGGCATTAACTACCGGTCATGATCAATGATGAAGAGTTTTGTTTATGGCTGATACACCGAGAGGAACAGCTGAGTGTTCCTCCTTAGCTTAAAAATAAAATGCAGCAGGTTAAGCAGTGCTCTGTAGCTTATCAATGAAAGCTTGTGAGGAAGTCTTAGCTCCTGATTCTGACTTTTTCCACCACACATCACTTCTGCCCTCATAAGGACACATTCATTTGCTCCCACACTTTTCAAGCCTTTCTCCATCTTATAAACATTCCTTGAGAACACTCATCTCTGTACAATTTGTGCACTTCCACAAACATGAATGAATTCAGGCTTTCATTGCAGCACTCCTAATAAGGTAAGGAAAGAGCACTATTTACAATTCCATGAGAAGGAAAGACAATTCAGGGTTAGGAAAGGTGATTCTGAGAAGTGCCTACTGACTTCAGAAACCTAGAAGAAATGGAAAGACCTGACCAAGTCTCCTTCCCTCATACAAGTCCATGGCTCTATGGGAAATCAACACTCTGAGTGGCCTTGCTAGAAAATACCTGCTCTCTCCCCCTTAGCTTGTCTTTTTCCATTCATTTTTAATCACATGTCAAGTTTGGGGCGGTTTGGGGTGTTTTTGTTTTGTTGTTTTTTTTGTTTGGTTTCTTGGGGTTTTTTTTGCATTTGGGAGAAGGGGTGTGTCTGTTCTGTGTTTTGAACAGAAACACTGACCCTGCAAATCCAGTCTTAAAACTACACTTGAGGTTTCCTAAACTTGCTCAGAGTCCAGCAGAAGAGTAGGAAATCTATCAGAGCTCAAAGGAAACCTGCCCCAGGCAGGAATCAAACCCACAACTTATGTGGAAATGTTGCATTTTGAGAACTTATCCCACCAGATCTCTCTTGACAGCTTTACCCTCTGCATCTTACTTACCTTGAAATTGCATGTAGTGAAAACTGTGGAGCTCCCTGTGGAATACAACTGAGTTAATCTAAATCTTCTTGGGTTATTTAGCAAAGTGCCTAATTTTTGAAAACTTGCATTGAAGAAGTAAATTTAAAAAAACCTCCTCAGACATGACTGAGACCCTCATTCTGGGCCAAAGGAAAACTTCTCCATTAAATCTGAACCATTTGAGTCAAGTATTTCCTTCTGATTTTCCTAAAAGGTGGCAACAACGGAAAGAAAAAAGGCTATGTAGCTACCACCACTGCAGCACTGCAACAGGGTGTTCAAAACCAGCTGAAAAAAGCTCTGACTTCTGAGACACATCAAACACTTCAGGCTTTGATTGGTCCTAAGTGCATCTGAGAAAAGAGGTCAGTACACCCACATACAGATTTTACTATTTACAGTCTAGCAAGTACTCAATATTCAACGCAAATATTAGAATTACTCCATGCCATGTCCAAGTTTTAATGCCTCAAATTCACAAATGTATCCATTTTTTTCACATGGCTACATCAAACAAAGTCTTTCACAGTGGTACAAGTGTCCAGACAGTTCTATCCAGAAAGACATTCCCTGTAAACTGCTCCCAGTTCCTCTTCATCTTCCACCTGAAATGTTTCAAACAAGCCACTCATCCAGCCCCACTGGAGCACAGAGCTGGGGTAGTGAGGAAAGCCTGTTTAGAAACTCACAGAGACCAAATTTAGCATAACAAATAGTGTTAGATTCAATTATAGTAACATTAATAATAGGGGCGTTATTTAAACACAGAAATCATTCCACAGAACTCCACAGGACTGTGCATAAAATTAGGATGAACCTTCTCTTAAAGAAAAGCCCAACAAAATTAACAAAAAAACCCAAAAATCCACAAGGAACACCTCTAAGAAGTTAAACTTTTCCAGGTATATGCTTAAAGAAAACAGGTACAGAAGTTTATGAGCTTCATATTTCAAAACTAGAAACTGCATGTTCCCACCTGACATGTGGGAAATACCTAGTCAAAACCAGATCTGAAGATTTGCAAATAATGATATTAAATCACAATTCCACTGGCTGGCTTTGCTCTTTTTTTCATAACCCTGATTGTTTTTCTAGAAATGAACAAAAGAACCAATTGCCTCTAGTAGACTTCATTTCTGCTGCCACTGTCTTTGTTTATCTTCAATACCCATTAAAAACCTGGTCTTGAGTCTCATGCAGCTGTTTTAAATGGGGGAAAAAGAAGTGAAAGCTTTTCTGATGCAAAAACAAGAAGAAAAGGGTGATGGGGGGGAAGAGAGGGGCCCACAGGGAACCAGGATTAACAGTTACAAAGACATTTAAAGGCTCTTCCCCTCTTTTCAACACATTAGCCTTTGAGCATTTGCTCCTATAGACAAATGCTGTAGTATCTCAGGGGCTGAGAAGGTGAACCTCATAAAGGAGGTCATGATCCACCAATTCACCATTTTCTTAAGAATGATGCCTTGACTTTATAAGGAAAATCAGCAACAAGTGATGCAAATTGATTCTGAAGCGGCATCCTTTAAGTTATTGTGTTTTAGCAGGTCACACATTTAGGTCACATGAGATGGTTATGCATTCTAAGGATTTATGTCTTGAATCTATGATTTTCAGGGCAAGCAGGTTAGCAGGAAAAATAGCACCCTTTTTCAGCATTTGATAATTCATTTCTTCTTCTTCTTCTTAGATATTAATAAAATTGTAAAATAAACCAAACAAAACAGCAACAACTGTGAAACACGACCATTAATTATAACAACTGCAAAGGCAGGCAGCACTTTGCTTTTCCTTTTAGATACCTCTCTCATACTTTTATAATGCCACTATCATACCACATCCAAACCTTTGAGACATGGCTCATCATTTTGGATGAAATGTTATTATCTTCTTTGCATCCTCTCAGCTGAGGGGACAAAGCTGCTCAGTGCTGAGCAACGAAATGCACTGACACCTCCCACACAAGATGAAGCTGCTCATCACTTACATCAGAGCAGTGCTTGTGCCAGTGCTGCTCATGCCTGCTGTTCTCTGACATGACAGCTCTTTGGGGCAATCCCAAAAGGGAATAAAATAAATAAAATTAAAAAGGAAAAAAAAAATGGAACAGGCAAGGTGTACTTTTGACACCGTGGGATGTGGTCAAGGTGCAACTGAGTTTTAAGCAGTGGAAGAGCAGCTAAGTTGCTTGTTGTTTGAACTCATTTTCTTTCAATACAGAGGTTTCTGGTAAATCACTTTCTGGAAAGGAATTGGTAGTATTTAAACAGTTGGTCTTCGGCTGTTAAATCTCTCTCAAGTCAAGCTCATACTGGAGAAGGAACTCTTGCAGCCAGGCTAGTGAGTGAAACTGCGAAACTGTAATCTCCCCAAGACAAATCTCCAGCATTTCCAGCATGCTCAAAGGGTTCACAGGCAGTCCTGATGCACTGACATTCCAAAATGGATGTTTGTTACTTTGAGATCTACTTCAACGCAGAAAAATCATACCTCTGCTAAGAAAATCCAGTTTTCTGGAAAGGTTAATGAAAGTTCCATTTTGCTATATGCATTTCATGTGGTATCCATGATTATTACCATTAGTTGCTCCTTGGAAGCCATATCGAGCGCTTCATGAGATTAACCAATATGAGCCAGTGCTGAAGGGGCTCATCATAGATACAGAGCTCACACACAACCAGGTAGAAAAATGCAACATTTGAGCCTCTAAAGCATCAGAATATCCCAAACAGGACTGTACAATAAACAGCAATGTCGAAATAAACCACACTATCTCTTGGAATCAGCAGTGAATTCCCTTTTACCACTAATAGCTGCTTAAAAAACAGCAGGCACACAAGTGCAAGCATCCAGCATATTAATAATGATAGAATACCCTGAAAATGACATGTAATTTGTTCCTGGTGCCTTTCTAAAGTTTTCTTCTATGCTGTGCCCCACTCAAGACCATAGGAGTTAAGACAGGAAGATCAGGGATAGAGCTACCTCCCCAGAAGTGTGGAACCAAATGAAATTTGTCTTGCTGCTGCAATTGCAGGCCAGTTACCCAGAACAAAAGTTGTCAAAGCAGGAGTTGGACTTTCCCTCTGACACGCCTCAAATATAAGTAATGTTTCAGATAGTGCTGTGCCAGGGGGAATTCTACCACAGGAAGAGGACCAACACAAATCTCTCTGAATAAACAAAACTATATAACCTAGCCATACTCCAAGTATTTGAAAACAATTAACTAAAACCTGCATTTCACTCAGTAACTGCATCAGGGAAGACTTGTAAAGTCCCTTTGACTTGCTTTGTTCCCTCACTGCTTCCTACTCCTCTGGCCAGACTGAGTAATATCCCTTTGCCAAAATCCTTTGCTGTCCAGAGGCCACATCCACCACGTGCATTGAATCCACCTGCTGACCAGTATCTCTTGCTGTGAAGCCACTTTCTCCCCAGAATCACCAGCACGTTTAGGTAAGGAGACCCCCAGCTCCATCCAGAAGTTCCCAAGCAGCTCTACAAAACAATTAGACCAGAACAAAGGAACAAAAACCAAAACACCCTCTCCCACACAGATCCCTGAACTAGCTTCTTGCCTTTCTTCACACTATTCCCACTCTATTCTCCTCTCCCCAGCCTGTTTCTCAGCTCCTTCTGATTGGCAGTCCAAGCAGCAGCCCCCCAGTCTTACCTTAACCATTCACCCTGGGACAATCAGCTTTTCTAAGGAAATGAGGCGTTCGTAACAACGCTGCCTCTGTGTGTACTTTTATGTCCTCTCAGCAACAGCGAGCTGTCTGCCCAGCTCCCAGCAGCCTGACAAGTGATGCAGGGAGCATTTCTGTGCATTTAGTGAAAATAAGCAGGGAACAAGTGCAAGGAGAGAGACCTTAACATCCGTGTAAGTGAAAGATTGCGGTGCGAGTTCCACCTCCTGTTTGATCACAGCAAATCTACACAAAGGTATGGTCTGAATAATTCAGCTGGAGAAAGGAAGGTTCATCTAGTGAGTGCACCTTGTTAGGCACGAGGAAATCAAACTATCAGGGAAGAGACACACAGGGTCATTCCACTGCTTACAGCAGCACCTGTTAGGGTGTCCATAACAAACTGTGGCACCAATTCAGCAACAGAAGAGGTCTGGCTTCTACAAACTCTCCTTCAAAACCTTTGTCTTCATATGCTCAGTGACTCTCCTCTAACCATGGGCAGGTTGTTTGTGCTCACCACACCAAAAAGCTTCCCAGGTAGGTATTGCCCAAAAATTCCCCTTCCTCTTTGAGCTACCACAGAAATGCCACGTATGCTTCTCGTTTGTGCTGTGACATTAAACTGGTTCTGCAGCTACCTAAAAAAAATTGTATTTCTTTTCTGTTCCATTTTCTAATTGCAATTCACGTTGCCTTCTCCACCTGCAACATTTTTAGCTTGCTCATTGCTGTTTTTTCCAGATGAAATCACAAATCTCTTCAGAGCCATACTGTGTTCTGTACAATTGGACTGACAGATTTTTTTCAAAGCCTTTCACTAGCATCCAACAAAATAGTTTGAAAATATCCTTGTAAACTTATCTTGGTGAACATGCCAAATTTTTACAGAATTATTGCAATGTTCCAAGAAAAAAAAAAAAAAAGATCTCTTACAGCTTTTTCCGAGATTTCCTGAGTTATTCCCTGCTTGCTTGCACAGATGTTTTAAACGATTTGTCTGTTCTATGAATCCAAGTTTTTCTAGAGTTAGCAAAACCAGATTGGAAAACCTATTCTTAGGCCAAGTGCTGTTGCTGGAAGACATACTAATTCAATGTGACAAGCATTTTAAAGGCTTGCTGATTCACAATCCACCTACATGCTGGCTACCCCATGCAGCCTGAATTAGCCGTCATGGTTGTTAGGTCTCTAAGACATAACATCTGACCCCTTTCCTTAACTTTTGTGCTTTGGAAGCATTTACTATAGACTGCATTATGGTGGTGCCCTCCAGTGCCATGATAATTAAGACTTCTCAGTGATGGCCTAAAAACCCTCCATGAATTTATAACTCTGTCATGAACATTCTCTGGGACTCTGAGCTTAGTCAGCAAAGTGAACGTGGCTGTGTCAAATTCTGAGTAGTCTTTGGGATGAGGGAGAGGTGAGATGTGCACAAGCTCCTTATATTGAATACTCAATGTAGTCTTAAAAGTAACATTGGTGATGTCGAGGCTGTTGGTGCCTGATGGTATTCCCAGGATTTTCACCTTCAAGCTTATTGCAGGCTGGGCATCAGCTGCAGCGCAGCCCTTGTTCTACGCTGTAACGCATCAGCTGCCAACGATAAACTCAGAGAGACAATTTCAGCAGCACCAACAGCACTCCCCACACTTCTGCACGCCCAGCCCTCCTCTCTCCTGGACAAGCGAGCCACGATCCCTCCGAGCTCAGCAGACCTGAGCAAAGCAGGGGAACACACGCAGTGCTCCATCCCCAGTTCCCTCCTGACTCACCACATCTGTTACCCGGGTGCTGCAGCTGTCCCACAGCACAGGACTGCTGTGGCTCTGATGGCTTGAGAGCCTTCCTGGCCACCTCGTGGTCCGTGCCAGAGATGCGGACGCGGAACTGGTCCCTGCTGACCGTCTTCCGCAAGGTTCGGATGGTTTTACGGAACCGCTTCTCCGTCTTCTTCCGGGCACAGCGCACGTCGCACGTGTCTGCAAAGAACCAGGGGTGGAAGCTGCTGTAAGTGCACAGAATCCCACCCAACTCGAAACACCAACCAGCTCAATTCACTGAGAAAATTCCTGGGAGCAAGTCTGAAATCCTCAAGGGCAAATACACCGGGCAGCACTTTAACCTTTGAAGCCATCTCTATCTTTCACTCTTTCTGAAGCGGTAGAATTAATTTTCAAAACAGGAGATACTTTTTATCATCATTTTGCATAGAGACAGAAGTGAAAAACACAGAAATTAAGAAGCAAACGGCAAGAAGCTTCAAACCGCACCTGGAATTATTTTCCAACCAACCTGTCACCTCCTTCCGGCTCGTTTCAAGCTCGAAGTCTGCAGTGATAAAAATCTCTCTAGTCGCTGTCAGTCTACTGAGGGCTCCATGGACTTTCTTGCCAGAGCTGCATGTTAGGTTTACATAGTGAAAGCTCTCCATGACTGAGTTTTGTCTCTCTGTATGAACAAAATCAAAGGAAGCAAAAGCTTGGCCAGCTCTGTTATTGAACATTCAGCAGTGCTCAGCACGTCTGTCATCAGGAAGGGTTAAAGAGGAGCAAGCCGTCGCCTCCACGTGCCAGGAAAACAAGAGTTTGGCCAGTCCCTCACCTGGTGCACCCTCACAGAGAGTCACGTCCATTCTCATGGATTCAATGAGGAAATAAGGTTTAGATAAAGGAAACACCCAGAGTAAGCTCTGGTTCTGGAGTACATGACTTGCCACTGAGCATTCAGTGCAGTTTCTCACTGTTACTCTGCTAAGGACAAACAATCAGACACACTGATTCATCATACTGTTTCATGACTCTTTTCCCCATTTTTTTTCTTTTCCCCATTTTTTTAAAGAACTATTCCTCATTTTCTGCTGACTTTGTAAATTCACAGGCTATTCTTTCTGTTTTGGAACAGATGGAAGAGCTGACCTCACTGCGTCCATATGGGGCTGCTGAAGTATGAAAGGAAGACAAGAGAAAAGAGGAATAACCCTTTGACAATAGAGTCAGCATAAAAGATCAGGAGAGCCTTCAACAAGGCATCGGACAGTAAGGAGCAGGTGAGAAAGGAAAGAAGAAAAATATAAAAAGAGGAAGAAATTGAAGGAATCAAATTAAGAAAAAAGAATGGTTGATTTTACTGAGAATTTATTATCAGTATTACAAACAAAAATGGGATAAGGGCTTTCCTAGCAAGACTGTGAGGGTGCCACAAGGAAATCCTGGCATCTGAAATAACTGCTGCAAGAGTCATGGCCAAGCAGGAAGAAGTGAAGAACAGAAGCCAGTGAAGAACAGAAAGCCTTCAGTTCTCTATGCTTTGCTTGTGGTGTACTTCATATCTGGAAAGCACTACACCCCTGAGCTATGGCTCTAACCTGCTTACCTGCATTTTTATATTCATACCTGGTGTCATCTGCTCCAGACTTTCTTGAAACATCTCAGTCTTTTTCAGACTACATTTTCCTTCATTTAATTTAAAGGTTACGCTTATCTTGATAGCTGAAGCATCTTCAGGAAGAAACAATGACACGTTATTTTTTTAAAAAGGATTAGAAAATTGAGATAGCCCTAACATCACATCATAATGATGACAACAAAAATTGTGCTGATATGATCATCACAGAAAACCTAATGAGATGCCAGAACCCTCCTGCCATGAGGCTAGTTCACAACTGGAATTAGGATGAAGTGTAGTACATTTTATTCACAAAAAAAAAAAAAAAAAGAGAGAGAGAGAGGGAGAAAGAAGGAGATCAAGACTGGCTCTACTATAGGGTGAATTAAATAAGGGTGAGCTGAAATAAAAGGAGATATTCCAAATCATTTCAGAAAGTAGTTTATGCCTGTGGCTATAAATGCTTTCTAAACTTTACTGTCCAACAGCTCAACCTAAACACATTGCATGTTGCCAACACTGCCCAGGTTTGGATGACTAAAAAGAGACATAACTCCTGGTCTAAGCATTTATCTCACTACTGATCTTTTTCTTTATTTTTAAGTCTCAGTTTGAATGATGTGGATAAAGCAGCACAACTGGAATTTTCTGTGATAATCATGAAAAACAGTCATGAAGAAGGTGGAAGAAAAAAAATATAGATTATAAGAGGGGAAAAAAGTATCTCAACAGAGATACCTTTGTTTCACAGTTATCAATGCAAATAAATCAGTCAAACTATACAACAGTAAATGTGGTGATTACCCAGCCAGCTGGAAGAATTTGCATTTTGCTGCTTTTTCTTAAGCTGAGAGGACCTGCCACAGGTGAGGGTGTAGGCATCTTGTGTTCCTAACAGACAGACAGACAGTAAAGACACAGGCACAGTGCACACACTGAGGACTCCTGTAGCATAAAACATGTTTTTAATTCAATGATTGGCATCAACACACAACGTTGTTGGTAAAATACTCCACATTACAGCTTGTCTCTTCCTAATCCACTCAAAGGATTCAGGAAGAGAAAGAGCATCAGTCCCATAAGCACCAGGCATGTCCTGTGGGATGGAGGGGCTGTGTGGGCAAAATCTCAGACCCCACGCAGGGCTGGAATGCCTTTGCCCCATTCACCAGTGCCTCTCAGGGCCAATTAAGGAATGGCCCAGGGAGCACAGAGAATTCTTCCCTGTCCTCCCCAGCTTCAAAAAAAGACTTGTGAGAAGGGAATCTAAGGGTAGAGTGTTATAAAAGACAAGGAAAGAGGGGTTTTCCTGGACACTGTCAGGGATATAGCCCTTATTATCTGCAGTGAAAGAGGAAAGATCTCTGTTTATTGACTGCTGCTTGGGGCTTTCTTCAGAGTTAGGAGGCTGGCCACCCTTACACCCTGTACAGAATCACATGCTCAGTTTTGTTAGTTCTGACTTACCAGAGAATACCTGGACATCTGGAGAGCAGCTCAAAAAGCATCTATCACTCCCACCACTCTTAATGCAGTGCAGCAGCACCTTGGGTGACACATTATCAGACATGGGATCTTTTGTCTCTAAATAGGATAAAACAAACACTCACAGAATTAAAACATCTACCTTCACCCTACCAATAAATCAGCATGCAGCTGCTTTTGTAGCTGGTACCTGAGAGCACCCATGCAATTAATATGCTGTTTAGAGAGAAGATTAAAGCCAAATAAAATCGCTGGAAGATCACACCACAAAAGTAATTTCCTTTATTGTGAGCAAACCTTCTCATGCAGAGGAACAAAAGGAAATAGAAGAATGAACTAGAAAAAAGCACAGGAAAGAAAGCACCAAAATCCCTCAAAGTATCTCCTGTTTTTAGGGCTGGTTTTCTGTTTGTTTTGATGAGTTTCAACATCACTACCATCATGCCTTGCTAAAAGTTAAAGCAGAATACCAGGAACAGTGACTCATACCACTTAACTGGACAGACCATCAAATTTGACTGTAACCATATGGCCCATCAGACACATCAGGAGTAGAAATGTATTTATTAGACACCTTACCAACACAGTCCTTTTTATTCCAGTGTAGCTTGTAGTTAGAGTGACACAGGCATTCATAATCTCCCAGTGTGTTCACACACAGCTGCTGGCAGCCACCATTGTTGAGGCTGCATTCATTGATATCTACAGGGGAAAGGTAAGGATATTTTTTAGAAGTTGCTCTTCCCAAGATTACTCTAACTCCACTAGGTAAATGTGGACACAAATACTTCTCAGTCGGGTTTTGAAAAGACTTCAGGAATGCCACCTGGACACCCACCTTGAAATAGTTTGTCTTCCTGGAAATCCTCTGATGAATGTCAAAGCAGACCAAATACTGGTGGCTCATAATTAAACAATATCCAGCCTCAGCAATATGATAACAAATCAAGTCTAAGAAAAGCAGATCAAGTCAAATCTGTATTGCACTGTGACTGGGTAATTAATATTTCTGATTTTAAATAAAGACAGAGAATACAGGCAGGATTCATACTCCTCCAAGGTGCTCTGATAGATGCAACTACTGTGGAACACTTTGGCTCTGTGGGCAAATACTGTGCCTCTCTTGTCTCCTTTGGCCAATTATCCAATTTTGGAGCCTTGTCCTGCCCAATAAATGCCAATAGGAGGAGAAATTACTGACAACACAACACAGGCTGTCCCTGGTGCAAACTTGCATGCTGATGCAGAATGCACCATTCATTCAGCAGTGCTGCATCCAGAGGTCAACACTGGGGCCAGCACTCTATCCTCTTCATTAAACCTGGATGGTGGGAGAAGAGTTCACCCACAGCAAGGTCACAGATGAGACAAAACTGGGAGGAGTGGCTGATGCACCAGATGGTTGTGCCACTATTCACAGGGACCTTGACTGCCTGGAGAAATGGGTCAATAGGAATCTTATGAATTTCAACAAAGGGAAATGCAAAGGTCTCTGTCTTCGCTGCTCAGATCCACCCTGAGGAGGGTTTCACTTCTCTCTCATGGCTTTAAGGCAATTGTACATAAACCCAGAAAGCTGCCATCAAGAAACCTGTTGAAAGTCCCATAAAGTTTGTGCACGTGAGGGTACCTACTTCCACACATTGCTAGTAAGTTCTTGTCACTGCTGTCCTCAGACTAGATACCCTCTAAGTAACAATTTAGAGTTAGAAAACTCAGTGAAACACATTACAAAACCAGTGTGATCTAGAGGGGAAATATGTTTTGAATAGAACCAAGACAGCAGGGGTAGGAATGAGCAGCAGAGGAATAATGGAGAAAGAAGGTAACACCTTAAACTGGTACTGCTGCCTAAAATACCACAAAATGAGCCCAAATCTTCGGTTTTCGTTGACCTTTTCTTAGGACGCCAACCTCTTCTCTCCAACACTTATTGACTTTTTCCACAGAGGTCAGAAGGTGTATTCTCAGCATTCCATTAGCTCTGACCAGTCTGTGACTGCCAGTCAATGAGGGACCTACTGTGCTATGAGGATTAACACCTTCTGCATGGGGGTATGACATGAAGAGGCCAATTAGCAGCCAGCAGCAAAATTACAGTTCCTTTTTCCTCACTGGTAGCCAAAAGAAATTGAATTAATGCAGAGGAATTAATCTGAACTCATCTTTTACTAAGTAGAACACATGACAGTGTTAATCCTTTTCCAGATAAATTCCCATGTTCATCAGGATGAAACACAGTGATGTTGTAGCCCTGTAAACTTATTTGCAGAACTTCTAGAGGCAGAGGGTAGAACAGACAGGCACATAGAGATTTCTGAATTGTTATCTCCAACTGTGCTCATTCTGCCTCAGAAAAACACAGGTCTCATTCAGAATTAAGTAAATTTGGAAGTCAGTAAGGTCTTGCCTAAAGCTTATATAAAACAAGTTTGATTCCATTTAGTGTCCCAGTTACTCATGTTTATTCTGGGAATATATCATATGTTGAGCTTCTATGAACAACTTTCTCTTTCCTTGAACTGTTCTAGTAGGAAAGACATAAAAATTTAAGAGTATTACTCTTGGCCAGTGTAAAGTGGTACTACATCAGCTAAATTCCAACCTATATCATAAGAGGATCTGACAAGTGTACAACAGCAACCTGCAGAACCACAACTTTCAGAGTCACTCAGGGCTTCCTGTTCTTCAAGTCCTACTGCACTGGATTTTCATTGAAGTCAATGACTCTTCTGCATGTGAAAATTGTACTGAATTATGGACTTCAGAAACAAGCACAAAACCCACTAGTTTGTCCTAACAATTACAGGTCCCTTTTGCACACACGGTGTAGAGGCAAAAACCACTTGAGCAAAGACAGAAATAAGCAGGATCAGTTTCTACTTTTCCTGTGTCTCATTATCACAGCAAGGGGTAAAATTTCTTCTGTAGGGTGCCTGTGTCTGCACCAGTTTGTGTCCTGCAGGGCCAGTGGGCACATCCCAGTTCCACAGGGGTTGTGGGGTGTCTGTCACTCACCTCCACAGTGTGTGAAGCCATACAGGGCATATCCCTTGTTGCAAGTGCACTCGAAGGTGCCGGGGTGGTTGATGCACGTGTGGTCGCACGCCCGCTCGAAGGAGCACTCATCGATGTCTGCAAGGTTTAAAGGGAGGCATCAGAACCTCTCAGGGAGCCCTGAGGGGCCAACAGAGCTCAACAACTGCAGGGATGTGCAGATTTATGTGAACTAAGCAGATTCTTTCAAAGCACATAATGGAACATAATGAAATGACAGTTTTTAAAAAGAGCGCTTAGTTTGCCAAACAAGCCTTTCCTTGGCAAGCACAAAAATTGCTGTTACGTTTTTACAATGACATTTAAATTAAAATATTCCTCTTCTAGGGGGAAGAAAACTGCTGACAAAACTCTTATTTCATTAGGATTCCTCTGCACAGAAATGAAGTCTACGAAGGAAAAGTATTGCCTTTGTATTTTCCTCCCTAAATGAAATCCTACGTGAATATACAATGCCTGATTTAAGCCTGCTGAAAATCACAGTGTGCTCTGAGAATGAACATTCATTATACTATCAAAAGTACCTAACATTTCTGTGCTAGTACATTTTGCATGCCAGGTAAGGATGCTGCAAGAGACAAAAAATGTGCACAACAATTTCTCTAGCATTTCTCGTCAGTCTTTTTCCTTGAGCTTTAGCATGCAGCATGGTACTACTTTTGAAACAGTCTAGGGAAAGCAACAGAAGTGACAGGGGCAAAAGGGAGATGCAAGTCTTTAAGATACATTCACAAACAGATTTCATTAAAATAAAATCCCAAACTATCTCAAAAATCAGATGTTCATACAGTAAGTTTTTTCCATATAAATGGCTGTCCTTCTCTGCCTATTTATAAAGGATAAGAATGCACCAAAAAAACCCAGGTGAAAATTATTTTCTCTTGGTCAGTTGAGTTTTCTGAAATTCACCTTTAATGTCAGCTGATTGCCTAGAAAATTGCATAATTCACCATCTGGCTGACTGAATTGACATTGTTTCATCCTGTTGCTTTTCCACAACCACAGACCATTTCGATCTTCATATTTTTTGTGCACTTAAGCAGCTTAAATAGGATTGCTAAATCTATACGTAGAAACCACTGTACGGTAAAGCCAATATGCTTTGCAGGTCTCACAGGAGAAATCCATGTCATCCTCAAATGCAAATGCTCTGTGGTGGTTTAGGGAACAGAGATTCCAGTCTGTCTACAGGCCTAGAATTTCACAGATCATGTTGTATGTTTTTCCTTTAATAATGAGCTCATGGCAATTAATACCCTATTAAAAAAAATTAGTTTCACTGCAATGGTGTATCAGTCAGAAAAATGGAGAGGGAGACATTGCCCCATTTTCCCTGTAAATTATTTTAAGATGATTTAGGTGGGGGGAAGCATTAACCTTATAGAGAGTTTTTTCATATGATGCTGTCTCTGTCCCTTCCAGATAATAGCTCACTGTGCCATTAAACTTATCTCCTACAATAGCATCAAGCCAACTGAATTAACTCAACAGCTGTTTCAGAAAAAAAAATCCAAACTGAGGAATGGAAATTATTCTGGAGCCCATTATCACTTCATCATTGTAGTAGATGTCCAAGCCATGCTGATTTGTCCTACTTTTGTTGTACCATTGTCTCTCCAGTGCACATACCTTGACAGGACTTCTCATCTGTTAATAATTTAAATCCTTTTCTGCAGCTGCAGTCAAAACTGCCAACAGTGTTTTTACAGAAATGATCACAGCCTCCATTATTGGACTGGCATTCATCAATATCTATAACAACAACAAAAAAAGAAAAAGGCTTCAGCAAATAAACACAGAGCTTCAGCACTCAACTTACACTCACTGCCAGATTCAGAAAATAGTCACGTCCAGTCAGTTGGAGGAGCCCAGAAACAAAATCTAGTGAGACTACCACAAATTGTAAGGAAGATCAGATCCAACTCTTCAGAATGATCCAGCCCATTCAGCCCCAGGACAGTGTTATTTGCTCTCATTTAATATATTACTGTCAGTTGCATTTGGGTAATGCGTTCATAAAAGACCATTCCCTAAGTTCAGTTTGGAAACGCTTTGACTCCAAGGCTCTCTAAGAGGTTTTAGTACTTTAAACATTCTCTCCATTTCCTTTTAGTAAGCCCTGCAGAAATCTCAGACAGACACTTCCTGAACTACCCTGTCCTTTTCATGGCAATATTAGAATGAGGCCTTTATCTAATATTGACTCAGGCTTGGGGATTTCATCATTTTTGCTTAGCAGAACAGCGTTAACATCTAATTACTGGAAAAGCAACATAATCTACAGCCTAGCTGTGCCTTTGCTCCTCACCAGAGCTCTCATTAGAGCTGCTTGGACCAGTGCATATTCATAAAACACATCCCCGTTTACACACTGATGTTCCCTTGCCAATGCCCAGCTGGCTGTGGGTGGTACAGCAGGTTATTGGACTGGATACCTGTGAGCACCCACATACCTGCTGGCCTCTGCCAGCACTGACTTCTGCTTGACCACAGAGCTGTTTTAGCTCTCCCAAACCTGACCTCTGAGAAAGTGAGGCACAGGAGGTGGAAGTAGAGAGCAGGAGGGCAGAGAAGAAGAGATTCTGTGCAGATGATGCAGCTGAAGTGAAGGAAACCGCAGCCTCCGCGCCCTTCCTTCGGTCAGGCTGCACTCACCGGCTTTCCTCTGGCCGTATAAAACTTAACAGGACCTGGTAACACCTACCAGAGGTTGGCACACGTGTCCAGGACTACAAACCCCACCTTTGCATGTCTTGCCATCAAACTGGAGCGTGAATCCGACGGGGCAGCTGCAGTGGACTCCAGTGGATGTGTCCTTGCAGGTGCGGTCGCAGCCGCCGTTGTTCACCGCGCACGTTTCTGCCCAACGAGACAGAGCTCAGGTTTCCTCAGGGAAATTATCATGGTACCAACAAACATCATGGCATGCGAGGCACAGTCCCAGGCACGCTGCTATTCAAACATTTAGCCTAGAACGCACAAGCAACTGCTAAATACATGTGTTGGTAAAATCCCCGCCTCAGCGATTTCCAGGTTTTTTTGTGGCAAACTCTACAAAACAAAACACTGTCTTCTGGGTATTTCATTTGTGTCTCAAACACAAATCCCTGCACCTTGGCGATGAATCTGTTACTGTCAGTCAGTTTCCTTATGCCCACACTGAATCCTGGCTAATCCTCTGACATTTCCCACCAGGGAGACACCTGGTCATACTCAGCACTACTAAATGAGTTCTCTTAAATCCCTCCTGAAATCCCTCCTAAATCCCTCTTCTTCCCATCCTACCTGTGCTCCCAGTCATGGTGAATAACACCCTCACTGAGCATTCCTTCACCTGGTAACCCAGGTGTCACTTCAACCAAAGTTTGTTCCTCTAACTCCTCCCTATGCAAACCATGTCTAAATCTCACCCAACCTTTCTAGCGAACACTCCTAAAACACAGTTCTTCACATCCAGCCAAACAGAAAAAACTCACTCTTTGGCATTCATCCTCTTGCCATCAGTCTAACAACCTCAGTCAGGCTAACAACCATTTCACTGGCTGGACAAACACAATTTTACATAGCAAGTATTGATTGAGAGAGCTGCAAAGAACATTTTTTATTTCTGCTTTTTGAAACCTACTTTCTAGCTCTGTATCCTTGTTTTCTGCAGCATCAAGCACATGCTACTTATTGCTAGGTTTTGAGAGCTTTACTGGTTTATTCCTTCTCAGCCTCTCATCTCACATGCAGTATTGGCAGGCTGTGTCCAACCTCCAAGGGAAGACAGAGTGTATCTTCTTTCTTCCTCTGTCATTCTTTTTGAAAACAAGGCTATTCATTTAGATGTCTGCACATTAGGGAATAAAATTATTTCCTTAAGAGAGAGTGGATCATCTCAGGCAGAATTCAGCCCAGAGCTGAATGTTACCATAAAAAAAAACAGCCCCGCACTAATTCCTTGATCTAAAAGGTTTCAACAAGCAGCAGAATTATTTTGGATCAGCACTTTTACCCATAAGCAACCGTCGCTTCACTCTCTTGTCCACATCAGCTGCTGCTGTGGTGTTTCCCTCAGAAACTTCAACAGCAGCTTCTTCCCTCTCTGTAAGGAACATGAACAAAGCAAGTGAGTAAAGGTGCCCTGACCAGAACCTTTCTCTGACATCCAACACACACACACAAACAGCTGCATCACACACTGAATCAGAGACAGTCAGAACTGACCAGGCAGAAATAAATTATTTTTAAAGAGCAAGTCATGATAAAAATCACGAAGACCCTTCAGTCAAAACCATGAGAATATTTTGCTTTTGTGGCTGCCTTACAAGTCATGTTTGCTTCAGCATCCTTAACAAAACAAAAGATGTGCTACAGATGTAGTAAACAGCAGCAAGATGAAGGAACTAACTGAGCTGCTGTGTTAGGAGTGCACTATCATCATCTATCGTGGGCTAATTACAACAACCAGCCAGCTATGCCTGAGCATTTGATTTCAATCAACAGACAACAAACTCTCCCAGAGACTGGAATCGTTTATAAATCTGAAGTGCTTTCTTTACTGGATAACTGCCTTGCCAAAATTATACATTAATTGATTTCAGAATCTCAGCTTTCATGGATGAACTCCTTGCTTACACCCTGGCTCACGCTACTGAAGAAACTGAACCTAAAATATCCTAGAGGGAAGGAAGCATTCTCTGGTTAGCGACAGGCCTCCTGTTTCAGGGGGACCAGTGATAATTACAGGTTGCAATAGTATTAGGTAGCTACTTAAATAGGGAAGCATAACTTGCCTGGACCCAACCAACTCACCCATGCACTCTCAGGTTCCTTAATTTGGAACTCCTTGACATTTTCCAGCCATACCATTATGAGGGGCATCAATCATGCACACACAGCACCACCACACCACCCTCCAGCTGGCCATCCACAGAAAACTCCTTCCCTCCACTGCATACTGACCCAGGCAGGTTTTCCCATCCACGTGCATGACGTACTTGGGGTGGCATCCACAAACAGGCCCATTGTCAGCATCATCACACGTGTGCTGGCAGCCCCCATTCCCATGGTTACATGTCACTAGGGGGAAAACACAAGTCACTTATGCTGGAACCCTGGAAACTGGGAGTTTTGAACTTTCTGTGCTGACAGACACTGACTCCCAGGGAAAAAACTACTTTTGACCTGAGGCCATGGAATTACTTAAGTGATTAAACTGTGATAAAACTAGATTCACGGGTGTGTAATTTGAATAGAAGTGTGTAATATCACATGGTGAAAAATTTAGAATTTAAAGTCTTAGAATATCATAATATGTAGAGGGCAAGATGGAGGCTTTAGGACAGAGGTTTTGTCCTTTTTCTTTACCTTCTTCTTCATGAGTTTGGGTAATATTTTGCAATTAGATAAAAAAAAAAAAGAAACCAGAATTTCAGGCCACAGATAATTAGTTATTAGGTTAAAAATAAAAATAATTTAGGTAGCAGTTCTTAATTGTACCATTTGCCTTAAAAGGCCTAGTAAAGAAAAAGATCAGTCTCAATTTTTTGTTAGCTAGAAGTGCTGCAGAGCTCACTGTAACACAGATAAGAATTTGTAAAGCTCTAAGTCCAAACAAGAAATACCATCTCTCATGCATTCAATCCCAACCCTGACCAAAAAGAAAAAAGTGATACAGTGGTGCCTTTTGTGTGAGGAAACCTGTCAGAGTAAGGACCTCCCTGAAGAAACTCTCACAAGTGCTGCCAGCACCTCTGAAGGACAGCATGCAGCTCCATCTGAGCATCCCATACCCCTCCCCAACATGCCTGGGTCCTGAAGGGCTCTGAGAGACAAAACTGCACAGCTCCCTCGTGGAGCTGAACTTCCCATTGTTATGAATGATGGCACAACTCCCAAACTACAGACACTACAGCAATTAATAGACCTGTGAGACAGTGTCCAGAAAAGACATCAGTTCTGGTTTAATTCACATGCACACTGTTCAGGTGGGTCACCCCATGCTAGCTAAAGCATAACAAGTCCCATTTCACTGCAAACAGAACACTATTTGCTCCCTTTGGGAAACCATAAGCATATGCAGAATGTTGCCTACAAATGCAGCTCCTCTGGTTCTTGGACAGCTCAAATCCTGGTCGGCATTCACAGGCAACTCCTCCTTTGGGTGTTTCTCTGCAGATGTGAGCACAGCCATGATCTTTGTTCATGCAGCTCATGCCTTCTGTAAAACAGGTAAGGTACAAGAGCATCAGCATCCTCAGCAGCTCTCTGTGCAGGCAACAAAGTCAGTTCAATACACACACAGACTAAGTCTCTAAGTCTTTCCAGACTCCAGGTTTGGGACAAGAAGTTTCAGCTTACAGAGAGGAAAGGCAGCAAGTCCAGTCCTCCAAAGCCAAGGTTTCTCCTTCCGTGACCTTTTCTGTGTAAAGTCAAGAAGCAACATCCACTGAATTGCACAACACCTGAATTCTCATCCAACACTCTCACTTTATACTTTTAGGTGTTCACAAAGCCTCCTCACCTCTTCTATAAAATTGGCAATGTCCTGGCAAGGTCCAAGTCTAAAGTGAAGTTCTTATTTCTCTGCTTAAAAGAGCAGCCAGCAGACACAGGAATGTTTTGAACAGCAGTCACAAGGGTCATCCCAATTTCAATTCCTGGCTTACAAAGCAGATTCCCAGAGCCATAACCTATCTCAGCAGTGACCAAGTAGAGGACAGGCCAATGTGCAGATTGCACACATGCTGTACATCAATTCTCCTTGTTATTAACCATTTTGTTCTCTCTCTCTCTTTTTTTTTTTTTCCTGATTTCAGTACATACCAACCAAGTTAACCTCACTGGGTATTATCACAGTGCTCTATATTTCTACACACCTACGCAGTTAGACAGAATTCAGTGGCAGTGCCTGCTTTAACCAAATGAAGAACCAGTGTGATACTAATGACTGGATTTCTTTTGCTACACCTCCTAAAACATTCTGCCATTTTTATCTCTGTCAGTTCATGCACAGTACTCGACTGCCAGAGTGTCTTTCCTGGCCTTTGCGTAAATATAAAGTCAATTAAACAGGGAGGAGTAATTCCTAAAATCATTGTAAAGGCTTCTTTCCCCTTGCTCCATGGATCAGTACAGTTGGTGTCTTTGCCATTGGTGAGAAGGCAACACAACACAACACAACACAACACAAAAACACCTAGCAGCTGGCTGAGTTACCCAAAGGGATCATTAGACCAAATTAAACAAATAGGGTTTCTTTTAACAGAATACCACAGGCTTTTTATTAAATCTTCCACAGTGCTACAAAGCCAGGAAAGAGAAGACATCTGAAAGCTCTCCTTGGGCGTACAGAGATGACACCTTTACCATCAAATTCTCTGCCTTGGCACATTTTGTCTTTAAAAGGACAAGTTACATCAAAATGCTCTTTCTTCTCAGTGAGAAGGTTCCACCTGTGAAGACCAAGTGGAGCATACTTCGGCTGCAAGGGCTTGTCCCACACCACCCCAGTGAACTTCTCTGGAGCTGAGCAGACACACAACCAAGAGCAGAAGAACAAGGGCGACCCTGCTGCAGAAAAGGGATTGTGTGATCAATTCCACACCCTGCATATATTTTTAAACTTACACAGCCCTTTTTTCAGCCTTATTACTAAGAGAAACAAGCCCACTGCACTGTGAGGCAGGGGGTCAGCTCATCACCATTATTCCACTCCACTTCAATTAGGTCCTTGTTCCACACTGCTATTCCTGCCCCCTGGAGCACCAGCTACAGGGACTCTTTCAGTATTAAGACAGCTTTAAGCAACAAAAGAATGGACGTTGCAGAGCCCAGATTATTCTGCTCTACTGGCTTTTTGATTCCTTTCCCACAGTGAGGACTCTCCAGAAGTCCAACAAGACAATGAGACTTCAAATCCTGCAGCACAGAGACACAGCCCAAGGAGCCCACAGGAAAGCTGTGACCCATTATTGCGTCAGTCAAGGAAGGAGACAACCTATGAGGCCACAAATTAGCCTCATTAGTGCTGGTGTTTTTGAGAAGGTTCTGCTCCTAAGCATGCAGCACGGCTTGGTTTGTTATCTCGGAGGGGTTAGAGAGCATTAAAAGAATTACCAGCTTAGTTTCTGTTAACAAAGTTATTCTTTTGTCTCTATTGAGCTACCAAAGGGGAAACTGTTCAAGCAGGTACTTCGGTAAAGTTCACTGACAGCAAACAAATGGTTTATATGCTCCACTTGGGATTGCTCCATTCTGAGAGAGCCGAATTCAATCAGGTCTCTAATAAAAGAAAAGTTCAATTTCCAGACCAGGATGAATTTTAATAACAAAGTATCCATTGTGTAACAAGGAACTCCACCAAAACTTAGCAAGCCCAAAAAGCAGCTTCACAGAAGATATCCACATCCACACATTCCAGCGTTTACTCTGGAGCTGCTGCAATGGCAGACTCTGGTCCAGAAACAAATCCCAAGCAAATTTTGGTCAAATCTCCCCATACACAATTCCTCCTGTAGAAGACCCTGCCCTTCTGAGTCACAAATACCTTGGGATAGATGGCTCTGGACTGTCCCACTCAGCCAAGAGAGGCGAATCCAGTGCCTACTTGGTTGAGCAGATCCTGAGCCAGGTGAGACCTTTCTGACTGCACCTTCTTGAAGTTCCCCAGCAAACCTGAGAGACCTGAGCACTCCTGTCACTAGTAAAACAAGCCAGCATGGTATTTCCCTATCAGGTCACGCTAAATTAATCTCTTATACCTATGATCTGGGTTTAAATCTTTATCCTTTTTTTTGCACAGAAGGCGTCAGTACAACATCCTCAATCTGCTAAGAGCATTAAGGCTCCATTTAGGGCACGTTCAAGCAGACATTCTGTAGGGCAGAGAGAGAGGATGCAATGGGACAAAGACCTGCCATACATTGTGAGAGAATAGAAAAATGGTGAGGAGCATCAGCACAGCCGTCAGAACAGGACATCCCAGGTCTGCTTTAGTCTTTCATCACACTTTCTACATCCTTGTGCTAAGGCAACTTTTCCCCAAAAGCTCTCTAGTTATCCCTGTTCTCCTCAGTCAAGGCTCCAGCTGAGATGACAGCTGAGATGGTGCCTGTGTCCAAGTCCACACGGCGATTCAAAACGTGGCTTTCATCCCACAGATCCTGTTCCTTCCCATCAATTCAGCCCAACAAGCACAGAGCTATGACTGTGAAACACCACAAGGGAGAGCAGCAAGATTTGCCAGCCAGAGCAACAGCAGCCACAAAGATGCACTACGTATTTACTCACAAAAACACCCCCTCGGTTTTCCTTCAAGTTTTTGTACTCCCTAACATGGAGCAAGATGAACCCAGAAACAAGGTGCACATGCATGGCTGCCCTGCCAGCTACTTTAACAGCCTCCCAAAGTAATTTATTCTCCCACACAGATAAAGAGCAGCTCATTCCAGCAGGCAAACAAGGAAAAAAAGATAGGACTGTACACAATTTCCCAGGACACCTCCAGTTCCTGTGGTTTAAACTCCAGTTCACTCTGCTTCTGTGTATTTATAGGCCAATATTGCAGACCACAGGGAAGGTCTCTCAGGCAGTAATAGATGAAGACTTTTAATGGGGCTGGGAGACAGGGAAGGAAATATTCCCTCATTTTACAGACAAGAAGCAAAACTGAATAGATGGTCTAGGCAGTAGGAGCCAAAATCTGCTTTGATCATCACTGTGAGGTCTCAGAAGAAATAAAGTACAAACACAGCAATGCATACACAAGGCAGAGAACAGAAGTCCCAGAAACGAGCAGAAAAGCAGAGAACAAAGTGAGGGGAAAGATAAAGAAGTGAGATTTGGCTTACAACAGACATGCCCACCCAAGGCAAAAAAAAAACAAAAAAAAAGTTTAAAAATGGTGGGGAATCCCGAGCAGCACTTTACAGTAATGAAGGGGAGGTAGAAGGAAAACAGTCACAGCATGAAAACCTGTAAAAATGGCTTTTAAAGAAAGCAAAACAAACAGTTCAATGTTTTACCAAGAAGAAAAAAAAAATGTATCAGGCAAAACAGTGTGCTGAGGTTTTTCCTTAAGATTGGTTTTGATAAAGATGTATTTCACTAGACAGTTTTTTATGGAAAAAAATCATCTGCTTTGTCCTCTTTGTTTTCCTTTTCAAAGAAAAATACCTATTATAAGTGGATGTTTGGTATTATGAAAAGCATATAACGTTCCTTATAATTTTGGGGAAAAAAGAGAAATTAAATGCATCTTTAAGAAAAGAGACAGAATTCCAAAGGTACAAATAAGGGAGCAAATATTAATGACAGGGAATGCTGCTGCTGTCAGTTCAAGAGAGCAGAAAGTACTTAAGTAGCAGCAAGTATGAAAAAAAGAGTTGGAAGATTTCCTTCTCTTGGCATCAGACAAGACAAGGAGTTCAAGCAACCAGTTTCTGTCCTTGGAGCCCTCCTCCATGGATGCACAGGCACTCACATCCCTGCTATGCCTTGTCCCACCACTGCTGCCCTCCTGCCTGTCCCCACTCCTGGCCCAGCCCTTGCAGTGCCAGCCTGAGCCATGGCCTGAGGAGCCACCCATGAGACCAAGCCCAGGGGCCAGAGGAGCTGAGAACACAGATTCTTAATCCAAAGCAAAGATCAATCCAGCTCTGTCCGATGACAGCCACCTCAGCACCCTCATCTGTGGATGGCCATATATGTCTACAAATGTTGATCTCTTCACTTTGGGGATTTTTAAAGTGAGATTTGTTTATTCATGCTCAGATTCCTCTTATAGTTATGCCAACAATAAGCCATAGATTAAAGAAAGCCTTGCAGCTTTAAGTACTTCTTACTAAGATTTTTGCTGTACAGTTCAATGGACAACTCCCTGATCTGAGCAACCACTTTAAAGCATTCCCTAAGGGCATCCAAAATAATTTTGTTCCATCTGATGTCTAATTAGATATCCAAGACTCTGATCTCTCAAAGGTCCCTTCACAAAGGTTTCACTCAAAACAAAGCACGAGATGTGAATACCTTTGGGGCTGACAAACAATAAATCTCCTAGCTGAAACCTAAACACTGTACAGGGAATCTGAAAGGAATCTGAAGGCAGTGCAGGTATTTTCTAACTAAAGCCAGTGAAAATGCCCAGAATTTGCATTTGTTGCCTTTCCTTGGATTAGGACACAATTTAGCTGCACAACAGAGCACCAAGGACTCTGGGAATACAGCAGCACAGCCTTCAACAAGCACAGCACTGTTGGGATCAAAGAGGACAAAGGGATGCAGCATGTTCAAAGCCACTCAGAAGATCCTGACACAGTGCTCCTTTTAAAAGCAGTGAGGACTTCAAGACCCTTCACAGCTTTGAAAACATCAACCTAAGAACACTTTTGAAGGTGGTTTAGAGCCTTTGCCTCCCTGGCCAGAGCTGCTGCCCGTGTGCCGGGGGAGGCGGTACCTTCGGAGCGGTGGATGCAGGTGTGCTGGTTGTCACTCAGGAAGAACCCTTCCTTGCAGAGGCACTCGTAGCTCCCCACGGTGTTGACACAAACGTGCTGGCAGCCACCGTTGTTGAACATGCACTCATCTGTGTCTGAGAGAGAGAGCAAGGACAGGTCAGCTTTGTGCTCACACCAATGCACGGTACAGACAGACATCAGCTCAGGGTGCAACCAGCCCGGCAGCTGAGACACCCCAGGCTATGCTGTGGCTGCTGCTGTGCTGTCACCCTTGGCAAAGTGCATTTCTGCTGCAGCTCTTCCCACGTTTGCAGCCTGCCCAAGGAGCCACGGGGCTCCCAAGAAGCGCTGGCCAACCCAACCCACCAGACTTGATGGGTCCAGCTGAGACAGAGAGGTTTTGGCAGAGCCAGATCAGGATCCCCCACCCGTGGGAACATTCCCTGCCCCTCAGTGCAGCTCCACTCCACAGCTCTGGCACATCCAGCTCAGCAAACACATGTGGGTCTGGCTGGCTCAATGGGACAACAGCTCTTTGGTTCCAAACCCATCCAAGCTATAAAAGGTGTTTGCCCAGAAAGTTCCACATCCTGAAGCAAAGGTGGAACAAGAAAAAAACAAAACACAAAATAAGTTCAGCTAAAATTGAACCCTGCTCCTTACTTTCACCCTAGCTAGAATTCACACACCACATCTGTTCTGGTGCTTGGTTTGATTTATCATCCTCCTCCCTCAAGTCTAGGACATCATCACTCATCATCAGGGCTGCTGCTGCATTGACTGACTGCAGTCAAGGACAAAACCAGAAGTTCTGGAAGCAGTTTTCATCTTTAATTTTGCAACATCCAGAGTCTCAACAACACTAGAGAACACTGAAGGTCTCTGCTTGCAAGATAACCAAGAGAACCAAAGAGTAGAAAAACTTTAGTTAAGCCTCTGAACAACAGGATTCCCATCCCAATATCCAATTCTTTGGATTTCACTCCTTAATAAGCACAGGGGTTTTTGTAACCATGACTGCCAAATACTTTTCCTAGCCTAATTTTCCAAAATTTTAACAGGAACTAAAAAACACTCAGTTCCTTAAAAACAGGGCAAAACCTTGCTGAGGCAAAGTGGTCTCATTTGCAAATTCATCTGTAACATTAGGCATGCTCCCTGTTCTGTTCATTATTCCTGGCTAATAGTACAATGTTTTTAATTTAACATTGTAGCATTTCTGGCAGAAAACAGCTGTCCTAAAAAAAAAAAAAAAAAAAAAAAAAAAAAAAAAAAAAAAAAAAGCGAAAGAGAGGCTTTTGTAAGAAGAAGCATAACATAGTATTACAACAGATTTAATGCCCACTGAAGGCAGTGAGTAAGCCAATTGGATGCAAAAGAATGTGAACTGCTGGAAAAAAGAGCTGACATATCTCCATCACAAAGAAGCTGAGTATTTTAGAGTTCTACAGTGATGTGAATGTGCAAACAATCATGAATAAACAGCCACCACGAGCCTTTAGTGCTGCAGATTTGAACTTCAGCAGATGTTTCTGTCTTACAGACCTTGGAAAGCTTTCAAAAAAATCATCTCTTTCCAACAAGTAATTGTCTATTTGGCCTAAACCCAGGCACACAGCCGAGATCTTCAAAAATAAGGGTGAGAGGAGGGCAACCCTGGCGTGAACAAAGTAAATAAACAGATTAAGAGATGATGTGATCCAATTTGCTGCATGCCAAAATATTTATTTAACGTTTACATCACAACTCAAAATTGGCACATCACTGGTAAAAACCTCATTGTATGTCAACGACATTTTGTTTTATTTTATTTTATTGGTCTGCCATGCAATACTGAGCAGCTTCCCAGTGACATAGCAGGTGGTAGATTTTGGTCTAAGTTATGTCACTGGTCATAAAACAAGTCATCTGAAGTATGCCCTGGGTATAAAGAGAATACACATGTGCCTTTTGGTGCCATTGTCAGAGGCAGTGTGCTCCTTCACATCCAGCCCTTCATGGTAACCTCAACTGAACTCCACTCTGTGTTTACACAAAGGCAAAAATAAGATGGATGTTCTGTTATTTTAAAGTATCTGCAGATATTTGTTTCCCTCTCTACTTTATTTAAATATTTGGAACCTGGTGAGTTCACCCTCTCCACTCACACCGTAGAAAGTCGGGCACAAAACAGGTTCCTAGCAGGTAAAAACCAACACAACCCCACCGAATAATCCAGAGTTTTCAGATTTGTCCCAGCAGAAGATACAGCCTGGGGATCTTCTGACCCCTCACCTGATGTGCTACACGCTAGTGGGAAATACCCAGCCAAACCAACTTCAATAATGCAGTGAGAGCAAGGCTCCTTCTGACTGCCGTGGGTATGGAGGTGTGTCCAGGCACATCCACATGCAGCGCAGCAGCAGAGAAAAACTGAGCCATCTCTGAAAAAGCAAATGGCACAGGTAGCACAGGGCTGAGCCACACAGGTGCCCAGCTGGGGTCCAGGGAGAAGAACAGCTTCACCAGCTCAAGGCTTAGTCCCTCTGTTCTCCAATGGCCTCCGTTATACACAACTACTGCACACTCCAAATCATCCTCTCCTTTTAGGAATACTCAGATTGAGAAGCCCCCACATTACAGATATACTTGAGAGAGAAGACTCCTAAGCCTGGAAACACACCTGACAACTGATCCTAAGCTAACTGTGGAACAGAGAGGACAATGATAGCACATATTCCTTTATATAAACTTATTTAGCATAATAATGGATGGCATTTGGCACACTTAAACCCAAAGCACTCCACAGCAATATAGCACAGTTATCCTCATTCACAGAGGGGGAAAGAGCCACACTGGGATGGTACCTCAGCACCTGAAAATCCTTAGTGTCACAAGCAGCATTGTCCCTCTGAACTGACTGCCGTGTGTTCCCCATGGATGCAGCTGCAGGGCTGTGCTCCCATCACCACTCACACACTGCTTATGAGCACACTCCTTACCCAGGCAGTTGTGGCCATCGTGAGCCAGCATAAAGCCATCGTAGCAAGTGCAGCGGTAATTTCCTGGAATGTTGAAACACTCGTGGACACAGCCCCCATTGAAGTCGTTGTCACATTCATCAATGTCTAAGGAATAAAGCTAAGGTCAATATGATGGATGCTTGCCTGAGTGTTATAGACAGGGATGTGACTGCCTAAATGTGAGCAGCAACTGCTGTCCAAAATCGTCATTGTCTTGCAAATACACTATACTTAATGCATTTCTTGCTGAATGTTTCTGATGACTGAGAAAACACCCTGAAACACCCTTACAGCTTTGCCTTCTATTTTTTAAGGCTGCTGGTTAAATAACAAACTCATTATCACAAGTGAAAATCCATGCAAGTTTCACCTTTGATTTTGTAAACAAGAAGTAAATCGGAAACAATCAGTACTTTGATTTAAAAATCACCCTTCGTTATTTTTAGTGGCTCTATTTCCTTAGACATGCTCCATGCTGACACAGACAGAACACAGCGCTCTGGTCCCTTTACCTTCACATTTCTTCCCTTCCCCGGTGTAACCCACTTTGCACATGCACTTGTACAGCTTCGGGGTGTTTTGACAAATAGCATCTGGGTGGCAGTCATCCAGGCCCAGGGCACACTCGTCCACATCTGTGAAAAGACAGCAGGCTCAGGAGGCATGTCAGCAGGAGGAGAACAGGGCATGTCTCCTGAACACATCCCTGAGGAGATGACAAGGCTAAGCATCTCTTTGTGGTGCTCACAAGAATATTGTGTGGTTTTGTGTGTCAGGACAGAAACATGCAGAGACAGTACCTGCATTTCAATTTGGGTCATATTCTACCTGCATACAGATCAATTTGGGTCATATTCTACCTGCATACAGATATTTGTGTGCAATTCAGATAAGTCCATGGTAAGCTTTTGTGCACGTTTATAAATGCATCCAAAATAATCTCCTAAGCTTAGATGTTGATGTGAAATTCAGCTGATAGTTTCACAAAGATTGATCAGAGACTGTTAATCTCTCTGATTAACAAAAAACAGTCATCAAAAGTGTGCTTGATCACATCCATGCATCACCTGCAGGAAGCTCAAAGATTTGTAAAATAACAAGGGGAATTGATTGAAATGTGCTTTCAAAGTCACCACCACCAAGTTAAAAGACTGACTTACCATTAAGCAGATGTATAATCTTAAAATAATTTTTTTAAAATACGAGAATGGTATCTGGGGAGCAGCATTGCCAAATCACCTGGCCAGCCATCTCAAAGCACAGCAAACTGAAGCAAAATATCCAGGTGGAAACTTCAGAGAAGAGGAAATGAAGAGAAAGAGAAACACCAACAGGGAGAAGTCCTGGAGATGAAGAAGTGTAGACAGAAGAGGAAGAAAAGTTACAGGCAGCAGAAAACATCAGCACAAGTTTTTCACACAGCAGATGAAAACTGAAGCATGGAAAAAGGA